>NC_138769.1:27338467-27673467 GCF_965119305.1 Pelophylax lessonae | reverse complement strand
GCGGTGTGACATTGTGCGTTGTAGCCGTAGACAGTTTAATGCGTGAGAGATTTTTAATTGGTACAAGTGGTGCGTCTGTGAATTCACAGATATCACGGCCCTTCATTATCCCTCATTGTCTCACGACGGCTGTCACATTTCTTTGTCACAGGACATTTATATATTTTTTTTTTTGGTGACCTTGGATATCGTCAAGTTACATCGCAGCTGATTGCATTATCGTCTTGTTACATGGCTGTTCAGAGATGTAATTTACATCAACAACGCTTGACAATGGTATAAGGTGATTACTTGGATACCCTGTCAGATGTTTATTAGAAGTGTTGGGGGGGGGAGTATGAAATATTGTGTTCAGTGATAACGCCGTCACAAAAGAGCTCATTTCAAGGCACGGTCGCCTTAAAAACAGATTTGTGGAATAGCGGTATATCATATTTAATTTTTATTAAAAATGACCTTAGCATCACAATCTGAAGACGGTTATAATTTTATAGAAATGAAATTAAAAAAAAGATCAAATCCTATCATGGCAACGGGATTTCTCCAAATCATTGTCCCTATGCTCGTGTAATTGGCTCAATGTCTTATATTTTTAATGCAAGTAATTCAATCTGACCTTCAGCCTTCCCTCCAGTCTTGCAAAGTTGTAGCAGTTCCTCTCCTGGACTGAAATGGCTTCCTCTGATTTCCCTGCACACTGTGAGCTTCTTGCTCACAGTGTGCAGTGAAATCAGAGGACTAAATGACTAAAGCCCCGTACACACGTACCGATTGTCGGCCGAACGATCGGCCGTCTTTTGTCCGGTGCTGTCCTGTCGGCTGAAAACTGCAAAAGACTGCACACGAATTTTGTCGGCCAACAACAGCCGACTGCAGAAGTGATGTCATGTGATGGTTAACTTTCCGTGTCTTTTTTCTTTTCTGAGCATGCCCAGTCGTGCTAATCGGCTGTTTGTCGGCCGAATTCTGTACTGACTGGCGAACAATCGGCCGTTCTGTTGTCGGAGTACAAAAATTTTAATGCCTGCAGGACAGATTCTGTTCGGCCGAAAATGCGCTGTCGGCTGTCGGAAGCATCATACTAACAAGCCGACAATCGGCCGATCGTTCGGCGGCCGAATATTTACGGCCGACAATCGGTATGTGTGTACGGGGCTTAACCACTTGCCGACTGCCTAACGCCGATCTACGTCGGCAGTCAGCCCCTCACAGGCAAAGTGACGTAGGGCTACGTCACTAGCTTGTGAGGGTCTAGGGAGCGAGCACGCGCCCCCGGAGGCGCGCTCCCGCTCCCGCGTGGTCACGGGGGAGAGGGAGAAAGGCAGGCAGCTTGTGTAAACAAGCCACCTGTCATTCTCCTCGCTGTAAAGACACTGATCACACGGATCTAGTATGTAGAACCGTTGATCAGTGTCCTTACAGCTCAAGCCACAGCCAATCACAGTAGAAAGCACGCCCCTAGGGACACACACAGCCCCTCCCTCCCAAATAAAGTTAACCCCTTCACTACCAGTGTATTTTTACAGTAACAGTGCATATGCATAGCACTGATTACTGTAGTAATGTCACTGGTAACCCCAAAAGTGTCAAAAATGTCAGTCAAGGGTCCGATCTGTCCGCCCCAATGTCGCAGTACCGCAAAAAAAATCGCAGATCGCCGCCATTACACGTTAAAAAAAAAACAACAAAAATGACAAAAATCTTTCCCTTTGTTAGTAAACGCGATAACTTTTGCTCAAACCAATCAAAATACGCTTTTTGCGATTTTTTTTACCAAACATAGGTAGCATAAAACAAATTGGCCGAAAATGTTAAAAAATTTTGATTTTTACATTTTTTTGGGGGGGAATTTCATATAAAAAAATGTGAAAAATATTGCTATTTTTGCAAAATTGACGCTCTTTTTTTGTTTATAGCGCGTGATCAAAAAATCGCACAGATGATCAAATACCACCAAAAGAAAGCTCTGTTTGTGGGAAAAAAAGGACGCCAAATTTGTTTAGGTACAGCGTCGCACAACCGCGCAATTGTCCGTTAAAGTCACGCAGTGCCGAATGGCAAAATACCCCATGGTCGGAATAGGGGTAAAATCTTCCGGGGCTTAAGTGGTTAACCAAAGTTAAAACAGTAAGGGCAGAAGGTTTAATAGATGGAAAGATGAAAAAATGACCGAAGAGCCGCTTTCAGCCATTGAGACTGTTCACAGAATCTTCTGTTGCAATTCTGACGTTAAAAGACAATGTATGTTTTACTCACAGTCACACCCAGACAGGAGTGTATACTACTGTAGTTTGTAGCAAAGCAAAGTTCTTAAATTACTGGTTTTACAATCCAGCAGTCACCATATTATTTGGCAGAATGAAATTATGATTTGTTAGATATTAACCACTTAAGCCCCGGAAGATTTTACCCCCATTCCGACCAGGGGGTATTTTGCGATTCGGCACTGCGTGACTTTAACGGACAATTGTGCGGTCGTGCGACGCTGTACCTAAACAAATTTGGCGTCCTTTTTTTCCCACAAACAGAGCTTTCTTTTGGCGGTATTTGATCACCTGTGCGATTTTTTGATCACGCACTATAAACAAAAAAAGAGCGTCAATTTTGCAAAAATAACAATATTTTTCACATTTTTTTATATGAAATTCCCCCCCAAAAAAATGTAAAAATCAAAATTGTTTAACATTTTCGGCCAATTTGTTTTATGCTACCTATGTTTGGTAAAAAAAATCACAAAAAGCGTATTTTGATTGGTTTGTGCAAAAGTTATCGCATTTACTAAGAAAGGGAAAGATTTTTGTAATTTTTGTTGTTTTTTTTTAACGCGTAATGGCGGTGATCTGCCATTTTTTTTTGCGGGACTGCGACATTGTGGCGGACAGATCGGACCCTTGACTGACATTTTTGACACTTTTGGGGTTACCAGTGACATTTCTACAGTAATCAGTGCTATACATATGCACTGTTACTGTAAAAATACACTGGTAGTGAAGGGGTTAACTTTATTTGGGAGGGAGGGGCTATGTGTGTCCCTAGGGGCGTGGTTTCTACTGTGATTGGCTGTGGCTTGAGCTGTAAGGACACTGATCAACGGATCTACATAGTAGATCCGTGTGATCAGTGTCTTTACACCGAGGAGAATGACAGGTGGCTTGTTTACACAAGCTGCCTGACATTCTCCCTCTCCCCCGCCGATCGCCGAGTGACCGGCGGACATCGGGTCCGCTGGTCACACGCGCGGGGGGGTCCGTGACCACGCGGGAGCGCGCCTCCGGGGGCGCGCGCTCGCTCCCTAGACCCTCACAAGCTAGTGACGTAGCCCTACGTCACTTTGCCTGTGAGGGGCTGACTGCCGACGTAGATCGGCGTTAGGCAGTCGGCAAGCGGTTAAACAGGATATATTCCTGATGTACACTATATTGTCAAAAGTATTGGGACACCTGCTTTTACACACACATGAGCTTTAATGGCATCCCAGTCTTAGTCCGTAGGGTTCAATATTGAGTTGGTCCACCCTTTGCAGCTATAACAGCTTCAACTCTTCTGGGAAGGCTGTCCACAAGGTTTAGGAGTGTTTCTATGGGAATGTTTGACCATTCTTCCAGAAGCCCATTTGTGAGGTCAAGCACTGATGTGGACGTGAAGGCCTGGCTCGCAGTCTCCGCTCTAATTCATCCCCAAGGGTTTCTATGACGTTGAGGTCAGGACTCTGTGCAGGCCAGTCACATTTCTCCACCCCAAACTCGATCATCCATGTCTTTATGGACCTTGTGCGTGTAAAGGCAGGCGTCCCAATACTTCTGACAATATTGTGTAAGTTCCTCCTAAGAAATGGAATGTCTCTTATTGTGGGGAAACGCCCACTTCTCTAGATTGACACCCACCCATCAGGTAATTTTGATTTTTGCATAACTCCTCCCAAAAGCCAGCCCACTGCTTGCATCGGGCTGAGGGGTCTTTAGAGGAGTACTGAGGCAGGGTGCTGTGATGTTTTCAGGAAGCCATGTACAGCACCCTGCCAGCCCCTCCCACTACCCATGATCTGCCTGCACTGCATAGAGAAGCATAGAAACCCAATGATAATATCACTGGTCATAAAATAAGGTATATCATGAAAACGTAAAGGCTTTATTTTAAAACTTCATTATTAGACATGTGCAGTTTGTTTCAGTCCGAATGTAAATTCGGACACATTTTTGGTTATTCGGAGATTCAGATGCAGACCCAAAGGGTGATATATCTGAATTCTTTTGTTTACATTTCAGCTCTCAGTGGGGAAGCCGGCTGACAGCTGATGAGTCATCGGTTGTTAAGGACGCGACGGCAGGCTTCCTGGCCCGCTCCTTAATTACCAGCTATTCTATACACAGAGTTCTAATCGGTCGATCATTTTTCGACTGTTCCGAATTCAAAGTGTTCCAAAAATTTGGAATTTGTTAGATAATATATAAACTAAACAAATTTAAACAAAGTCCAAAACTAATAAAAAAAAACAAAATTAGTAACATAACAAATCTATCCGAAACTAAACAAATGTTGCGGTTCTGCACGTGTCTAGTCGTTAGCCTATTGACAAAGGGAGGAGGCGGAACCAAGGGCGGATCCAGAGTCTAGTCTCGGGAGGGGCACTGCCAGAAAAAAAGGTGTTGCTTACAGAACTGTTTTTAACGTATTATACGGTTGAGGTGTACGTAATCCCCTTTAAAAATGCTTTTACCAATGCAAATTTTTTTTTTTTGTAAGGAAATACTGTTTTTCTTCTTTATTCATCTGCACTTCTGGGTCCTGCTGCCTATAGGCGATTACGTCACTCAGCGATTCGCAAGGGCTCCTGGGATAGCGGTGTCATGTATCCCAGCAGCCCTTGCGAATTGCCCAGTGACGAAATCTTGCGTTATTTCCAGACCGGCACCAGCTGTTCTCAGGGATGTATTGCATTCAGTCCGTGCTCCGCCCCGCCTCCTCTCAGTGAGCTCTATGGGATGTAATGCTTTCAGTCCGCGCTCCGCCCCACCTCCTCTCAGTGAGCTCTATGGGATGTAATGCTTTCAGTCCGCGCTCCGCCCCGCCTCCTCTCAGTGAGCGTGGACTGAAAGCATTACATCCCATAGAGCTCACTGAGAGGAGGCGGGGCGGAGCGCGGACTGAAAGCATTACATCCCATAGAGCTCACTGAGAGGAGGCGGGGCGGAGCGCGGACTGAAAGCATTACATCCCATAGAGCTCACTGAGAGGAGGCGGGGCGGAGCGCGGACTGAATGCAATACATCCCTGAGAACAGCTGGTGCCGGTCTGGAAATAACACAAGATTTCGTCACTAGGCGATTCGCAAGGGCAGCTGGGATACATGACACTGCTAACCCAGGAGTCCTTGCGAATCGCTGAGTGACGTAATCACCTATAGGCGGCCGGACCCGGAAGTGCAGATGAATAAAGAATAAAAACAGTATTTCATTACAAAAAAAAAATAGTTTGCATTGGTAAAAGCATTTTTAAAGGGGATTCAGTCAGTCAGTCAGTGCATCTCATAATAAATGGGTGGAACTCCGCTTTAACATTAATGGCAAAGGTAAGGGCAGGGCACTTTTTTTTTTTTTCTTTAATACATACATTAAATTTTACTTACTTTTGTACTTGTCACTGTCACTCTCTGTGTCACAGTCACTGTCACTGAGTGACTGCTCAGCCTCAGAATCAGATTCTTCTCCTCGGTCGGTGCTGCTGGTTGCCTGGCTTAGTCATCACACAATACTGGCCCAATTCAGTAAAGTGATTTTGTTTTAAGTGCTAATTCATAAGGGAAGAAACTGCTGAAGTAACATCAATTCAGCTGCAGCATGGATTCACTTGGAGAGAAGCTGGAGCCTGGAGGGAGGAGCCAGGCTCTAGGCGCGCGAGGAAGGAGACTCAGCCTCCGCTGTGGATGCTGGGCATCGCTCTCCTCCTCCAATCCTTAGGACCGGTGAGGTGACGTCACTGGTTGCTAGACGCCAATCGGCGATTGGCATAGCAACCAGTGCACTCACTCACTGTGGGCGGCAGGGGCGTAACTACAGGGGTTGCAATCGCTACCGGGCCCCATGCTCCAGGGGGCCCGGTAGCAAACCAGTGGGTGAACTTCTAGGATCTCAAAGGTCACACTTGCGACCGGGCCCTGGCATTTCACCACTGTGGGAGGCCCCAAGATTGCAGGAAGGGGGCCCACTGCAGAACTTGTGAAAGGATCCTGATGCGGGACCATAATAAAAGGCCATGCAATGAGAGTAAAGAGCCCCAGGATTAGTGGGAAGAGCCCCGGGCTTGAAGGGAAGGGCCCCGGCCAGGGGTCTGGGGGGCCCTTCATGGTTTCTTGCATCGGGGCCCTGAAGGTTCTAGTTACGCCTCTGGTGGGCGGGCTGCGGCTTCTGCTCTGTACAGGCCAGCGGCGCGGCGGCGGGAGAAGAGAGAGCTTTACAAGAGAAGCTTTCAGCTCCGCCGCCGCTGCTGGCTTGCTGGCCTGCTCCTGCTGGGGAGTCGGGACTCGGGGAGAAAGGAAGTTGGGAACTCTGCCGGACTGGAGAGTAAGTGGGTAATATTTTTTTTGGGGGGGCAATTGACCCAATGCCCCCCCCCCCTTCCTGGATCCGCCACTGGAACCAGGGAAAGCAAAATATAAGCAGATTAAACTTCAGCTGTAAAGTGTGCCTAAAGCCATTTTCTTTTCTTCTTCTTTTTTTATAGAGTAAGAAATAGTTCAGATACCAGCATTTGTCATCCATGTCCCATTGGGGAGATTACTAATTAAAAAAAAAACAATAAAAATGACATAAATCTTTCCTGTAGTTAGTAAACGCAATAACTTTTGCGCAAACCAATCAAAATACACTTATTGCGATATTTTTTTTTACCAAAAATATGTAGCAGAAAACAAATTGGCCTAAAATGTTAAAACATTTTGATTTTTACATTTTTGGGGGGGGAATTTCATATAAAAAATGTGAAAAATATTGTTATTTTTTCGAAATTGTCGCTCTTTTTTTGTTTATAGCGCTAAAAATCACACAGGTGATCAAATACCACCAAAAGAAAGCTCTGTTTGTGGGAAAAAAAGGACGTCAATTTCGTTTAGGTACAGCTTTGCACAACTGCGCAATTGTCCGTTAAAATCACGCAGTGCCGAATCGCAAAATAGGCCCTGGTCTTTGAGCAGCCAAATCCTCCGGGGCTTAAGTGGTTAAAGGGCAAATTAAAAGTCTGTAACATATAGGTTTTCCACGCAGGGGTTCTTCTCCAGTAGATACACAAACAGAAAATACTTGCCCACGTGGTTCTTAAGCTCTCTCTCAGCTTTAGTTGCAGTACCTCTGCTCTTTATGCAACCCCCCCCCCCAGACCATAGGTGCTTCTGTGCAGACCGCTTTACTCTAGCTTCCAAAGTTCTGCTCTGGCCTTAGTCCTCAGGCCATTTACTGCCTCTTGCAGACATAGACATGTTCTGGTTGCCACCTACAGCCTCTCTGACTCCTGGAGAAGATTGGAGTCCTCCTGACTCCCCATGCACAGACCTCCCGTCTGTTGGGTGGAGCAGTCTCCAACTGGGAGCCCTAAGGTATTGCAATACCTTCATTATAAGGGCTGTGTGCACCTGAACACACAGCCTGCTGGTCCTCCACAAAACCCAGGCACAGGGTTGCATAATCTGTCCCACCCAAAACACTATATAATCTCTCAACTACAGAGCCCCATCCAGGTATACCAAAACCTAGAGAAAGCTGAAAAAACTGTTTTCTCCACTCCATCAGTGGTGTATTTAGCTTTTGTGCTGCCCTAGGCCTGCCTAAACTTGTGCACCCCCTAATTTAAATATGACCCACCCCTTCTTGTAAAGGCCACACCCTTTCCTGTTCATGACCCGCCCTGTCATCTGTAAACCACAGACCACAACCATAGTCTATCAGTGCTGCCTCATCAGTTCCTATAAGTTCAGCTTCATCAGTGTCCATCAGTGCAACATATCCGTGCGGCCTCATCAGTGGCCACCAGTACAGCCCCATCAGTGGCCACCAGTGCAACCTATCAGTGCCCATTAGTGCAGCCTATTAGTGCATCATATCAGTGCCCATCAGTGCTGCCTTATCAGTGCAACCCCATCAGTGAAGCTTATCAGTGCCGCCTCATCAGTGGCCATCAGTGCAGCCTATTAGTGCTCATTAGGGCAGCATATCCTGCTCGCTCAAGGACAAGGATGTTTAAAGACATGAAATTATAATTTTGACATGAGGCTTGCCACACGGGGGGGCGGAGGAGGGTAGGCAGAACATTAGACTGCAGGGCCACACTTATTTGCATTGGCCAGTTGTATTAAGTGTGGTCGGCGGCCTGCGGTCTGTCTAAATGTCCTCACCGGCCGGTGTTATCATATCGGCAGGTAGCATTGTGACTGCTTTATTGGGCTGCCAGACTGATTTGACTCCTAGACCCTGCCCTCAGACCCAATTTGCCCCATAAGACTGGCACTATACTAAAAGTGTAGCGCAAGCCAGTGGGAACCCTTTTCGTGTGGGAGCCAGGAGAAGGCTGTTTTTTTTTTTTTCATGCATGGTGCAGCTTTTTTGCTGCCCACTGCAAAGTGCCGCCCTAGGCCTGGGCCTTGTTGGCCTAGGCCAAGATACAGCACTGCACTCCATATCTACTCCCTGTAGTCCTGCACTGAGCCAATGTGCGCATCCTGTATCATTTAACCAATCATTTTCACCATGATAGCATCTGATTCTGTCACAAAGGGTACTGGCATCAAAGAGACATTGTAAGTGGGACAGCTAGCTGTAAAAAAAAAAAATAAATGCCATTATGAGTCTTTTTGTCATGTACCTGGTTGGAGGTGAAAGACGCAAGAGAGGTTCCCTTGCGGCTATGGTCCATACACCCCTGGATATGGAGACAGGTGTGGAAGGCACAAAGTAGCACAGGTACCGGGGCTCCAGGTGGTTTAAAATCGCCCATGGATGTTGGTCTGCAAGGATGGTATCTAAGCAGCAGACAGGAGACTCAAGAATGCCCCTGAAGGAACCGAAGCTAGCAATCTATAGGCCTGTGGTAAAATGATGCAGGGTAGTGCCTGTAGAGCAGTTCTAGCAAGAAGTGGTGCCAAGAATATGCACAGGTAGGTAGAAGAGACATTGTCTTGGAGCCAAGGATAAGAGACGTGGTCTGGAGTCAAGCCAGGATAATCTATGGGTAAGTAGAATAAATAGAGACAGTAGAGAGGTCTGGAGCCAGGCTAAGGTCATACACAGATAAAGGAGGAGGGAAGAGCGCCACTTGAGTGCAAGATTATGATTTATTATGACATAAATAAGTAGTAACTTACATTAAAGTAAGGATAAAAGCGTCTGTTCCTTCTTCAGTTGAAGTCAGAGTGTGCATGCCCCGCCCGGGCCCTCGCGCAGACTCTGAAACGCGTCTTGAAGCTCCCTCAGCCATCTTGCCAGTTCCCTGCAGCTGACGTCAGACGCCCTCTGGTTCCCTCCACGGCCGCATCTCTCTGATCTCCCCAATCGCCCGGACGCACACAGCCAGCTGGTCTGGCACTCTGTACCTGAGGCACCCTGGATTTTGCGGACCCCTCTCACCATCGCGGAATCGTTTTGTACCCGACAGAGTGCTAGACAAGCTGGCTGTGTGCGTCCGACGTCAGCTGCAGGGAACTGGCAAGATGGCTGAGGGAGCTTCAAGACGCGTTTCGGAGTCTGCGCGAGGGCCCGGGCGGGGCATGCACACTCCGACTTCAACTGAAGAAGGAACAGACGCTTTTATCCTTACTTTAATGTAAGTTACTACTTATTTATGTCATAATAAATCATACTCTTGCACTCAAGTGGCGCTCTTCCCTCCTCCTTTATCCGTTTAGAGTTGACTTCACTCTGAATGAGCTGACCCTGAGCTGCGGACCACCTTTGGATTGCTTCTAAAAACTGTCAGAAATTTGCACATGGACTCTTAATCCCCCTCTGTGCGAACTGTTTTTGCCCCACCTGTGCACATCAACACTTTTATCTGCCATTGTTTCAGCTTATATCTATATAAACTCTTTGACCTTTGACCTCTGAGCGCCTAAACCAGTCTCAAGGTCATACACAGAAGACTAGATGGAAGTGAGGTCTATCAACAAGCCGAGGTTACGATCAGGAGTCAGAGAGAGAGAGAAGTCCAAGAACACGCAAGTCAGTAACAGGCGTTCTGTCCCCGCTACGCGTTTCCTTTTCATTTATTAACAAAACAGGGTGGGTGAAAATATTGAGAAAAACAAATATGGATACAAACAGTCAGTATATGAAGTATACAGAAATACAATGAATAAGCTAGGCTGTAGATTGCATAGTTAGTGAGGTTGAAAAAAGACATCAGTCCATCCAGTTCAACCTATGATGTGTGTGTGTGTTTGCTTTTAACCGTACATTGAATACCCCTGTATTGCGATAAGTAATTCTCACCAGAGATGGTGATTTATAGGATGCAAGCGGATGCAAGTTTTAGTCCATCATGTGCTCTGATGGTTCCTTCTTTCAGTCTTTAAGATGGAGTCTGAGTTCATAGGATATACCTGTTTCTCTTCCTTAGACTGAAGAATGATGGGAACTTTTGTTAAAGCTGAACAGTTTCTAGACTAAAAACAGTAAATTTGCCACTGACTTCATCTTGTGGTCAAATATGATATTGCAGGCAAAACAACTTAAATATTATCCTGCTGGAGGAAGACCAATGGTTAATCAAGTAGCATGGAATCAGGATGCACAGTAACAAGAAGCAGTGATAGCTGAAGATCATCCAGCAATTACCAGTCACAACTCCTTTCCTAAAGAAGGGGGTTTGGGGCCACTTCTGGGTTTGGACATTCACGAACGTTCATGCTGACGTGTAGACATGCATGCCCATGCAGGTTGCTGGCCGGTTTCGTTGCATGCGCAGTTGCGCACCCCTATTCCCCCGACACCTTCTGTTCCTCAGAATGAAGACTTTGCCTCCCGAGATCACGGTAAATGCAAAATATTCCTGTCTGACCAGACTGTATCTTTCATTTCAAAGGGAAATATGTTGCCTGTGTAACCTGCCTGGGGTAGAAGAGAGGAAATACAGAAATTAGTACAACCAGTTCATATTTATTTTTTCTATGACCAGAAATAAAACAATCAATCTTTGAAACTCAAATGACTTTTCCTTGTACAATAAGAGTTGTGTTGAGATTGGGTGGTGCTCCGGTATGAAAAAGGCTCACTGCTGGGTATGAAAAGCTGCCATTGATTTGCATTGTGCTACATTTCTTTCCAACATTCCCGAGATGTGATGAAATGAAACGAGCAGACTATCGGAAATAATACATGGCTTTTGTTTTGTTTGTTTGCAGCAACAGGTTGCCTCGGCCCCCTTTTGTTAATATTATAGCACACAGTTTATTATTATTCTTGCTGAGACATAGCGGAGGGCTTGCCGCTCGTTGTGGGCCAGCCGAGCGCTGGAGGAGGGGGGAGGGGCAATTGAGCATAGCTGATTTGGCTCTATATTTATGAAAACAGAGGATTAGGGGACTGAATGCCGGGGTGGAAGCAGCAACTCGCTTGGTTGTCACTCATCATTTTTAAAGTGGATCTCCAGGTAAACACCTAAGAATGGTTAGAACCTGAGAACAGTTTTACCTTCCAAATCATTTGTAATTCTGTTCAGCCAATTGAATTATCCTGTTGTTACGTACCTGATCCGAGGCCAAGGTGCTAAGGGGGCTCCCCTTGCAGCTAAGTGTGGCACACACCTGAAGGTGGTACAGGAGGTGTAATGCCCAAGGTAGCACAGGTTGCCAACAGGGTGGTGAAGAGCTGGGCCAGTGGACACCCGGAGGGTGCTGGAGAAGGCGGGGCACACAGCAAGGCAGATGTCTCTTGGGAGCTCCAGAGGAACTTGGCAAACTTGTACACAAATGGAAGCGGTGGTAAAGTCCAGGCTGAGGATCAAACATGGGTAGTCAGTCTGGGGATGAGGCAGGTAGCGAAAACAGGAACTTAGCCAGGGTCACAACAGGGAAGCAGGCAGGAGCAAAGTCTGTAATGTGAGCCGGGGTCATACACAGGAAGGCTGGCAGGTAGTATAGAGAAGTCCTTGAGGCAAGCCGGGGTCATACATGGGTGATCAAACAGGAGCAAGGTTGGTGAAGCAAGCCAGAGGGTCAACGCCAGGAGGAGGAGATCAAACAGGTCAGGAACAAGCCGGGTCACAACAGGGAAATCCAAAAGTAGTACGCCGAAGCTCAGGAACACTGGAAGGCTGACAACAATCCAGCAATCTGATGGATCCCACAGCAGTCTTTTAAAGGCCAGCAAAAGGCTGTATCTGTCACCCATTACGTGCGTCTTTGCGCACGTGTGTTCGCCAATTTGTGTCGTCGCGCATCTGCGTACATCTGTTCGCTGCTCCCGCCCACGAAACGCACAGAGATGCGCCGTATGCGCCTATTTGTACTACTGGCAACATTGCCAGTTCTTCTACTGCCATTTCCCTGACACCTGTAAAAGAAAATTTTAAGGAAAAGCCTGTGTTGCCTGATTTCTCTGTACCACAGTCACACATAAGCTCTGTAACAATGTCACAATAGGTAGATATTAGATATCCAACGCATTTCGGCGGTGATAAACCCCCTACAGCAAGGCTTAAATGAAAATGAGAATGCTTTTATAGGACTAAAGATTCCTGGGGAGTGTTGTATGTCAGCAAAGGAACATTAAGGTTAAGTATAAATGCCATGCAAGGGCAGCAGATGGGGTTGTTCCCATGCGGCGGGCGCAATGCTTTGCTTCATGGGTGCTGCAAAAGCTATCCAGCATTTTGTGATCGGCAGGCATTAAGCCCACCAAACATGACTGACTTAAGCTTGAGTGAGGAAGCACCGCAAATGCCCTGCAATGGCGTGCAATACACATTTTTGCGGCCCATTTGTTCGCCAACAATGGGGTTAAAACAGGTGGTGAGTAGGTGTCACATCACCTACTCAACACCTGTCAATCACCTCTGAAAAGAGGTGGTTTAGGTGCATGTCCAAATGTAGCCTAATGACAAAAAACACAGAGCGCCTCTAAGTGCAGTGTTTAATGCAACGATAAATGACAGTATATAGTTACTCACACATGAGTATGAAGTAGTAGGCATGGATGGCTCCGGTGATCCAGGAAGGATGGAATGAGTCCAAAAGAGTCCTGAGGAGTGGAGTGTATTCAGCCGATGCGATGGAACCGGTAGGCAGGGAGAAGCCGGCCGAAGATTCTTCCTCCTTCCGGGTTCGGCTGATGTCCGGGGACCAGATTGGAATGCAGCGTACGCTGCGTGACGTCACCGGAGCTGGTGGTGACAAGACGCGTTTCAAAGCGTGCGCAAGGCTCACTCTGGGCATGCGCGCTCTTTTTTCAAGTGTAGGTACTCAAATGTAGCCTAATGGTCTTGGTAAACGTGTGTTAGTGATGATCATACAGAAGCCCTCTTTTTAAGGTTCAAATCTTGACAAGCTTCCTTTCTTTGCTCCCAGTGGCCAAAAAGAGGGTTGGGGAGCAAACTAATTTGAAACCAGACTGAGTAAACCATTTTAGATCTGACCTTGGGCAAAACGCAAGTCCTCTTTCAAGTCTGCATTCTGTATTCCCATCGCACACGTTCCTGGAATGAGCTCTTAAGGTACTGGGTGCTGTAGCGACCGCCAGCTGCAGGGCTTTTTTTCAGCGGGAACGCGGGGGAACGCAGTTCTGGCACCTCCAGAACTGAATTTATGTAATGGCAAGGGGTGCTGGGGTGTGCTGGAGGGTCTATTGATGCTGGCTAATAGGGAATCTATTGCTGCAGAGGATGGGGGTCTATTGTTGCTGGGGTGGGTCTTTTGCTGCTGGTGGGTCAGTTGTTGCTGGGAGGGATTTATTGTTGAGGGAGGGGTCTTTGTTGCTGGCTGCTGGAGGGTCTATTGATGCTGGCTACTGGGGAATCTAGTGTTGCTGGAGGGGATCTATTTGTTGCTGGAGGGGATCTATTTGCGCAGAGGGTCTATTGTTGCTGGGGAAGTCTGTTGTTGTTGGTGGGGTATCATGTTGCAGGGAATCAATCATTGCTGGGAGGGATCTACTGTTGAGGGAGGGGCCTAATGCTGCTGGAGAGTCTATTGATGCTGGATGTTGGAAGTCCGTTATTGCAGGGGTGGATCTATTGTCGCTGGGGTGTCCATTGTTTCTAGATCTATTATATTGCCTTTCTTGTTATCATTAATCCTCTAAAAGGGGTGGTACTGGGAGGTGGGTAGGAGGTGAAACCAAGGAACGGTGCTCGGGGGTGGGTAGGGGACGGAGTCAAGGGGTGACTCAGAAGGGAGGAGTTCCTGCACCTATTCTCTGAGAAAAAAAGCCCTGGCCAGCTGGATACTGGAACCTGTACGATATGTAGATATTTGCCAGCACACCAAGGATCGTCAATTTCGTACAAATCGTTTTTATTAAAGAAAGATCAGTGTTTTTGTGATGTGATCTTTCTTTAATAAAAACCGTTTGGATGAAATTGATGATCCTTGGTGTGCTGGCACATATCTACAGTACATATCTCCTTCAGGTTTCTTCTCCTTAAAAAATATGCACCAAAAATGATTTTATGTTCCTATCTCAAAATCCAAATATTTCTCATTCCAAGAACATTTTCCATATTACGCACTGATAAGCGTTTGTTTTTCTGGAAGGTTAGCCAGATAACAAAGGGTGGAGACACCACACTGTATGAACCCCGATCAACATTATCCTCGGCTCTTGGCAAAACGAAGGTGTTGGGTTCTAAGCCAAAGAGTCTTACTGAGGTATTATATGAGATAAATGTCATGACTGGCAGCATAATGCGCAGAAGGCGGGTTTGAGAGACCGTTACAAAATATAGCAACACGGTTTTTATGTCAGAGAGGAAAATGAATGAGCAAGGACAATTCTTATTTTGAATCACAGATGTCCAGGGCTGCAAATCTGAAGTCATAGTGTCATATTAGTATGAGTCTAATGTGCCTTCTGCATGCAAAACAAGTATAAGAATTTCAGTTGTGTTGATTTATTAGATATTAGGTATACAAATTCCTGATGGTCTCTCTATAAATGTGCAGTACATGTTTGTGGCGGTCACGGCCAATTAACAATTGGAGAACAGAGAGTTATGTAAGTGGAAAATGTAGTCCTCCCAGTGATCTAGATATTTCAGTATCTGGTGGATGCTGGAGAGTTAAGCCCCGTACAAACGCAACGATTATCGGCCGACCGATCGTCCGTCTTTTGTCCAGAGTGGTGTTTTGTTGGTTGGAATGTGCCTAGACTGCACACGAATTTTCTCACCCAACAAAAATCTGCTTCAGAAGTGATGTCATGTGTTGGTTTGCTTTCTTTGTGTTCTTTCTTCTCTGAGCATGCCCAGTCTTGCTCATAAGATTTTTCCCTGTTGAAATCTGTACTGACTGCACGAAAATCGGACGTGTTTTGACGGCGGACAAAAATTTTATAGCCTGCACACCAGATTTTTTTCGGCCCGAAAAGTCGGAGTCAGTTGTCGGAAGCATCATACTAACAAGCCGAAAATCGGCAGATCGGACGTTGGACGAAAATTCCCTGCCAATTTTCGACGCGTGTGTACGGGGCTTTAAACATTTTGACAGTCTCTTCTGTCTTTCAGGACTCTCTTAGTGAGATTTCTATTGTTGAGATCCCAGGTCTACAGAGCTGTTCTGCCCATTATGAGGGTTTCCCATCATTCCTGCACGGAGTTCTCTGGTTTGTACACCTGTTGTGCCCATTGAGACGTTCCCACCATGCCTGAACTGAGTTCTCAGGCCTGCACAACTCCTGTGCCCATTATGAGAGGCTTTCATTATCTCTCTGCTGAGTTCCTGGGTCTACACACCTGCTGTGCCCATTAGGTACGAGGCTCCCACCATCCCTGTGCTTACAGAGTTCCCTGATTTGTACACCTGCTGTGCCCATTATAAGGGGTTCCTGCCAACCCTAACATATGGAGAATGTAGCTGGAAGAATTGGAACACACAAAACTTAGTGAAAACACCCCAAATCCCAGGTGGACATGTACAGAGTTCTAAACTTTGGCCAGAAGATCTCACTGTTTGAGCATCCAAGACATATAATGGTGCTTTTCCACTGCATGGAACCGAACGGTTCGGCTCTCAAAAACAGTACCATCTCGATTGTGGTTCCAAGAGGTACCATGCCCGGTACCATATCCCACAATCCTTTGCATGCAGTCACTACTAGCCACTGATTGGTCAGAGAATCCCACCCACCCCGTTGTTATCCCACCCACTTAACTTTAGTACTACTTTAGTGGAAAAGCAAACCATACCGTACCGTACCGAACCGTTCCAACACCGTACCATGCGGTACCAGCAGTGGAAAAGCAAACCGGGCCAAGCAGGGCCAAGCAGAGCCGAGCCGGTACTTGCAGTGGAAAAGTGCCATTAGCTGAGCCAGTGTTGTCACTGGCCTGAGCTCAGCTCCCGTAGAATCTGTTGGGACTTCGCTAAGATGCCCATCTAAGAGTTTTTTTTACATTTTTGATACTCTCCACAAGCATAACCCACTGTGAAAGGAAGTTCCACACCCTTACTGCTCTGACTGTAAAGAACTCCTTACATAGTTTAGGATTAAACCACTTCTTCTCCAACTTCATTGAATGGCCATGTGTGCTGTTAAGCAACCTGCGACTGAGCAGCTTCCTCCCTATGCTAGAATCACCATTAAGCTATTTGTATATTACTTTCATATCCCCTTTTTTTCCAGTTGTGAGATGTTTTGTGACATGGTGCATTATCCTGCTGGTAGGAGCCATCAAAAAATGGGTATTCTGTAGTCATGAAGGGATGGAAATGGTCAGTATCAATACCCAGGTAGGCCGTGGCATTTAAACGATGCTCAATTGGTATTAAGGGGCCCAAAGTGTGCCAAGAAAGAAACCCCTACACCATTACACCACCACCACCTGCCTGAACCGTTGATACAAGGCAGGATGGATCCATGCTTTCATGTTGTTTACACCCTGACCCTACCATCTGAATGTTGCAGCTGAAATCGAGACTCGCTAGACCAGGCAACATTTATCCAATATTCTATTGTCCAATTTTGGTGAGCCTGTGCAAATTGTAGCCTCTGTTTCCTGTTCTTAGCTGATAGGAGTGCCACTCAGTGTGGCCCATCTGCTTCAGCGTTACATGTGTTGTGCATTCAGAGATGGTATTCTCCATACCTTGGTTACAACAAGTGGTTGTTTGAGTTACTGTTGCCTTTCTATTATCTCAAACCAATCTACCCATTCTCCTCTGACCTCTGACATCAACAAGGCATTTTCCTCCACACAACTGCCGCTCACTGGATATTTTCTCTTTTTCCCACCATTCTCTATAAACCTGAGAGATGGTTGTGCATAAAAATCAACAGTTTTTGAAATACTCCGACCAGCCCGTCTGGCACCAACAACCATGCCACGTTCAAAGCCACTTAAATCCCCTTTCTTCCCCATTCTGATGCTCGGTTTGAACTTCAGTAAGTCTTCTTCACCACGCCTAGTTGCCTAAATGCATTGAGTTGCTGCCATGTGATTGGCCTGATTAGCAATTTGTGATACCAAGCAATTAAACAGGTGTACCTAATAAAGTGGTCGGTGAGTGTACTGTATATGTAAAGTGCTGCATAAATTGATGGTGCTATGTAGGTGCCTGTAATAAATAAAATATAGAGCACAAGACCCTATTTATTTGGACCATGCGTCCTCTAGTGGGTTCTCCATAGAAATATACGACGAACCTACCTATAGTGAAGCTGCGTTGACCCAACCATTAATCAAACCATGGTCGAACTGCGTAGCCTTTTAGCCAAAATTAAAATGTGTTTTGGATGCGGCCGCTTTCTAAATGCCTTGATTTTAATTGTTTCCGAAATTCTATGCAGCTTAGCCTTTGCTCCCGAAAAAACGCGACACTTTAAGGCAACGAAAGAACAAAGTTCCTAATAGATTTTAGGGAATAAATGGTGACATTCTCTCCGCTAATGAACTGACTTAATCGAATGAAAATATGTTGGAATAGAAAAGCGGTAATGACGACTAATTATCACACTGAGATATGGGGATCAGACGAGGACGGTTCACCAACAGTCCAGAACTGATTATGGCAGCCCACTGGGGGTTAACAATTTATACAACAGATGTGAGAGCAGCCAGTGTCCGTTTCGAATAATACAGTGATTCATATTTCTTATATGGCCGCAAAATATGAAATATATGCTGGCTTATGTGAACAACATTTGTGGATGAATATGTAGAAGTTTCCAGAAGAATGACAAAACAAAAAATATCCCAAAGCTGAGCTTCAACATTCCCTTCAGTCTTGCACAGTTGTACCGGCTCCTCTCTTGGACTGAAACTGCTTAGTCTGATTTCACTGCACACTGTGAGCTTCTTACAGTGTGCATTACGAGCTGCAGCAAGTTACATAGGGTCTGCCTCATTCCCTATCTGGAGGACATCAGCATCATCTAGTCCATTCTTCCCCGGCCTGGCTGTCCCTTGCCAATCACTTTTATTCATTGGATTTCAGTTCAATCATGGAGACCCTATGTATGCTTGGTGGAGCGCCACTCCAAGCACCAAATTCATGGCTCTGTTCCACTTCGAATGGGGTGCTGGCGTGTATGCTAAGCCAAGAAGCAGTTTGAATAACCATTTGTTGTATTTCAGTTCAACCATGGAGACCCTATGTATGCTTGGTGGAGCGCCACTCCAAGCACCAAATTCATGGCTCTGTCCCACTTTGAATGGGGTGCTGGCGTATATGCTAAGCCGAGAAGTAGTCTGAATAATCATTTGTTGGATTTCGGTTCAATCATGGAGACCCTATGCTAGTATGCTTGGTGGAGCGCCACTCCAAGCACCACATTTATGGCTCTGTTCCACTTTGAATGGGGTGCTAGCGTATATGCTAAGCCAAGAAGTAGTCTGAATAATCATTTGTTGGATTTCGGTTCAATCATGGAGACCCTATGCTAGTATGCTTGGTGGAGCGCCACTCCAAGCACCAAATTGATGGCTCTGTTCCTCTTTGAATAGGAAGCTGGCGTATATACTAAGCCAAGAAGCTGTGTGAATTATCATTTGTTGGATTTCAGTTCAATCATTGAGACCTTATGTATGCTTGGTGGAGCGCCACTCCAACCACTGAATTTATGGCTCTGTTCCACTTTGAATGGGGTGCTGGCGTGTATGCTAAGCCAAGAAGCAGTGTGAATAATTATTTGTTGGATTTCAGTTCAATCATGGAGACCCTATGTATGTTTGGTGGAGCGCCACTCCAAGCACCAAATTCATGGCTCTGTTCCACTTTGGATAGGGTGCTGGCATATATGCTAAGCCAAGAAGTAGTGCGAATAATCATTTGTTGGATTTTGGTTCAATCATGGAGACCCTATGCTAGTATGCTTGGTGGAGCGCCACTCCAAGCACTAAATTGATGGCTCTGTTCCTCTTTGAATAGGAAGTTGGCGTATATACTAAGCCAAGAAGCTGTGTGAATAATCATTTGTTGGATTTCAGTTCAATCATTGAGACCTTATGTATGCTTGGTGGAGCGCCACTCCAAGCACTGAATTTATGGCTCTGTTCCACTTTGAATGGGGTGCTGGCGTGTATACTAAGCCAAGAAGCAGTGTGAATAATTATTTGTTGGATTTCAGTTCAGTCATGGAGACCCTATGTATGTTTGGTGGAGCGCCACTCCAAGCACCAAATTTATGGCTCTGTTCCACTTTGGATAGGGTGCTGGCGTATATGCTATGCCAAGAAGTAGTGCGAATAACCATTTGTTGTATTTCAGTTCAATCATGGAGACCCTATGTACAGTATGCTTGCAGGAGTGCCACTCCAAGCACCACAATTATGGCCCTGTTCCACTTTGAATGGGAAACTGGTGTATATGCTAAGCCAAGAAACAGTATAAATAATCATTTGTTGGATTTCAGTTCAATCATTGAGACCCTATGTATGCTTGGTGGAGTGCCATTCCAAGTCCCACATTTGCGGCTCCATTCCCCTTTGGATAGGGTGCTGGCATATATGTTAAGCCAAGAAGCAGTGTGAATAATCATTTGTTGGATTTCGGTTCAATCATGAAGACCCTATGTATGCTTGGTGGAGCACCACTCCAAGCACCAAATGCATGGCTCTGTAGTCCCACTTTGGATGGAGTGTTGGCGTATATGCTAAGCCAAGAAGCAGTGTGGTTAATCATGAGTAAAAGTCACACCAGACAGTTCTGTGTTCTTTAAAGGTAGAGAACAGCCACATCCACAGCTCTTCCCGATAAGTCATGGCCACTGACATGTTTCACCTCACCCCAGGAGCTTAGTCATATTTCTTACCTCATGACTAAACCCCCGAGGCAGGACAAAATGCATCAGAGGGCATAGTCTATTGGGAGAAGCTGTGGCTGAGGCCATTCTCTACCTTTCAAAAACTCAGGGCTGTCCTGTGTGTTGTGTTCACTCTTGATTAATCACACTACTTTCAATCATGGAAGCTCAGCATCACATATGGGTACTACCAAGGGTGGTGTGCATGCAAATGCAGCCTTTGCAGGAACCTTCACTCCTCTAGACTGACACCTACCCATCAAGGCATTTTAATATTTGGATGACTCCTCCCAAGAGCCCAATACTTATATCAGAGCTGGGAGTTCTTGAGAAAAGTGTAGTGTGATGTCATTAGCATGTAGATTAGGGTGGGAGGAGGAACCAGGGAAGGCCAAATATAATCAGATTAAAGCAGAGTTCCGGGCACAGAATTGTTTTTTTTTTTTAATGTCCCCCAAACAGTGACACTTAGACCTCTATACATCCGCTAATCCTGTTTCATACATTAAAATAATCGGTTTGCAAGCATAAAATCTTACTTTATAAAATTTGTGATGAGCGCCGCCATCTTTGTCCTGGATCGCCGAGTCAGTTGTGGGGAAATGTCTTCCCTTCTTCCTGGTTCTAGTGGGTGGAGGCCGGTGAATCCAGCGCGAAATCTCGCGCATGCCCAGTACTATGCGATCGGCATCGCCGTCCGCACTGTGCTCCTCCTAACATCGCGTAATTTCCTGTTTTGAAATAACGCGATGAGAGGAGCGGCCGGCCGCCTCCGTCACTGCCCATTGCATCCTGGGAGCCACAAGTAAGAGCTCCCAGGGTGCACTGCGGAACAGGAAGTGACAGCGCGGGCCGCGGCCGAGGAAGGAGGAAGTCGATGGAAATGTGAGTATATTATCCTCTCTAAAAAGGTAAGGAAAAAAAAAAAAAAGGCCAGGAATATCCAATTCGGGCACAGGAAAGGATAAGGAAGCGGATGCCTTGAAATCTACAGGCACGATTCTGTGCCCGGAACTCCGCTTTAAACTACAGCTTTAAAGGGAAAGCACTGTGTAAGTCCATGTATCTAAAGCTAAAGGTTTTTCACAGTAAGAGTTGTGAAAAAGTAAAAAAGTCTCCCACGGGAGTTGTTTCTAGCTGACTCAACAGATTTCTTCAAATGAAGGTCTAAAAATAAATGGTTACTAATATTTATACAAAATACCCACAGTTCATGCTGGGGGAAACCAATTAGCTTTGAGGATCAGGAAGGAGATTTTTGCTGTTGGAGTGAAGTAAAGTAGAACTCTATGATCCTTTTTTTATCTCTCCCCTCCTTCCCTTTCCTCTTCTGTATATAATATATATCAGGGTTCCCCAAACTTTCTAAACAAAGGGCCAGTTTACTGTCTTTCAGACTTTAAGGGGACTGAACTGTCGCCATCTGTAACACAAAATGTCCCAGCGTCAGTGGTAGTAGACAATCCCCCATTATTGGTGTCAGTGGGGAGGAATTGTGTCCCATCATTGGTTTCCTTGGGAGGAATAGTCCTCATCATTGGTGTCATTTGGAGGAGTTGTGCCCCATTATTGGTATTTTTGGAAGGAACAGTCCCCATCATTGTTGTCATTGGGAGGAATTGTGCCCCATCATTGGTGTCATTGGGTCCCATTTTTGGTGACATTGGGAGGAACTGTGCCCTATAATTGATGTCTTTGCTAAGAATTGCGCCTCATTGTTGGTGGCAATGGGAGGAACAGTACCCTTTATTGGTGTCAGTGAATAAAATAGTGCCCCAAAGACCGGATAAAGGCAAGCAAAGAGCCACGAGTCACAGTTTGGAGACCATTGATATATACTGACAATTTCTACTTACCCTTCCTATGCCTCAGCACTGGCCCAGACTTCCTTGACTCAATGATGGTCCACTTTAGGGCAAAATGACACATACATCATTCTGCCCATTTCCTCGGAGTCCAGTCTGTCTTTAAAATGCCCCCCCTTCTCCCTGGGGGGCCCCCACCATGCAGACTTGGAATTTAAGTACTGCAGGACTATGCTTACATGAGTACCACTCAATCCTGGAAAAATGGCCACTACTACTAGAGGAAGAAGAGGAGCTGCCGTGATGCCACCACACCAGTTGGAATACTGTAATAAAAAAGTTTCATTAGGGTTTTTATATCAAATAAATCTGGAGGCGGCGAGGTCGAAATGGCAGCAGTTCTACATTAAGAATTGTTTTATAAGGTGTTTTTGGCCTTTAATGGATTAAGATAGAATAGGTCCCTTGTGGAAATTACAAGCTTTGAACAATTGCGTGATTTTCCTGCTTTACTGCATATGATGTAGGTCAGTGGTCCTCAACCCTGGCCTACAGGGCCCACTAACAGGCCAGATTTGCAAGCTAACTGAAATACATCCCATGTGATATCATTTGCTGCTCAGTGATTGCAGTACTCTAGTCTGCATCTCCCCAAGGTAATACCTAAAATCTGGCCTGTTAGTGGGCCCTGTAGGCCAGGGTTGAGGACCACTGATGTAGGTTGTAGCTGGGTCCCCTTGGACATCGAACCCCTTAGGATCCGGCCTGGGTTGCCTTCTACATGATCTGGCTCAGACTGCACATTTGTTATATTTTCATAGATGTGTGTTTTTTCAGCATTTAGAATTTTCATAGCTGTAATTTGTTCAAATGTTCTCACCCCCAACATCAAAAAGCTGGGTATAAAAAAGAAATCCAGGATGAGCCATTTAGCAGATAAATTCTTTGAAAGAGAAAAAGCGACAACATCCGCGGGAGAGGTGACGGTGAATTGGAGAATCGGTCTCTGCAGACTCCTTGGCTCGGTAGGTGGTCCCTCTTTCTTTGACATAATGAGATTGTATTGTTCGAGTCACAGCTGTGTGAACCCTCGGCGGAGTAATTATCCTCTTTGGAGTGTTAAACGTTTAATGTTTCAGTGGCTGTGTATTATTGCTGATAATGGGCAGCCATTGACTGACAGCAATTCCCTTTGTGGATCCTTCAATACTCCTTCAGTCAGGTTGGCTTTGGTCTAGCAATCTATGTTTAACCCACCGGCAGGGGCGAAAGACTCGTTAGATGTTGGTGCCTCGCATGTTTGGAGACAGAGGTTGCAGAAGTCGTAGTTGTGACCTGCCCCCTGCTTATATGAGCCCAAAGCATTTCCCTGTCCAAATTCTTAATCATTTGGATTGATGAAGGAAGTTTTATTAGATTGCTTTAATATATTGTGTCTTTTCCTTTTTATGTGGTCAACAGTGTTTTCAGAAAGTCCCAAATGGGGCTTCTGTACCTGAGAGGGCTGTATGGACTTCTCCATGTCAAAAGGTCCTCCTTGTTTTGCACATACCCTTCTAGCTAATTGCCCCAGTTCTTAAAAAAAAAAAAAAAAAACCTAAAAGGAGCAAATACCTAAATCCATAGAAATAGGATGCACACCGTTACAAATCTTCTCTCTTCTAGAGTGCAGAGTGGGAGAGTCTGTTTCGCATGCCCATGTTGCTGCATCATCATTTGGACTCCTGGTATACACTGATATATCCAGGAGTCCTACAAACATTCTGATATGAGCAATGATGGAGAGCAATTTTTTTTTACCACCAACCCCCCCCCCCCCCCTCAGAACACGTTTGGCTGCCTTTTACCTTTTCTTGTTACCATTTTCTGATTTAAAAAAAATAATTTTAAACTTTAAACGTTTAAAAAAAAGTCTGTTTGGAGCTCTTTCTGGTCCAAATACACATGAACTTCTCAAATTGGATGACCCCGACTCCCCCTCCCACCTCCCGACTGCCAAATTCAAACTATCATGCTTTCTTAAGGGCTTCAAATCTTATTAGTTGGAGATACATATCCAGCACCTCTCTTCCTTAAGATGGAGATACAAATCCAGCACCTCTCTTCCTTAAGATTGAGATACATATCCAGCACCTCTCTTCCTTAAGATGTCTGACCTCCCATTAGATGAGATCCTCACAGGTCCTGAAAATGTCAATGGTGGCTTGATAATGTCACAGTTGGGGGGCGATAACAAAACTGGTCAGTAAGATTGCAGTGGTGGATAAATGGTCTTCATTCTTGGAAGAGTCTCCATGTAGGTATGTGACAGCAAACTTGGGTGCAATCAAGTTGGTGTTAAAGGGCTTTTTTTAAAAATTGTAAATGGGTGGGAGTGGGAGTGGAGTGGGTTTAAAAATTGCCTGGAGCTTTAATCGAGGGTTAGCCTACATTGGTGATATTTGGGCTTTGGGTTTGTGTTGATGGCATCAGGTTGATATCAGTTTAATGCCTCCCAAACCAGCGGCTGAACAGCCAGCTTCTGCAGTTTTTGCATGCCCACATAAGGGGTTGATGCTGGGCTCTTGAAGCACATTGGATGCTATACCCAATTAAAATGTGGAAAACAAAAACTTTATTCTGAATTCAAACCTTTTGGTGTGGCACTTCAATCTCCATATCAGAGTTTTGCGTACAAAACCCAGTAATTGTGAAAATAAAGGTGCGCAAAACGGTGTGGAAAGATGGAAGCAGAACTAGAAAAGTAATAACATGTAAATAAAGCAAAAAGAATAATGCGCTTCTAAATAACAATAGTGAATCAATATAAATCAATATAGTAAATGCAAGTGTTAAACCAACAAATGTAAGAGTCTCTTTAACCACTTAAGCCCCGGAGGATTTGGCTGCTAAAGGACCAGGGGTTTTTTTGCGATTTTTTACTGCGTGACTTTAACGGACAATTGCGCGGTCGTGCGACGCTGTACCTAAACGAATTTGACGTCCTTTTTTTCCCACAAACAGAGCTTTCTTTTGGTGGTATTTGATCACCTGTGCGATTTTTTGATCACGCGCTATAAACAAAAAAAGAGCGTAAATTTTGCAAAAATAACAATATTTTTCACATTTTTTTATATGAAATTCCCCAAAAAAAAAGTAAAAATCAAAATTTTTTAACATTTTTCGGCCAATTTGTTTTATGCTACCTATGTTTGGTAAAAAAAAATCGCAAAAAGCGTATTTTGATTGGTTTGCGCAAAAGTTATCGCGTTTACTAACAAAGAGAAAGATTTTTGTCATTTTTGGTGTTTTTTTTTTTAACGCATAATGGCGGCGATCTGCGATTTTTTTTTTCGGTACTGCGACATTGCGGCGGACAGATCGGACCCTTGACTGACATTTTTGACACTTTTGGGGTTACCAGTGACATTACTGCAGTAATCAGTGCTATACATATGCACTGTTACTGCAAAAATGACACTGGCAGGGAAGGGGTTAACTTTATTGGACAGGGAGGGGTTAAGTGTGTCCTAGGGGCGTGCTTTCTACTGTGTAGGGACATGGCTATTGGTGTAAAAGCAAAGATCAACCGTTCTACATAGTAGAACGGTCAGATCTTCACTTTTACACAGGGAGAACTGACAGGCAGCTTGTTTACACAAGCTGCTCTGTCTTTCTCCCTTCACAGGAGCGATCGTAGTGTGGCCGGCGGACATCGAGTCCGCCGGTCACACGCACTGACTTGCCTGTGAACGAGCCGCGGCGGGCGCGCGCCTCGGCGGGCACGCGCCCGCCCGCGATAGGCTCGCAAGTCAGTGACAGGCGAGTGACGTACCGATACGTCACTCTGCCTGGCCGGGGCTGACCGCTGCAGTATATAGTCGTGCGGCGGTCGGCAACCGGTTAAATAATATCTGTCTGCTTCAACTTAAAAAACAATAAAGTGAATAAGTCCGAGCCAAGGTGACGTGACAAAACAGCAGACAAAAGGTGCTTGACGGAATCAAATATTCTCTGTGATAGGGTGGCCTCTTACCGCAAAAACACTCCAACAGTGGCAATCAAACTTATGAAGTGACAGTTGGTGAGAGGGTGACACCTGGTGGTAAAATTGAATTCTTACCAGACTTAAGGGAGATAAGAGCTTGGGACTGTTGGAATAGAAGATCCACTTTAAGGATGATAAAGAGTAAGAAAACTCTCACAGGGATATCCTAGATCTTGTCCACTTCACAACTATAAAAAAATGGTGACTCCAGGCACAGATACCAAAGGGATATGGCCCATAAGGAAAGAAAGGATCAAGTATCAGCGCAGGCTAGGCTCCCTCCGACGCGTTTCCACTTAGGAGTCACCTGCTGGGAATGGAGCTACTGTGGTAACCTCTTGGTTTGCAAAAGCTACCCAACATACCATCAGGTCACCCACTCTGGGTTCCAAAACCATCTACCTACACCCAGAGGACATCAGTTTGAGACAATTCTGTGATCATTTAAAAATATTTGACCTGCAGTTGATCTCCTTCTGACTTGTATTTGACCTGCATCAAGCAGGTTTTGCACCTCCATAGACTTGTATAGGAATGTGAAAGCAGTTTGAAGTGAACAAAAGCCCATTGACACAGGCCCTTAGGCTCGGGGGTAAAGGGATGGTCAATGTAAGGGGGCCAAGGTATAGCACAACTGCCTTCAAGAGCTCTATGCCAAAAATAAACTTTTTAAAGGCATTCATTAAATAATTTCTGGTCTTCATTTTCATATCTTCTACCTAACGTTCCTGTTCCCGGGTCACTCATTTATAAATCAGAATTTTACAACCACGGGCAATCCAGCTGTTGAAGTGTTTTACAGGCTGTAACGTGCAGAGCATCCTGGGAGTTGTAGTTCAAGAACAGCTGGAGCACCAACTGGCTGATAGAGCACAGTGGAGGTGATGTGCAGCTGCATTGCCCAAGGTTGCCCGCTGTGTAACAGAACAACCGTTTTGCACGTCTCCGGTGGGCAAACCTCTTGCTGGTGTCATTTCAAGAGAGCGGATAGCTTGTTTTTCATCCAGCAGTCACTTTCTCTTCATTAATAAACTTTACAGTTGGCTCTTTGAAGATGGAATAGATTTGCAGTCATCTTTATGTATTAATTATTGATAAATGAGGCTTTGAGAGGCAGTGATGAAATTGGGGGGTGATTAAACCCAGACAGGCTCTAATTTTATGTCTCACACCGTAACGGAGAAGGCATTCGGCTTAATAAAAGTGCTTTTTCATCGGAGATTAAATTGGAAGTCGGAGCGGGGAATTAGCACTGCTACTGTATATGCAATTTGAGGAGAGTTGATTGGACGGGAGCTGGAGCGGCAGATTAAAGATTGCATGAAATGCGACATTTCATGCAATAAACATTTTTACTGTTGACCGTTGTACGGAAAATTGGTTGTTTATCGTCCCATTTGTTGTGCGTTTTGGTATAAAATTTGACTATTTTTAATTTATTACTAAAAGGCGATGTCTGAACTATCAATAAAATTATGACGCAGTGCCTCCAGCCGATTACGGCAAATAATTTAATAACTAAGAAAAACCCAATCAATTTTGTTCAGACCTCCAATAATATACCACAACAATTTTCCTGAGCCCTTGGCGCTTACGGTGAATTCTTACCAATATATAAATATCTCCCAATTAAATTAATAAATATAATTTATTAAGATACGAGTATAATTATATATTTACATACAAAACTAAATTTACTGGTGATTAATATTCCACACACAATATCAAAATACGTTGCACAGATACAATGTGATTAGAATTAAATTTTTTTTTTTTAAACCAGACACAGAATTAAATATAACCCGATAAAAGTAAAATGAACTGTGAATTAAAATATTAAAAACAAAATGCCTGACCACTCTTAAGGCAGTTTCTCACTTTCCGCGGCCGTAGGAAAGAAAGGAACTTATCTTAAAGAGTCACACCCTATTATACCCAACACACTTAAATTCAGCCTTAACTCTAGACAAACACTTGAAATTCATAAAATCAATTGATTCAGTGAAAAGAAAAATTAACATATAGAGTTGCTCTACCCGATGTAAATGACCATATATGTATAATTTCAGACAATGTCATACAATTCCTATTATCTTGGGAGTAAATGGGTTAAATTATTAAGTCTATCTCTCACCACTCCTTCCAAGGAAAATGTTCAAAGTAAAGTAGTTCGTCTCTCAGCAGGAGATCAGCCAATGGGCAGTGGTCAAAATGGCAGCAGTCTTTTCCTGTGTCCTTCCTTAGGCGTGTTTTTTAGGATTTTTTTTTTTTCAGAGTCCCTTGTTTTTCCCGGGGTCCTTATTTATATGATCAGAAACTATTGATTGAAATGACCACTCCCCAACCAATATTGACTGTTTCTTCAGTGGTGGTTTTCAGAAGTGGGCAGTGACTAGTCGATTGTCACCTGCCCATTGGTTAACAGTTAGTTGCATCATTGCAAATGGGATTGTCCTATAATGTGATGTGGGAGTTGCTATAAACCATATATGAATTATATTTTTGGGGATTTGGTGATTTCTGCTTTTTATAACATTTCAATATTTTGATTCAAGATTATGTTTTCTGCTGGTAGTGTCATTATTAATAGCTGTATTCATTTCCTGTAGGAATAATTCCATAATCCTTGTGTAATATTCTTTAAGTACAAGAGATTTATAGGGATATCTCATGCTAGTGTAGTTTATATCATCATTGAGCATTATTTGTGATTTGGTGGGTGAGCCATCTCTATTGATGAATTATTCTAGTGAAACACTATCCCCTACATATAACAACAAAGTTCAATATATGGTGATAACTGGATACACACACACATGCACATACACACACAGATATATTAATACACGTGCGTGTACACACATACCCATACATATACACACACATATCCACACACGCACATGTACATATGTACCATACACATATACATGCATATACCTACACACCTACACGCACATATATACATACATGTGTATACATATATATATATATATATATATATATAAACATATCTACATACACAGATGTACACATCCTAGTCACCATTTTGTTGAAGAGGCTTATGTATTCAGCTGAGTCAATACTATTGCGTCTTAAGAAGAGTTAGTTTTCACCCTAGAACAATGGGGACCGTCTATTGCTTTGTTTCTTCTGTTGAATAAGTTTCTTCTTCAAACTTTGATTTTCAGGTTTTTATCACCTTTCTTTGTACAAAACCTTGAGAATTGGGGACGTTTTTGTATGGCCAATTGTCTCTGACTAATTACACAAACCTGTCTGAATTTGCACTGTTGAAGGTTTGGTCAATACTATTGTGTGTGTGTGGCCAGTTTTTTTTTTTTTTTTTTTTACAGAGGTTGATGTGTCAGGCTGAGGTCAGTGTAAGTGTCGCAAGTATATTTCATCATTTAATATTTTCATATATCGATAACCTGACATATCCCCCTTTTTGATTTGCATGTATGTCAGCATCATACAGGGAAATCAACTAATAGGCAGGTTATGGATCATTATGGTACATTCCACTGACGAGTCTGTATTGCTTTCGAGTGTAGGGCGTACTATTCCTTGATTTCAGGGGATATGCTGAGGTTTAAAACATTTTCCGGTGTAGGTCCTTGGATCCACACTTGTGCAAACTTTTTGGGTGATGATTCGTTTGTCAGTCAAGATGAATCCGGGTGCTTCTTGGACAAGTATTCCCGATGAAGGTCCTGGTCGGGCGATGAGGCCGGCCTGGCCTGGTAGACATATCCACAGCAGGATACCCAGGATGCTCCACATAGCAGGACTCCAGGACATTCTCGTGGGAAGGTCTCTCCTTCGGGATATCTGGTCCTCCTTCCTTGAGTGATCGCTGGCAGACAGGTTTCTGGTTTGATACATCAGATCATCATCAGGGCTTCCTGCTAGGGTCTGGTCGCTAGCACTTCCGATTACCAGTTTGGCTGTCATCTGGGGCATCATTATATACACTATAGTAGGTAAATAAACAGTTTTAGTATCAGATACATATATATAAAAATAGCCCTGTAAAGCAAAATGTGGATTCACCCTAATTCTTTTTCTGCCCTTATGATCTTTCCATAATCCAAGAGGAGTGCGTGGTTCAGTCTCCCAACAGCTGTAATTGTGATTTGGGATGGCAAGCACGCAATTGATTTATATGCACCCATCTCTCACTGATTTCACCATTCCGAGGGATGTGCAATTTATATGCTACGGGGGAAATCTTATCAGCTATGTTAAACGGACCTTTCCAAGATGGAAGGAATTTCCGTTCCTTGACCTGGTCTCTCGCAAAATTGTATAGGTAGACTTTGTCCCCAATCTCGTACTCCTTCTTGGTGGTTTTAAGGTCATAGTAGGTTTTAGCGCCAACTGCGGCTCTTTCAATGTTTCGCTGGGCAAAGGCAAAAGCATACTGTAAATGTTTTCGCAGATCCTCTATGTATTGGTGTGTTGTGGTGGCATTGACCAAATTGTGATCTGTAGTGCGGTACAATAAGTGCTGGGGCAATACCATCTGCCTTCCGGTCATGAGTTCGAAAGGGGACATTTTTGTGACCGTACTCGGAGTTGCCCTTAAGGCCATCAAGACTAGGGGAAGTTTAACATCCCAGTCTTTGCCTGTCTCCTTAACAAATTTCTTTAGGATGTTGACAATTGTCTGATTGTACCGTTCTACTCCACCACTAGAGGAGGGCCGATATGCGATATGCAATTTCCTTTTCACGCCCAATATTTTCCACAGTTTGGTCATCACTTCACTAGTGAAATGTGAACCCCTATCGGATTCTATCCTCTGGGGTAGACCAAACCGTGAAAAAATGTGATTAATTAATAAGGCAGCGCATGTATCAGAGCTATTGTTTGGCGCTGGAATACATTCAACATACTTGGTAAATAAACATGTAACGGTTAACATATACCGATTCCCTCGTGAAGATTTAGTGACAGGTCCAATGAAGTCCATTTGAAGGTCTGACCAAGGCATACAGATCCCCCTTTTCTGAAGGGGGGCCCGATGGGTTGGTGAAGCCGGTTGAAATTGGGGACATATTAAACAGCCTTGGCAGTATGCCTTCACATCACGCAGCATATGAGGCCAGTAGGCATAATCCCGAAGGATCTCATAGGTGATCTTCTCCCCACGATGCCCGGCAGTGGGAGCGTCATGGGCGTGTTGCAACATTAACCCTCTAAATTTAAGTGGAACTACCCATTGTTGGATACTCCCTTTTGATGTGCGTATCAACAATCCCTGATGCAATGCAAACTGGGATTTGGACTTCATTAAAATGCGTAAATCCTCTTTACCGGTACCATCCCCTTGGCTAATGGGATTTTGGTCAGAATTTTCTAGGTGTCTATAAAATAAGCCAATTATTGGGTCTTCTTTTTGAGCTGTAATTAAATCTTCACTGGGGGCATCATGACTCCATTGTAACACATTTGCATCTTTGCTCACCCCGGCTTGTTGTCTAGTTACAGCTTCTAACTGTACTGCCCCCAAAAATTTATCAATATCTAGTGATTCACCTGTTATGGCCCCTTCTTTGGCCAGGGAATCAGCCAGATCATTACCTTCCTTCTCGGCACCTAGGACTTTAGAGTGGCCCTTGGTCTTCTTAAAATACAAGGTGATGTCATTTTCCCTTACCAGCTGGTCTATTTGGCAAAATAACCTACCATGTTTAACGGGTTTTTGGTTGCTTTTTAGCATGTGGTTCCTTTTCCACCTAGGAAGATATTCAACAAAACTGTTCCTAACATAATTGGAATCGGTGATGATGGAAAATTCTTTTAGGTTATATTCTATGGCCATCTCGACAGCTTTTAGAATGGCAGCGAGTTCAGCAACTTGGCTGCTTTTGGATCCAAGCTTGTATCCCACAGAGGTTGGGGCTACACCTTGGGTCCATACAATCCCAATACCTGCCACTAGTTGGAGCTGTTCTCCATCCTTATGATGATAGGCGCAACCATCTACATATACACACGGCAACCGTTTACAGTACTCTTCATCATAAACTTTATAGGGAGACAACAGTTGTTCTTCCAAAAAGTCAGCGTCCGGGTCTCCCTTACTGGGATTGGTGGCTGAACAGTCATGGAGCTCAGCAAGGCCCTGGGCTACTGGACTTTTCTTGTTCTGTTTATAACGAACTTCCAGAGGCCATCCTTGCAAGGACAAAGTCCAAGCAGTGATGCGGCTATTAGACACATTTCCATCCCTGATACGTTCACTTTGTAAATACTGTAAAGGTTGGTGTGCGGTCTCAACAATAATTCTTTCACCTTGAATATAACTGCGGAAATTCTGTAATGCCCACACCGTGGATAATAAAGCCTTTTCGCAGTCTGTAAACTTCATCTCTACTGGGGACAATGTTTTGCTAGCGTAAGCAATAACCTTACTGACATTCTCTTGTTTCTGGTAAAGAACAGAACTCATACTTACCTGCGTGTACCCTGTCTCAAGATAAAAGGGTTTACCTCCTTCTGGATATGCAAGGCAAGGAGCCTGGGTCAGACGAACCTTCATTTCCTTTACAGCGTCTTCCTGTTCCTTACCCCACGACCATCCAATGTCTTTCTTTAGCAGATGAAGAAGCGGTTTGCTTATTTCGGCGTAGTTGTCAATGAACTTACGGGAATAGTTTACCATCCCTAGAAACGATCTCAACTCTTTCAGATTAGTAGGGACCTTACAGTTTAGCACAGCCTCAACCTTTTTCTTTTGGGGATTTAGACCTTCCGAAGTAACTTCATGGCCTAAGAAATTTACACGTGTGCGACACCACTGGGCTTTTTGTAGAGACAATTTCGCCCCGGCTGATCTTAACTGGCCTAGGACATGTCGCAGTTCTGTAAGGTGTTTGGTCATGTCAGTACTCTTGATTAGGATGTCATCAACATACGCCAGTGTTCCTCGCTCTAGGGCATCTGGCATAGCCTTATGCATAAACACAGCGAATTCATGGCCAGAATTGATAAACCCAAAAGGCATACGAACCCAACAGAACTGCTGGTTCCCAAAACTGAAAGCTAGTTTATACTGGTCTTCTTCACTGACTTTAATGGTCCAGTAACCTTGGGCACAATCAAGGGCTGTGAATACCTGGGACCCTTGGAGTTGGGCAAGACACTGGTCTATGTATGGTACAGGCCATCCTGACATGTAAACACGCTTGTTTAGTTGTCGGAGGTCAGCGCACAAGCGCCACTGTCCATTGGGTTTCAAAACACCCAGGATGGGGTGATTATAGGAGCTGTGGATGGGCCTAATTATACCCCGTTCATTTAGCTTCCTAATAATCTCGGCTAGAGACTCATAGGAGGCCAAAGGAAGTCTATATTGTTTGACGAACACTGGTGGGGCCTTTGGGTCAGTCTGGATTCTGGCGAAGTGGAGTTCGGTACTCCCACAATCGTAAGAATCCTTGGCAAAGATCTCCTGGAATTCAAAGAGGAGTTCGCGGAGCAATTGTCGCTCGAGATCATTGGAGCATGCATCTGCTAGTGCTATTATCTCTTCAACTATCTCTTTGAATCCAGGAAAGCTTTCAGGCTGCCCTATCTCATATGCCTCTTCAAGTCTGGTGGTTAAATCACTAGGTGTATATCGGGCACTTTCCTCCCATTCATGTCCTTTGGGGCACTCTTGTTCTTTAATCGGTTGATCAAAGACAAGGGATGTCTCTTCAATTCTACAGGTACCATCCTTAGAATCAAAGGGATAAATGGACTCAATGGTGAACATACCTTCGGGTAAAGAATTGAACGATTGTTCAACTAATTGCTCCTCAGATAAATATTCCTCAGGTATGAGTCCAATCACTTGGTTAGTGACCCCAAATGTGTAATACCCCGTTTCTACCGCAAGACCGATAATGGTGTCCTTGGGTAGGCTAAGGTCCTGATTTGAGAGGTTGTGTATGTAGATGTATATAGGGGATTGATGCGTGTTGATCAGAGGCGTGTGGGTAATTTTTAGTCCTTCCCCCTGCATTCTCTGGGATATGCATACTAGCGCATCTGACCCTTTTAATCTTTGTCCCCTTTTTATTTTTACGGGGAGTACAAAATTATTTCTGCCTTTGGGCACGATAATTTCTTGGGCTACCTGAACCTCAACAGCATAAGGCATCTGCTGTTGGAATTTCAGGGCTAAATTTACATCCTGGTATCCCTCAGGGACCCCCTTTAGTCGACTCCATAAACAGTCATTGATTAAGTCGACTTGAGTGGCAAACCGATGCAGTAAGTCGTTGCCGATATATATTTGGTTTTGGGGATTGTCCAAGACTATGAACACGTGAGTGGTTGTCTTATTACCTATGGTAATGTTTAACAGGCATCTAGCAATGGAATTATAATCCTCCGAATCATCAATGGCGTCTGAAATCCAATGACGTTGAGGAGTGGATAAATGGATCATTTCTATCTCAGTCATCTGTTTTAAGAGCCCATGGCTCACAAAGCTATGCTCTTGCTTTAAATCAAGTTTGGCATATTTTGACCTACTAAGACCATTTATCTGGATAGGGATAAATAGATCACTGCTAACCCTTTCCACTCCTGTTAGGAACTGAGCGTGGTTTCCCCCTTTCCTAATTTTATTCTCCTGATGGAAAGACATGGTCAGTACATTATCTAGGAGGGAGATCTCTTTTATTTTATCACAGGGGATTTTAAACACATGGTCATCTCCTCCCACTTCAAGGCTTTTGTGGTCAGGTTGGATGACTGTTACATCAGGTAATTGACTATTTCTGAAATGAACTTCCAGGGAACCAGGCCTTTCTTCCACCAGGTGGCAGTGTTGCCGGGAATGGGGAGTCTGAAGTCTCTCATATTTAATTGGTGTATTGACTTGGGACCACAATACCTTGTTCACACAATCAACAATAGTGTTGAGCCTTTTAAGAAGGTCTATTCCAATGATCATGTGATGGTGTGGGAGAGTGGCAATAATAACAGGGTGCCTAAGTTCCTTATTACCTAATTTAAGTTTAAGCCAGGCAGTACCCCTAACTTCTAGTGGTTCTCCACCTACCCCTACCAGGGAACAATCAAAGCTCCTAAGTTTTGGTTTCTTGGGCATTGAGTTTGTTACTCGATTAAAATGTTCCTCTGACAGGATTGTGGCTTGGGACCCAGTGTCAATTAGGCCTAAAATTGGGTGATCACTGGCATCCTGTATTTTCACCGTAGTGAAATATCTCCCATCAGATTCGTTCAACTCACACATGAAATTGGCATGGTTGAAGATCTGGGAACCTGTCAATAATTTACAATCAGCATTGATCTCACCACACGTCACAGATTCTGTGCGCTTATTATTCCTTCTGGTTTGCCTGTTGGACTTCCTCAAGACGGAAGCGCAATGAGTGGGGTGCGCTCCGTCAGACTGGTCATTTATGACTATCCCCAATGGCTCGGCTAGGTTAGAGGGGTTAAGTGAACACTGCAAGGCAGGAGGGGAATTAACAACCAACATTTGATCCTCCCTGGCCCTATGACTATGTTTCTCAATTGTGGGCACATCAGGGGTAGAGCATGCGCCCCCTTTTGCTGCATACAGTGTTATCCCCTCTGGGCCTATCGGGGGGAGGTCTATGCATTCTGTGACCTTTGGTTGGTCACAGGAGTTGCCCCTAAAAAAGATGGGTTGTTAGATTGGGTGTTCATGAATTGTGTCATTTGTCCGACCATTTGATTCACCTGCTCCTCAATTTGTCCTATACGTTGGTTGAGGGTATTTTGGTACGTTGCCCTATTTTGTCTGACCCTATTACGTTCCGGATGGGACTGGGTAGATGTCTCAGACTCATAACCACTCCTCAGGCCCCGATGCTGGGAACTCTCTCTCGGAGGTCCCTGTATTTCTCCTTGACCTTGGGGAACTTGGGGAACTGCACCAATCCGGGGTGCTCCCTCTCGTTCCTGGTCAGGAGGCGACCTATGGTCATTGTGGTTCTCAATAATATTAGGGTTTCTCATGAAGTTTGGGTCCTGGTTAAAGTTGGGGTTTCTGCCAAATCTGTTGTATCTACGGAAGTTGGGGTTTCTTTGGAATCTGGGATACCCATGGAAATTGGGGTCTCTGTGAAAGTTGGAGTATCTATTAAAATTGGAGTTTCTGTCAAAGGGGGGGTACCTATTAAAATCGGGATCCCTATTGAAATTGGAGTCTCGATTGAAATCAGGTTGGAACCCCTGGGAATATTCCCTCTTGCCCTTTCTGTGTTGTGGACCCCTTTCACTTTCACTACTGTACCCACGTGGCCTCTGTCTGTCCCTCACCGTTGGCTGGAGTCGTGGTGCGACTCCGGGAGGTCTACTGGGCCTTCCATCTCGGACTGCCTCTGCATAAGATTTTCTCTCTGTCTGTTCACCCGAAGGTTGAGGGGGCATGGTAGTGGCCGCTACTATTTTAGGGTTCTGCTGGGCCTCTCTTTTTACCCCACTTTCACTGGACTGTTGGATTGAGAAAAGGTAGTCACTCTCCCTTACTAACCAATCCAGGGAGCGTCCTTTCCTAAAGTCTTGTGCAAGACCTAATTTTATATAAGCAGGTAATGCTTCATAAAATAAGGTCTTGAATTCAGACTGATCAGGATTGGGATCCTTTTCAGCCAGAAAATAGGCATTTTTCAGTAATGCCAGAAACTCTGTAGGGCTCTGATTATGACCACATTTTAGATTATAGGCCGCAGCCTTGGCAGACGTTGTAGTTTTATATGGTCCAAACTCCATTTGACACCTATGTTTAACCTCCTTCCACGACTGACCATACAGGGTTTTTAACGAATCAAAGAATTGTCTGTTTTTACTTTCAAATACCCAAGGTAGCAAATCAATTTTTGTACGATCGTCCTCAATGCCTAAGATTTCTAAGGTACGTTCGTATGTTCCTAGATGGTCAGTGATGGCGGGGGATCCTTTCTTAGAAAAGACAGGAACAGTTTCTTTTAAAAATCGGATGATTTTGGGGGTGTCATATCTTTTAAAAAGGACCCTGGGCCTCCTTTCCTGTTTATATGAAGCCCTATCCATTTCCTCATCTGTATACTCTGGGGAGTACCTTTGAAGCCTAGGGGGTGACCCATACTCAGACTCTGATTGGCTATACCTTACCTGTCTCTCCCGCTGATATGGAGATCCCCCTCTTTTTATTTCCTGTTCACGATTATCACCCAGATGCATTAATTCGTGATTTATCATGGATGTTAAATCTCCTATCCGTTTCTCCAATACTTTCTGCTCTGATCTTAGAATCTCAATTTCTGCGTTGTTTGTTTCATCCTCAGTAATAGAGTTATGTTTCTTAGGGGTTTCTTTTTCTTGTCTATAAGATTCTATTTCTTGTTTAAGTGTTTGATATTTTTCTTTTAGCTTCCTAAATTGGACACGGGTTTCCTCATATAGGGTTTTACTATTTTGAACCTGGATAAGTAATTCCTCCTCAATTCCCTTAGATTGGTTAATTCTAGTCTCAGCCCATTGGAGTTTTTCTAAAAGGGATCCTATGTCTTGGTTTTTGTTTATCAAGAGGGAGCGGGTTTCCAATAATTCTTTCTTTAGGGCGGGCATTTGTGTGATAAATTCATTACACAAAAACCACAGAGTAGGCCATGTTTTCATAATGAGACGATCTTGGACCTTCGTGTCCTTCTCATTAGCATAGGCCCTTATAAGTTGGTAAACCCGGCCGCCTTCAATAAACAAATTATCAGTTAAACTCTGAGCTTGCTCTTTTTCATCCTTGACATACTTGTCTAAACTGCATCCTATGTTTAATCTTCTACGAAGGTGTTCAACTATTCCATAATCAACAAATTTATGTAATGTTTCTCGATTTTTATCAGTATCTTTAGCGGGGGTAGTGGCCATTGTTGGGATGGTTTCACCTTCCTGGCTGTGCCTAGATGGACTTGATTCACTGTGATTTCCTGCCATGCTAGGACAATAGATATTTTTGACAATGTATGTGGACAATCACCAGTATGTTTTGTTATATGGTAAGATTTCCTTATAAGCGATCTCAGCACGTGCCTCCAATTAATATGTTGTGCGTTTTGGTATAAAATTTGACTATTTTTAATTTATTACTAAAAGGCGATGTCTGAACTATCAATAAAATCATGACGCAGTGCCTCCAGCCGATTACGGCAAATAATTTAATAACTAAGAAAAACCCAATCAATTTTGTTCAGACCTCCAATAATATACCACAACAATTTTCCTGAGCCCTTGGCGCTTACGGTGAATTCTTACCAATATATAAATATCTCCCAATTAAATTAATAAATATAATTTATTAAGATACGAGTATAATTATATATTTACATACAAAACTAAATTTACTGGTGATTAATATTCCACACACAATATCAAAATACGTTGCACAGATACAATGTGATTAGAATTAAATTTTTTTTTTTTAAACCAGACACAGAATTAAATATAACCCGATAAAAGTAAAATGAACTGTGAATTAAAATATTAAAAACAAAATGCCTGACCACTCTTAAGGCAGTTTCTCACTTTCCGCGGCCGTAGGAAAGAAAGGAACTTATCTTAAAGAGTCACACCCTATTATACCCAACACACTTAAATTCAGCCTTAACTCTAGACAAACACTTGAAATTCATAAAATCAATTGATTCAGTGAAAAGAAAAATTAACATATAGAGTTGCTCTACCCGATGTAAATGACCATATATGTATAATTTCAGACAATGTCATACAATTCCTATTATCTTGGGAGTAAATGGGTTAAATTATTAAGTCTATCTCTCACCACTCCTTCCAAGGAAAATGTTCAAAGTAAAGTAGTTCGTCTCTCAGCAGGAGATCAGCCAATGGGCAGTGGTCAAAATGGCAGCAGTCTTTTCCTGTGTCCTTCCTTAGGCGTGTTTTTTAGGATTTTTTTTTTTTCAGAGTCCCTTGTTTTTCCCGGGGTCCTTATTTATATGATCAGAAACTATTGATTGAAATGACCACTCCCCAACCAATATTGACTGTTTCTTCAGTGGTGGTTTTCAGAAGTGGGCAGTGACTAGTCGATTGTCACCTGCCCATTGGTTAACAGTTAGTTGCATCATTGCAAATGGGATTGTCCTATAATGTGATGTGGGAGTTGCTATAAACCATATATGAATTATATTTTTGGGGATTTGGTGATTTCTGCTTTTTATAACATTTCAATATTTTGATTCAAGATTATGTTTTCTGCTGGTAGTGTCATTATTAATAGCTGTATTCATTTCCTGTAGGAATAATTCCATAATCCTTGTGTAATATTCTTTAAGTACAAGAGATTTATAGGGATATCTCATGCTAGTGTAGTTTATATCATCATTGAGCATTATTTGTGATTTGGTGGGTGAGCCATCTCTATTGATGAATTATTCTAGTGAAACACTATCCCCTACATATAACAACAAAGTTCAATATATGGTGATAACTGGATACACACACACATGCACATACACACACAGATATATTAATACACGTGCGTGTACACACATACCCATACATATACACACACATATCCACACACGCACATGTACATATGTACCATACACATATACATGCATATACCTACACACCTACACGCACATATATACATACATGTGTATACATATATATATATATATATATATATATAAACATATCTACATACACAGATGTACACATCCTAGTCACCATTTTGTTGAAGAGGCTTATGTATTCAGCTGAGTCAATACTATTGCGTCTTAAGAAGAGTTAGTTTTCACCCTAGAACAATGGGGACCGTCTATTGCTTTGTTTCTTCTGTTGAATAAGTTTCTTCTTCAAACTTTGATTTTCAGGTTTTTATCACCTTTCTTTGTACAAAACCTTGAGAATTGGGGACGTTTTTGTATGGCCAATTGTCTCTGACTAATTACACAAACCTGTCTGAATTTGCACTGTTGAAGGTTTGGTCAATACTATTGTGTGTGTGTGGCCAGTTTTTTTTTTTTTTTTTTTTACAGAGGTTGATGTGTCAGGCTGAGGTCAGTGTAAGTGTCGCAAGTATATTTCATCATTTAATATTTTCATATATCGATAACCTGACATATTAGTTAATTTATTTCTGAAGCTTCGCCAAGCAGATCCGCGTGGAGGAATGAGAAGTTATATGAAGGTTAAATCTTGAAAAAAATAAAAATAACTCACATGTACTTGGTCTTAATTCAGACAGAGTGGCGAGCCCATAATTATGGACGCACACCGGGCAATTGCACAGGTTCTATGGCTGGTGGAGATCAGTGAAGTGATTGGCTAGGTTCACAGCTAGCAAATACCTAGTGTGAACGCCAACTGATAGGCCATACCTTTCCCATTTTCTTAGCTGTTTAAAGGTGAACTATAATGGTTTGGGGTCAAATGTATTTTTATTTTTTTTTTAAACTCACGTTGGCTTACTTAAAGGCCTTTTCCCACTGTTGATTTGTGGTCCAACGTGTTTTACTTAATTTTTACGCTTAATTCTGCCTTTTTTGAATGGCTTGCCAAATGGACCCCTCATTCCCTTGCTGTAACCCCTGAGGATTTTTTTTTTTTGTATGCTAGGTACAGCATACCGGTACTTTATGTATATGTTTTTCTGGAGATTTGGTCTAGTCACATGACATCCCCAAGTTATTTTTCTCTTTTCGCAATTCTGTATCCTTGCCATGGACGCTGGGCGACCTTGTCCCTCTACTGTCCACATGCACCCCCAACAATAGATTTATGTCATTGCTCAGGGGGATTTCCTTAGAGTGACAACATAGTTACAGATGCAGCACCCTCCTAGGTAGGTGCTATGAAAAAGCATCTATTTGCTCCTTCTTCATATCAGGGGGAGCCTGATCTGTTAGTTTGCCTGTCATCTGGAGTATTCTGTCCAGTTCTGGTCACCAGTCCTCAGGAGGGATGTGTTGGAGCTGGAGAGAGTCCAGAGAAGGGCAACTAAACTAATTAGGGGATTGGAGGACCTTAATTATGAAGAGCGTCTGCAATAGCTTGATTTATTCTCCCTGGAGAAGAGACACCTGAGAGGGGACATGATAGCAATTTACAAATACCTCAATGGTGATCTCAGCATAGAAAAAAAGCTATTTAGTCGAAGGAATTGCATGAGGACTCGAGGGCATACAATGCGATTAGAGGAGAAGCGTTTTAACCTCAGGCAACGTGGGGGGTCTTTACTGTTAGGGCTACAAGATTGTGGAATTCTCTACCACAAGAGGTGGTTTCTGCGGGAAGTATGGTGGCTTTCAAAAGACTCTTAGACGTACATCTCAAGGATCAGAACATACAGGGGTATGAGAGATGATTACGGCCACACACACCTACACAGGTTGAACTGGATGGACTATTGTCTTTATTCAACCTCACCTACTATGTAACTATGTGTTTCTAGGTGTGATTCTCTGGGTCTGAGGGAGTGTCCCCACTGTGTCCAATGAAGGAGCATTGCTGCAATGCATCCTGGGATTGCCCATAAATACGGAGGGGACATGTGACAGGGCGTCTTTTGGCGGGAGCAAAGTCCCAGGAGGAGGTGGACAGCTTTCTCTCCTCCTGTAGGTGTGAGGAAGGTGGTTCAGGCGGTCGGCCTAGTGAACCAGGTGTGTGGAGCTGAGCTGCAGAGGATCCAGAGTGCTGACAAGTGGAGCTGCTGGCAACGACTTTTGGGAAAAACAGTACCAGGGGTTCTGCCTAAGGGTCTGCCTAGGAGAGGTGACCACTCCAGGGAAGTCAGGGGATCGGGGAGATAGCTCACACAGGAAGTTGATCAGTAAAGGGGGTGCCGTGTAGTTGACCCTGAAGAATAAGAACAAAGGGGGTACCAGGGAGGACCCTGAAGTTGTTCTGCAGTGCAGTTTCCCTCAGGAAGCTCATTTAATGTTACTTCACAGCCAAGGGCAAAAGTGAAGCAACGGCCTAGCCGTGACTAGCGTTACACAGTGTTACTCAGCATTTTCAAGTTGTCCCAGTTAATTGTGCATAGCTGTATTAAGTTGGAGTATCCCACTCATTCCCTTCTCCTATCCAAGTTCTAAATAAAACATAAAAACCAAAGCTACTGGACTGATTCCTGACTGAGCCATACCACTTGGGAAAATGTTGAACTGTCATGTCGTTGCTAATGGTAACCCAGGGGAACCCGTAATCAGCAGCTCCCAAGGGAGTAGTGCTACACATAGTTAGTAAGGTTGAATAAAGACACCATTCCATCTAGTTCAACCTGTGTGTTTATGTCATGTGTTAAAATGGCCCAGTCAAAGTCCAGACCTAAATCCAATTGAGAATCTGTGGCAAGACTTGAAAATTGCTGTTCACAGACGCTCTCCATCCAATCTGACAGAGCTTGAGCTATTTTGCAAAGAAAAATGGGCAAAAATGTCCCTCTCTAGATGTACAAAGCTGGTAGAGACATCCCCAAAAAGACTTGCAGCTGTAATTGCAGTGAAAGGTGGTTCTACAAAGTATTGACTCAGGGGGGTGAATACAAATGCACGCCACACTTTTCACATATTTATTTGTAAAAAAAAAATTGAAAACCATTTATCATTTTCCTTTTACTTCACAATTATGTGCCACTTTGTGTTGGTCTATCACATAAAATCCCAATAAAGTACATTTACATTTTTGGTTGTAACTTGTAACGTGACAAAATGTGGAAAGTTTCAAGGGGTGTGAATACTTTTTCAAGGTACTGTACCTATCCTGTTACCAGGAATTCACAGTGTAGGCTTTATATCCATGATATGTATTTGAAAGGGTAACTCCACTTTCGTGGGTAAAAAAAATCAGCAAATAAATAAAAAACAATATAGCGTATACAATTGTGACACAAATCATATTGTAATTGAATGTTATTAAAAATGACCTTTCCTTTTCAATCTGCAGCCGTTGTAATTTTCTGAAAATGCAATGCAATATGGCCGCCTGGAGGTGTTCCGTACACAGAATGTATACTGACCACACCCCCAGAAACATCATTTCCTGCTTGTGTGATTGGCTCACCAATTTTCCCAGAAGTCTGCACTAAGATACAAGTCAGATTTCTGGCATCCCCTGCAACAAAAATTTCATTTTTTGGTGAGATACTCCCAATAGGAACACGTCTAAAGGAATGCAGGCCCAGAAGCTTTCCTCATTAGAGCTCTGCAGGTGCAGCAGCTGATAGATAATTATGAAACTACTCCCATTAGACCCACTCAGCACAGAGGAACAAACAATGATTTCTTCAGAATAACAAAAGGTAGGAATCTGCAACAAAGTTTGTTAAAATCCCTGAAATGTACAGAGATCACCCAGAGGGGAATGTTTTTTTTCTCAACAAAATTGGAGTTACCCTTTAAGATTGTATGACTTCAATGGAGAAAAAAAAAAAGTTGTGACCTCCTCTACGATATTTTTGAATCATAGTGTCACAATGGTGCACACCATAGACAAGATTTCCTTTATGATGGATCTGCAAAGTCATGTTCTTTGTAAGCACCCTTTGCTATACCCTGTAGATAATTTTCCAATAAAAAAAATCCAATTAAACAAAAAAAAAAAAAAGAAGTCCACTAGTAGTCTCCACCAAAAGCCCATCTTAGAGGGTGACAATGACAGAGCACAACTTGAAGACAGGGACAGATAGTTGTCACCCTAAAACAGGAAGTGACTGAACAAGGACCTTCATGGCAGGATTGATAGATAAGGACAGCAGAGGGCACAATCTGAGTGTAGTTACTAAAACACACTCAGATTACGCCCTCTGCTGTCCTTATCTATCCTTTCAGAGAACCCTTCAGACCAGGGTTGCCAACTGTCAGTAAATTTGTGGTTTTTACAACTGTCTGGAAATATCAGGGGCTGATATTTTGTCATGCTGGGTTGAAATTTTAAGTGAAAACCAGGAAAATTGCTTGTCAGTGTTTCCATATCTTTTTTATACTGTTTAAATATTGGTTGTCTTAGTTTTGATTAGGAATTCTGTCATTTTTCAGGCTCTGTCAGTAAATTTTCCATGTTTTGTCAGTAAAAAATGCTGCGGGAGGTTGGTGTAGCACTACCCCTGCAGGGGTTGCAGATAACTGGGTTCCCCTCTTCTGCAGAGACAGGCAACAAGCATTTTCCACACTTTCTCTAGGCACAAGGAACAGCCTTTGTGCTTGGTGTTGTAGGCTGCATTCCGGAGTATCTCTAACTCCTCTGTAGACACTGATCTCAGCCCTACTGACTGCAGGAAATGCCAGCCCACCCAGCTGTTTCTTCAACAGCCCACGCAGATGTTTCTTCACCAGCCCACCTGGCTGTTTCTTTACCAGCCCACTTGGCTGCTCCAAAGATTTCCCAGGGCAAGGGAAAGGAAAAATTAAGAGCATTGTTGTCTTCCAGAAATGCTTTCTACATATGGCAGTCTCTACCCCTTGTAAGTCCCTGAGTGTGCTGATGTAATCACACTGTTCTCCTTGCTCCCGCTGCTTCTTAGGTAAGATTCCTTTTGAACCGGACTGCTGTCAGGATCCTCCCGAGCTCCAGCCTAAAAGGGCTCTCCTCCAAGGCCACCAACAGTCTCCTCAGCACTCCATCTTCCACCCAACTCCCTGTTGGCATGATTCATCCATTTTATAGGGGCTGACTCAGCCACCATGCCAGGCCCACTGCCTGGGGTTTGGCCAAGCTCCCCTAAGTATGCAGATCAACACTCCTGGCCTCCACCCTCGAGCTTCTAGAAATTTCTTCAAACTTCTAGAAACAGGGGGAGGCACCAGAGACACACCTGTATGAGTCATCCGTACTGATCTGCAGCAAACCCACGACCCAGCCAAAACCCATAAGTCAACCACAAGCCAAAACATATATTTGCCCACACTCACCCCAGTAGCACACTAGAGGGTGCCACATTGGAAACCTTGCTTCAAACTCTAAAGGTGATGCATAAAGGTGTGCCTGAACCAGTAAGGGTCCACCCCTGGAATACTATTAAGAACTTGTTGACTTGTTGCTAAATTCCTTGTGGTATATGAGTTTAAGTACACTTTAGTATCATTACCCATTGCTGCATTGGTCCATAGCAGGATCACCTTGGATAATTTTAATAAAACCTGTAGATTTAAAAATGTTGAAGGAAAAAAAAAATTTGAAACGTTAAAGCCTATATAAGATTTTAATCGCTGTGTTCCCCACTGTGTGCTTTTGAATTTCTGTTGAGTTCCAGAGCAGCAGCGGCACTTGATCTATGAGTCTCCCATCATCACATAAGAAGGCCGTCAGTGACCTGAAGGTCATATATATGCCCCCAGGTGTATGAACCACTGGGAGGTGCTGTGTCCCATGTGGGAATTATGGTACCTAACACTGATGGAGACCCTTCTAAAGCTTGCTTTAGCGCTTGCAAATTATATTTGCGCTTATCTTTACATATCCCAATGCTACTACTAGGGTTGGACCGATAGCTTTTTTTTTATCGGAGAGTCAAGTGCTCTCAGATACCGAGTACCAATACTTTGCAGTGCAATTTGTGTCAATACAAAAAAAATTGGCGCAAATCGTACTGCAAAGAATTGTGTGTGTGTGTAGACCTACTGGACAGTTTAGAAGGAGCGCAGTTCCAGTAAGTAGGTAGAGACAAATTCAAAGCAGCAATCATTTATTGGAAAACTGAACAGACTGATGACATTAGTGGTGGTGCCAGTGGTGGAGAGAATGGATGCCTCTAACTCTGAAGCCCCTGGGGATGGGTGGTGAGCCCAATGGATGCCAGATCGATGGACAGAGCCAGCAATGGCCAGTGCACCCTGAAATGGCAGCTACGGTCAGGGCTCGTCACCCCTAGCCGGGAGAAATTCCAGGAGCAGGCAGAAGTGCTCCACTATGGAGACAGTACTGTGCAGGCAACCAACGAGGGAGAGCCAAATGATCCGTGATTCATCAGCTCACCACCAGCCCCCATGAGCTCCTTGGTGAGAGGCAGCCAACCACTCCACCAGGCTCCGCAGAGTCAACTATGGAACCCGTAAGTCACAGTGCCTAACTGGCACACTACCATCTCCCTACATGGGCTTGTGATCTATTTACCTAATGTCATCAGTCTGTTCAGTTTTCAGCACCACAAAACATCAGGTTCGGTATCGGGAGCATCTGGGTGAGTACCGATACTCTCTCAAATGCCAGGTATCGACACCGATACAGGTATTGTATCGGTTCTTCCCTAGCTTACTACTCTACATGTGATCAACATGGTTTTCATTACTCATGCCAGATTTAATGAAGCAAAGAAATTGTGTTTATGATCAGTAAGTTTTTAAACAGGCATGCCCAAACTTTGTCCAGCAGTTTTTCAACAGGCATGCCCAAACTTTGTCCAGCATTCTGTCACAATTTGCGTCCAAGCGTCTCTGAATACAACATTGTTCAGGTAGGACTGAAGCATACCTTTAAACTATCTCAAAAACTTTGATGCACTTTTGCGACACACTTACTCTTTCAACAAATCAAATTTATAAATACATTTGGTATGATAAATATTTTTGAGCGGCGGCAAATTTATCACCACTCTGGTGGAATCAGGTGGCGTAAATCCTCGCTCCGAGCCTCATATTTAATTCATGGCATAAACACACATACTTACTTATTCAACCTGACTCCATCTAGCATTACTTTCCAGTGTTCCCGTCTACTCCGGGGAGCCATCTGCACACAACCATCCACTGTAATTTTTATGGCTGATCTTTGGCGGCTGCAGACTTTGCTGCTTCTCAAAAGACATAACGGGTTTCGGTGGATTGTGATTTATTAACAGAATGAAGGAAAAACAGACTGTCTCAGAACATTTTATTTCACTCTTTTTACTCTGCCATGGGGTCTAAAATACAAACCACATTTTACACAGTCAGATGCGTCTCTTAGGCAATCCGTAAAACGCAATAATGTGACCACAAGTTTACTGTAGGAATAACTTTTCCGATAGCTGGGCGGAAACAAAGAAAAAGTTTACAAGGGCTACTAGGAGATTTAAAGTGAACCTGTCAGCATTTTTAGACATTTGCAAGTAGGTCATAAAAGTATTTTTGGTTGTTAACTTATCCAGTAGAAAAAGGATCTTTTGTGTGCCCCTCTAATCCTGGTTTCAATTTGTTGCTGAGGGCTAGACCTTCGGAGTTTGAAAGCTAAGCCCTGTCTATTCACTATACTCCATCCAGTAAGAGCGCTTCATTAGCTAATCGAGAGCCACACAGATGGTCAGAGGGTAGTGGTGGGCTAGGCCGTGGCACAAGGGGTGAGTATAAGTACCAAAGTTGAGGAAGTCAAGCCTTTACTAAGTTTTTTGGCTAACCTGGCATTGAGTGACATTTTGATAAAATTGGCCGATACGTTGACTTTATTGGAAAACTGAAACCCAAGACATGAAGGGTGTCACGGGTCTAGACTGCAGATTTCTGTTTGTGTACTTCTTTCCTTGCTGCAATGGTTCTACTAGATCTGTGATTCTTTTCACATGTACTACTGGCTTCTGTGTACCCTTAAGGGTGTTGCCTACTCTACTGTGGATTTACAGTATATCCATTTCCTTTCTATAATTTCCTGGCTTGCTTCCTGATGTGCTTCCCTATATATAGACATGCATACTCAGTGTAGCCCGGGTTGCCTAAGCAACTTCCTAGTTCTCCGAGCTCCTGTTTGCCTAGTATTTTATGGATTCAGTGACTGACTTCCCATGTACTAACCCCGGCTTCGTCTTCCATTTGTCCGCTGCCCGCCCTAACCTTGGCTCATTTCCTGCATCCTCTTCTGTCACCTTGTATCTATACTCTGCATACATGAGTGTTCTCCATGTCGTCAACTGGGCGTACCTGGGGCCTGCAAACTTGTTTCTTGCTCGCAACCAATTCTCCACTACCATTAGGGGCCTTGGTGATGAAGTAGGCTGGGACTTGGACGCTTCGACCTGGAGAACCCTAAGTGGGCATTCCACAAGAGCTCACTACCATTGAAACCTGACATAGGTTATAAAAGCCAGTGTAAACTTATCTGTCACCTAGGTAAGAGGACTTCACAGTACTCCATCTCTGGTCATATGGTCGCAAGTGTTCATAGCTCTACACTGGGGTGCTGATGTCAGTCATCTTTAGACTAAGTGAATAAAGAATCTGTTGACATCAGCATCATCAATGCAAAGCTTCTCTGCCAGCCTATGCCTTCTACTTTTATTTCATTCCAACTCTGCAGCCTCCATTAGTCTCTTCGGCATTAGGCGTTCAACCCAGCCAAGTACCATGGATGCCATGCTCCTACCCCTATATCATTGATTCAGCAATTAAGGAGTCGGAGGAAGGAACCATGGTGTGTGGTGGTGGACACAGGCATTTGAAACTCCTTGAAGCGCTGAATACCAAATTGACTGATGAAGGTTGCAGAGCTGGAATGGAGGGAAAGTAGAAGACATGGGCCACCAGCATTACAGTATAGATATTAGAGATTTTTTTTATTGCAGGGCACCTCTCTTTAGGAGTTTATTTTCGATCCTGAGAAGGTCGTTTTAACGTGGACTGATTTAAGCACGTATTCAAGACAAAAATAAAAATGTATACAGAGATCAAAATTTAACTGCTCATTGCAACACTACCCCTTGAAGAGTTACTGAAATGTTGGAGCCCTCCTGCCCTGCTTCTGTACCGAGACCCGAGTGATACCTACCAACACACCTGGAACGAGCTTTATTAAACAGGAAAAAAAAATGAAATTAATTACACAAATAAGTACAATAATATAACACAGACAGGTTTCGGAGCAATTTCCTGTATTCAATATTAGAACTACTAGCATAGGCAATGGTTGGATAAAAGAAAAAATTACAAACACAAGCAGAAAGCAACCTAGCCCTAACTAGACACTGGTCAGTGGAGAATAATTATTACCCAGTCCTGCCGGCATTGGAGCCCTTTCCTTTTACTTGTGGAAGATTTATAACTCACAGAGTAAGAAATAAGAGATACAATCCCCTCCTTGCAGAACTCCTTAGAAAATAGCGAAAAATAGCAAAAAATTAACTTTCCCGCCAATAGCAATCATCCTGGCCCCAACAGCCCAGATGATAAGGGTGTGCTCCTCTTCCGCTGTCGGGGCAGCCAATAAGCATCCTTTCTGGCTCATCCTTTCTGGCTCCCCTCTGTAGCCATCTATCACAGAGCGTAGAGGGGAGGAACAAGCTGTGAGGTGAGGGAGCAATACTCTGCCGGGCTTCTTAAAGGGGTCACAAGCCTGGCGTGTGCTACATCAGTATTTTATATTTTAAAGCAGAACTGTAATGGACATTTTTTCTGTAAACTGCTGATCTGGAAACACATCTGGTATTACCAAACAAACTGCAGGCTCCTAAGTATCTCACATATACACAAAACCTGAAAAACAAAATAATAATAATAAAAATATCAGTACCTAGGCGTTTCTAGCAGCAAACAATCAGATCATCGTTGGTTTGTTACTAGGAACATCAAAGAGTTTGCTCCCACATTTCAGTCTTGGAAAACCAAATCCCTCTTTCCTCCCCAATTGCCCCTCCTATTGGTCTAATGCATAGACCTATATAAAGAATCCATTTGAAAAAGAGGGAAAATCTTCCAATGGGGGACTGTCAGGGCCTGGATCTGAACCTGTGTCCTCTGTGGTGTCTGGCTGTGGTTCTTCTCGCTGTGCCACCTGGGATGCTATACAGCTCACCAGCTAATCTCTTAGTATAACCTTGCCTTGTCTCTAGAGACCTTTGAACTCTTTGCTCCTCCCATGAACTTCCTGATTTGGGCCATGTCTCTGCACTTCATGTTTGCCAGATTATTGAGCCCTCTCTAGCTAAAATCGCGTTCCTTTGCGTACATGCAGCTGTTCTTATCACCACTACCATTCGTTATTGACCTTTGGCTCGTTCCTCAATTATGCTTTCGCTTGATCCCAGCCTGCAACCACTTGTTATCGACCTTTGGCTTATTTACTGATTACATTTTGCTTGATCCCAACCTGAAACCATTAGTTACCGCCCTTTGGCTTGTTCCTCAACTGCTCTTCCCTTTATCCCAAACTGCAACCACGTGTTATGGACCTTTAGCTTGTATGCTAACTATGCTTCTGCTTGATCCCTACATGTTATGCCTGCTACTGGACCCCAGCTTTCTCACCTCCTGGTGGGCCGATCCTGAGGACCATGACCTGGCACTAACATGCAGTAAAACCCATCTCCACCATTAGGGGCTCTGGTGAATACTGTTTTTGCTTAGACCCAACAATGTCAGTGTGCCTGTGTCATCCGTCAGGGTGACCTGCTTGTTTACTTATCTTGCTGGTCAATAGGAGCCTCCAAATGATAAAGCTACTTGTCTCCGAGCCTGACCCCTGACCGGGACACTTGTTCCTACTGTCTAATAGGGGACTTCCATCACTTTGGAGAGATTTCCTCTCACTTCTTGTTGTCTTTACAAGAATGCAAGTGAAGCAAAAAAGCTTTGGTCCACTGTAAGGCAATAGAGCAATTGTTGCTAATTTTGCCACACAGGAAGAAAGTGAAGCAAAAAAGCTTTGGTCCACTGTAAGGCAATAGAGCAATTGTTGCTAATTTTGCCACACAGGAAGAAAGTGAAGCAAAAAAGCTTTGGTCCACGGTAAGGGCAATATAGCAATGTTTGCCCATTTTGTCACACAGGAAGAAATAAAAAAATTCCTCCTGACCCTCCAAAGGGCAATCAGATCAATTCCCTAGATTACGCTCAGTGAAGATCTTCTTCAACAAAAATTAAAATCAGTTTACAGGCCACATGTATGAGTCCTCTTTGGCTTCTTTTGTTAAGGTCTCCATAAAAAATTGCCTGACTTAAACCTAACCTCCTAGCGAGATTAGACGAGAGGTTAATTACTGCACAAGGGAAGAAAATTGACTCCTCCATTGTCTGCAATTCTCTACATTCCCTAAATCCTCAGACTCCATTTACTCTTTAGCGCAAAGGAACGAGACGGCACACAAACACGCCATTAAACCCCGTTTGTTCATTCATTTCAACAGATATTGTTCAGCCTCAATTATGCCGCATTCTCCTTTAATCCTTTTTTCATTAGGAGTCAAACGGTACTTTGGAAAGCCGGTGAGATGACTTCTCTGCTGCGGCTGACACGCAGACGCCGTTATACTGCTGTTGTTTCTTTAATTTAGCGAAAAGACAATTACGCTCGCAACATGATTCAGCATGCAGCCTGGATGAGGAGAGACACAATGGAAGGTCAATGTGCACAAGGTCCCTTCAGACGGCACAGCTCGCTCATGCCTAGAGGTATAGAATAAAATATATGACCGCCAATGAAATTAACTACCCGCCTGACATTAACACAGACCGACGGCGAGGTGGACTTTGCAGTGGGAATGCTGTAATTTTCGACTTTGCATTGTTGAGTTATAAATAAACGCGTCATTGTGGTTTCAAACCTTCAATCTGGTGTTCCAAATTGGAAGAACAAAGTTTTAGAGACTGATTTTTTTTTCTTTAAGCCCAATTAAACTTTCAGTTTACATCCGCTAAATGCCTTCTGGTTGCATCAGTTTAAAAGGAGTGCAAAGTCCTGCATTTGGTTTTCTTCAGAAAGCATTTACAGCCAGAGAAGCAAAACCAAAATGCTGCACAGAAGGATCTTTGCTCTTTGTGTGGAAGCAGAGATCCACCATGTTCCCCATTTCCTGACTGTTGAGTCAAAGCCAAGGTTCTCACATCAGCAAATCTCTTGTTTCTTGCTTATTGGAAAGCTCTAGCTTTGACTCAACAGGAGTGGTCTCTCTGCACGGGTCCAACTTGCTCTCTACATCCTAATTGCTCAGTCAGAGCCAAGCAAACTCTAGCTTTGACTCAGCAAGGGGTTGCTGATCCTCTGTAGACCCCCTCTGTAGACATCCAATTTTACTAGGAGCTTAATTTTCATGATGCCAAGGCTTATCCCCACCCGCTAAATTAGAGAACCCCCTTTCAGTCACTGGAACACTCTCATTAGAGAGTGGTCTCTCTGTAGAAGTCTAACTTGTTCACTCCTTCCTGACTGCTGAGTCAGAGCCATGGTTTCCCAATCATCAAATCTCTTGGTCTTTGCTGACTGAAAAGCTATAGCTTTGACTCAGCAGAAGTGTGTAGGATCTCTGTAGACCTCCTGTGTGCACCTCTCTGAAACTGAAAACTGAAACTTAGTGAAACTTATTTTTTACTAAGAAGGATATTAAATCCTATCACCTAGTACCCAGTGTTATTGGCCATCATCCCGATAAAACGAGACAAGGATGGTACCCCCAATTGTTTGGGACTGTGAATGCCACTAAACACTGAAAGGAGTATACACTGAAGTATTTAAAATATCAAATTTTATTTATACACAAAAAGAACAAAATACTAAATATACAATGAATGCATATTCCAAACAATAAATGGCTGGATATACAACAGAATTAAAATTGCATGCAAGAACAGACCATTTTCAGCACAGAAGACTCCTAGGTACAGCTGGTGGAAAGAACCGGACAGGACCCTACGCGTTTCAGGTATAATACCCTTCTTCGGGGGTCAACCAGAGTTCAAAACACTAATTGTGCCTATATGAGTAAATTTTCTTTTAGTATTTTGTAATAAAGATATATTCAAAGAAAACACATTTTCATATAGAATCTCATAATTATTAAATGGGGGTACCTACCAGAGAGAGTCCTCATATGGATAAAAATGGGCTGTCAATTAAAACGGTAATATACCGAAAGAGGAATGCCTAGTCTCCAATATACATAGTTCACTGGAAGAGGAGGAAAAATAAAGAGTGGCAACCGAACAGAGTGCCCATGAGCGCCACAGTGATCTACAGTTGGTCCGAAGAGATCCTTATGTGGGTATGTGGGCAATAAATTGGATACCTAAGGGGAATAGGTTTAAAAAGTAGATGTCTTCAGTGGCGGAGTATGAGAAATCCGTAAAAAAGGAAAAAAGAAGAGGTTTGGGTATATATACCCAAACCTCTTCTTTCTTCCTTTTTTACAGATTTTTTTTCTGTTGTATATCCAGTCATTTATTGTTTGGAATATGCATTCATTGTATATTTAGTATTTTGTTCTTTTTGTGTATAAATAAAATTTGATATTTTAAATACTTCAGTGTATACTCCTTTCAGTGTTTAGTAGCATTCACAGTCCCAAACAATTGGGGGTACCATCCTTGTCTTATTTTTTACTAAGGTTTTAATTCCTATGATGCCAAGGCTTAGGCCCACATATACCCCACCTGTCAAATGACAGAACCCTTGCCAGTATCTTTGACTCAGCAGGAGTGGTCTCTCTTCACAGGTCCAACTTGTTCTTTACTTCCTGATTGTGAAATCAGAGCCAAGATTCTCCAATCAACAAATCTCTTGTTCTTGCTGATTTGGGAGCTGTACCAAGGTCCTAATTTTCATGATGCCAGGGCTTAGCCCCACTTATACCTTACCTGTTAAATGAGAGAAGGTCTCTGAAACACTCTCATTAGAGAGTGATCTCTCTGCAGAGGTCCAGTTTGCCCCACCCCCTCCTCCTCCTCCTCCTTCCTGACTGCCGAGTCAGAGCAAATGTTCTCCAATCAGAAATTATCTTGCTCCTTGCTAATTGAAGAGCTCTAGCTTTGACTCAGCAGGGGGTTGTCAATCCTTGGTAGACTTCCTGTGTGCACCTCTCTGAAATGGTTTCAGTTTTTTTTTTTTTTTTTTTTTTAGTAAGGGCTTAGTTTCCATGATGCCTCACATATACCCCACCTGTCAAAAAAAAAAAAAAAACCCTAGCCAGTCTCTGAAACACTCTCATTAGAGAGTGGTCTCTCTGCAGAGGTACAACTTGTTCCCTCCTTCCTGACTGCTGAGTCAGAACCAAGGATCTCCAATCAGCAAATCTATTGTTCCTCGCTGATTCCAGAGCTCTAGCTTTGACTTAGCAGGAGTGCATAGGACCTCTGTAGGACCCCTGTGTGCACCATTATTAAACTGGTGGGTCTACAGAGGTCTGACCCACTCCTGCTTCATTTTTTTTTCTTTAATTAAGGTCTTCATTTCAATAATGCCAGGCCATAGACCCACCCATACCCCACCTGTCAAATGAATGAACTCTTGCCAGTCTCTGAAATACTCATTAGAAAGTGGTCTCTCTGCAGAGGTACAACGTGTTCCCTCTTTCCTGACTGCTGAGACAGAGCCAAGGTTCTCCAATCAGCAAATCTGTTGTTCCTTGCTGATTGGAGAGCTCTAACTTTGACTCAGTAGGGGTGTGTAGGACCTCTGTAGACCCCCTGTGTGCATCATTCCTGATTGGAGAGCTCTAGCTTTGACTCAGTAGGGGTGTGTAGGACCTCTGTAGACCCCCTGTGTGCATCATTCCTGATTGGAGAGCTCTAGCTTTGACTCAGCAGGGGTGTGTAGAACCTCTGTAGACCACCTGTGTGCATTATTCCTGATTGGAGAGCTCTAGCTTTGACTCAGCAGGTGTGTAAAACCTCTGTAGACCCCCTGTGTGCATCATTCCGGATTGGAGAGCTCTAGCTTTGACTCAGTAGGGGTGTGTAGGACCTCTGTAGACCCCCTGTGTGCATCATTCCTGTTTGGAGAGCTCTAGCTTTGACTCAGTAGGGGTGTGTAGGACCTCTGTAGACCCCCTGTGTGCATCATTCCGGAGTGGAGAGCTCTAGCTTTGACTCAGTAGGGGTGTGTTGGACCTCTGTAGACCCCCTGTGTGCATCATTCCTGTTTGGAGAGCTCTAGCTTTGACTCAGTAGTGGTGTGTAGGACCTCTGTAGACCCCCTGTGTGCATCATTCCTGATTGGAGAGCTCTAGCTTTGACTCAGCATGGGGTGTGTAGAACCTCTGTAGATCCCCTGTGTGCATCATTCCTGATTGGAGAGCTCTAGCTTTGACTCAGCATGGGGTGTGTAGAACCTCTGTAGACCCCCTGTGTGCATCATTCCTGTTTGGAGAGCTCTAGCTTTGACTTAGTAGGGGTGTGTAGGACCTCTGTAGACCCCCTGTGTGCATCATTCCTGATTGGAGAGCTCTAGCTTTGACTCAGCATGGGGTGTGTAGAACCTCTGTAGACCCCCTGTGTGCATCATTTCTGATTGGAGAGCTCTAGCTTTGACTCAGCAGGGGTGTGTAGAACCTCTGTAGACCCCCTGTGTGCATCATTCCTGTTTGGAGAGCTCTAGCTTTGACTCAGTAGGGGTGTGTAGGACCTCTGTAGACCCCCTGTGTGCATCATTCCGGATTGGAGAGCTCTAGCTTTGACTCAGTAGGGGTGTGTTGGACCTCTGTAGACCCCCTGTGTGCATCATTCCTGTTTGGAGAGCTCTAGCTTTGACTCAGTAGTGGTGTGTAGGACCTCTGTAGACCCCCTGTGTGCATCATTCCTGATTGGAGAGCTCTAGCTTTGACTCAGCATGGGGTGTGTAGAACCTCTGTAGACCCCCTGTGTGCATCATTCCTGATTGGAGAGCTCTAGCTTTGACTCAGCATGGGGTGTGTAGAACCTCTGTAGACCCCCTGTGTGCATCATTCCTGATTGGAGCGCTCTAGCTTTGACTCAGCAGGGGTGTGTAGAACCTCTGTAGACCCCCTGTGTGCATCATTCCTGATTGGAGAGCTCTAGCTTTGACTCAGCATGGGGTGTGTAGAACCTCTGTAGACCCCCTGTGTGCATCATTCCTGATTGGAGAGCTCTAGCTTTGACTCAGTAGGGGTGTGTAGGACCTCTGTAGACCCCCTGTGTGCATCATTCCGGATTGGAGAGCTCTAGCTTTGACTCAGTAGGGGTGTGTTGGACCTCTGTAGACCCCCTGTGTGCATCATTCCTGTTTGGAGAGCTCTAGCTTTGACTCAGTAGTGGTGTGTAGGACCTCTGTAGACCCCCTGTGTGCATCATTCCTGATTGGAGAGCTCTAGCTTTGACTCAGCATGGGGTGTGTAGAACCTCTGTAGACCCCCTGTGTGCATCATTCCTGATTGGAGAGCTCTAGCTTTGACTCAGCATGGGGTGTGTAGAACCTCTGTAGACCCCCTGTGTGCATCATTCCTGATTGGAGCGCTCTAGCTTTGACTCAGCAGGGGTGTGTAGAACCTCTGTAGACCCCCTGTGTGCATCATTCCTGATTGGAGAGCTCTAGCTTTGACTCAGCATGGGGTGTGTAGAACCTCTGTAGACCCCCTGTGTGCATCATTCCTGATTGGAGAGCTCTAGCTTTGACTCAGTAGGGGTGTGTAGGACCTCTGTAGACCCCCTGTGTGCATCATTCCTGATTGGAGAGCTCTAGCTTTGACTCAGTAGGGGTGTGTAGGACCTATGTAGACCCCCTTGTGTGCATCATTCTGAAACTGGTGGGTCTACAGAGGTCTAAACTACTCCTGCTTCATTTTTTTTCTTTAATTAGGTCTTCATTTGTATAATGCCAGGGCTTTGACCCACCTATACCCCACCTGTCAAATGAATGAACTCTTGCCGATCTCTGAAACACTCACTAAAGAGTGGTTTCTCTGCAGAGGTCCAACTTGTTCCATCCTTCCCTGCTGCTAAGTCAGAGCCAAGGTTCTCCAATCAGCAAATCTCTTGTTCCTTGCTGATTAGAGAGCTCTAGCTTTGACACAAAAGGGGTGTGTAGGACCTCTGTAGACCCCTGTGTGCACCATTCTGAAACTGGTGGGTCTACAGAGGTCTGACCAACTCTTGTTTCTTAATTGCCCCCTGTGTGCACTTCCCTGAAACTGGTTTCAGTTTTTTTTTTTTTTACCTAAGGGCTTAAACGCTATGATGCCACAGCGTGGTCCCACCCATACCACACCTGCCAAATAAGAGAGCCCCTTCCAGTCACTGGAATACTCTCATTAGACAGTGAGTGGGCGGCGCTAAGTCCCAAAGTCAAGAAAGTCAAGCCATTAGTAGCAAAGAAAAGCCTGTATCAGAGGAAAGCACGGACCATGCATATGTACTTGTAGACACCTTGAGATCCTTTTTCTTAAAGTATATCTAAACCCAAGAAGAAAAATGTCTCATATTGCAATTTACCAGTCCTTAAATGTGGTGGCTGTATTATATTTCCTTTTCCTTTATTTTCACCTGACAATCCTGCCATTACAACACTTCCTTACTCCATGCCGGGACGAGGTCATCCAGCGCCCAGGGCAAAAAAAAAACAAACCGCCCCCCCCCCCCATTCATGATGTGCAAGCGTAGGGGATCTAGGGAGCTTTCCTTACTTCTGTCAGCCTTGTAACAGAAGGAAGGCGCCCCCATCCCTACAGTAAACCATGGCGCCCAGGGCAGGGGTTCCTCTCGCCCACCCCTTGTTCCGGCCACGCTTCCTGTCTTAGTGTGACAACTCTCATGATACTGTATTCATGGAGAAGCAGAGTTGTCATCTGAGGCCAAGACTATAATAATCTCCACATGCCCTCTTTTCCCTAACATAGAGGGGAAGGTGCTCCATAGTCATCATAGATAGCTTGGAGCAGTGAACCTGGTAAGAGTGCAGCACAGGGAGTTATCAGCTCACAAGATTTCTGGCAGGATCAAGAGGTACTTATTTAGTAGATATAACAACACTTTCTATGGTATATTTACCATAAGGGTAAATAAAGACCAAAAGGGAGCAAATAAGGGAAGCGCATTGTTCCATACGCTTTAAATTTACAAATAAAATAAATCACTGTTTTTTTGTTAAAGTATGCCGGTATTCCCTGATCTTTCTACCTGTGTTTTGTTTTGATAAAATATCATGATATTATAACTGATAATTGATCTAATGTATTTGTTAAATAATTGATAATTGATACAACATAACTATTGCAATGGTTACTATTAAAACGATGCCATAGGGCAGGGGTCTCCAAGCTTTTCAGTACAAGGGCCACATTCTAGACTTAGTCCCGCTTACATCACAATCCCTATCAAAGTCCCCCTTATATTAGGGTCCCCATCAGAGTGCCTCTTATATCAGGGTCCCCATCAAAGTCACGGCTTAGATTAGAATCTCGATCACAGCCCCCCTTAGAACAGGGTCCATATCAAGGTCTCTCATGCATCAGAGTCCCCATTGCATCAGGGTCCCCATCATATATTTGGGTGCCCATCAGAGCCTTATATCAAAATTTCTATTGGAGTCCCCCTTACATCAGAATCTCCATCAGTGTCCCCCTTACATCAGAGTCAGTATCAGAGTCTCTACTTACATCATAACCCGCCTTACATCAGGGTCCATATCAGAGCCCCCTCTGACATCAGGGTCTCCATCAGAGCCCCCATTACATCAGGGACCCCATCAGAGTTTTCCCTTATATTTGGGTCCCAATCAGAGCCCCCCTTTTTTTTTATAAGGGTCCCCGTCAAAGCCCCCTTTACTTCAAAATTGCTATCAGAGTCCCCCTTACATTAGGATCCCTATCAGATTCTCCCCTTAGATTAGGGTTTCCATCAGAGTCCCCCTTACATCCAAGTCCCCCTTATATTAGGGTCCCCATCAAAGTCCCTGCTTACATTATAGTCTCCATCAGTGTTCCCCTTAGAACAGGGTACATATCAAAGTCCCCTTTGCATCAGAGTCTCTATTGCATCAGGGTCCCCATCATAGTCTCCTTTTATATTTGGGTGCCCATCAGAGCCCTATTTATATAAAAATCACTATTGAGTCCCCCTTACATTAGAATCCCCATCAGAGTCCCCCTTACATTAGGGTTCCCATCACAGAGTCTCCCTTATATCAGGGTCTCCACTTACATCAGTGCCTGTCTTACATCACGGTCCATATCAGAATCACCTCTGACATCAGGGTCCCCATCAAAGTCCCGGCTTAGATTAGAATCTCGATCACAGCCCCCCTTAGAACAGGGTTCATATCAAGGTCTCTCATGCATCAGAGTCCCCATTGCATCAGGGTCCCCATCATATATTTGGGTGCCCATCAGAGCCTTATATCAAAATTTCTATTGGAGTCCCCCTTACATCAGAATCTCCATCAGTGTCCCCCTTACATCAGAGTCAGTATCAGAGTCTCTACTTACATCTTAGCCCGCCTTACATCAGGGTCCATATCAGAGCCCCCTCTGACATCAGGGTCTCCATCAGAGCCCCCATTACATCAGGGACCCCATCAGAGTTTTCCCTTAAATTTGGGTCCCAATCAGAGCCCCCCTTTTTTTTATAAGGGTCCCCATCAAAGCCCCCTTTACTTCAAAATTGCTATCAGAGTCCCCCTTACATTAGGATCCCTATCAGATTCTCCCCTTAGATTAGGGTTTCCATCAGAGTCCCCCTTACATCCAAGTCCCCTTTATATTAGGGTCCCCATCGAAGTCCCTGCTTACATTATAGTCTCCATCAGTGTTTCCCTTAGAACAGGGTACATATCAAAGTCCCCCTTGCATCAGGGTCCCCATCATAGTCTCCTTTTATATTTGGGTACCCATCAGAGCCCTATTTATATAAAAATCACTATTGAGTCCCCCTTACATTAGAATCCCCATCAGAGTCCCCCTTACATTAGGGTTCCCGTCACAGAGTCTCCCTTATATCAGGGTCTCCACTTACATCAGTGCCTGTCTTAAAATCACGGTCCATATCAGAATCACCTCTGACATCAGGGTCTCCATCAGAGCCCCCATTACATCAAGGTCCCCATCAGAGTCTTCCCTTATATTTGGGTCCCAATCAGAGCCCCCCTTTTATATCAGGGTCCCCATCAAAGCCCCCCTTATATCAAGTTGCCATCAGAGTCCCCCTTACATTAGGATCCCAATCATATTCTCCCCTTAGATCAGGGTTTCCATCAGAGTCCACCTTACATCAAAGTCCCCCCTTATATTAGAAGCTGTTTTGATACAGTGAAACATGTTGAGACAAATGTGGAGTTTTGCTTGCTGTATATGTACAGTTATAGTATATACAAATGTTTTTTAACCAGTATTTATTAAAATAGAATTTTTTAGCAATCTTTTTGTGTCAATTTGCACCTTAAAAACCCTACCACCACTCTATACTGCTTTACAATAGAACCTTCTTTAGAGCTTGCCTTACATCAGGGCCCCCATTAGAGTCCCACATTACATCAAAGTCCCCATCAGAGCCCCCTTACATCAAGGTCTATTACAGAGACCCCCTTACATCAGAGTTCCCATGGAGGGTGGGGTTGAACGGAGATCATAGGCAGCCTCTGCTAACCTCCATCTTCAATCTGTGCATTTTAGAGATACATCACTAACCTTAGCTAAGGGATGGATAAAATCTTTGTAGCAGCCTGAATGTGGCCCATGGGCCGTAGTTTGGAGACCCCTGCCATAGAGAAATGTATGCAATAGGTGTGTCACTTATGCAATCTTTTTTTTTTTATTACAGGTAAGATGTCTTTGTATTCATTGTGTGATAAATGGTGTCAGCGTGGTAAGTAACCATTATTACCATTATTACCAGTGGCTGGGTTTTTTTTTGGAGGTAACACAATGTAACCATTGGATCCAAACAGGAAACATATAAACGGTATAGCGCATACATAGTCTAGGTTCCAGGTAAGTGATAACGGTAAAGCTAATGTTATACATAGAGTATTTTATGGAGAGTAAAGACAAATTAAAATGGTTTATAAGGGAAGAGGTGGGAGAGGATGAAAGGAAGAAGAAAAAGGGCAAAAGGGGAAGGGGGGAGTGTGAAGAGAGAGAGAAAAGAGAAGAGAGGAAGAGAAGAGCTAAGAAGAGAGGGGGAAAAATGGGGGGGGGTGGGGAAGGGTAGAGGGAGCGGGAAAGGTGGGAGTCGAAGACTGGCGGGTGGCCTTACTAAAGGCAAACAGACTGTGCCATTAGGGGTTGGGGTTAGGGGTTAGGGTTAGTGGTTAGGGTTGGGGTTAGTGGTTAGGGTTAGAGGTTAGGGTTGGGGTTAGGGGTTAGGGTTAGAGGTTAGGGTTGGGGTTAGGGGTTAGGGTTAGAGGTTAGGGTTGGGGTTAGGGGTTAGGGTTAGAGGTTAGGGTTGGGGTTAGGGGTTAGGGTTAGAGGTTAGGGTTGGGGTTAGGGTTAGAGGTTAGGGTTGGGGTTAGGGTTAGAGGTTAGGGTTGGGGTTAGAGGTTAGGGTTGGGGTTAGGGGTTAGGTTTGGGGTTGAGGTTAGGGTTAGATTTAGACAGAGGAGACACAGGAGAGGGTTTTGACTCAGGAAATGGGTCATGGACCCACCCCAAAGGTCAGGAGGTGTGGCCTAAGATGTCAAAGGTCACAGTTCCACATACCCCCACGTGTTCCACCTAGTGTTGGACACAGGAAGTAGGTGTGGACACAGGAGGTGGCGCTTGCTTTGCAAGTGCAGTTGCTCCAGAGCTTAGTAAATGAGATAAAGCTTCACTCTTCAAAGAATACCCAATCACGTGCAAGGGGAAAAAAAAAAAAAAAAAAACATTTTTGCTTGCACATGATTGGATGATGGAAGTCAGCAGAACTTCTGCTCATTTACTAAGCTGTGGAGCAACTACACTGTCAAAGTGCTCAGTCTATTTTCCTTTAGTAAATCTACACTGTACACAGACCACCTACATCACAGCACCATTGTTGTAATAAACAGCCTTTCTATATTCTGTACAGAACTCGCCCTACCGCCTCCTCTCTGTCTGGTCTTTGTGTTTGATCCCCTGGTAGGCTGAGCAGGCTTATTGAAAGCCAAAAAAAAAAAAAAAAGGATACACCAGTTTCTGGCATGTTACTGGAACATTCTAATGACCAGGTTGGATCCTCCGAGGATTTCTTATGAATAATTTCCACCTGTGGCTTTTAGTAATGGATTTACAGTTGCACAAGTGCATGCTGTGGTGGAGGCAGAAGAAAGTGTTTTGTTGGATCAGGGATTGGTTCTGCCTGCCATTCAAAGCCTTTGCAGAATATTTTACAGCTGAATGAAGGAGTACTAATGCTACAAATACTAATACCGATAATAATGATATTGTTATAAGAAAGCCTGGTTTAAGGATTAAAGTGTAAGCTCCTCCGGGGAAGTCGAAAATGTGAATAGTTTATTTTTATTATTACTATTAATAATAATAATAGTGTGCTTGTGGGGTGACAGAGTGTAAGCTCCTTTGGTACAGAGACTGATGTGACTGGCTCAGTGTGCTCTGTGGAATATGTCAGAGCTAAATAAATGTATAATAATAATAGTGTGTGACTGTGGGGGGAAATTAGAGTGTACATTTTATTTATTAAAGAAAATCTTACAAATATACAGCTTATTAATTAAAGCATATAAAAAAAGTCCCAAAAAAAAGCATATATATATATATATATATATATATAAATAAATTCTGTATATAAAAATACAAAAAAACAAGCAAGCTTACATCAGCATATCAGCAGATAAAGAAAACGACTTTTTACCAAAATACCATAGAAAGAAACATATTTTTATTACCAAAATACTAATATAAATGACTGCAAAATCTTAACCTCAACTGAAAGCGGAGCTCCAACACCACCCCCCCCCCCCTCCAAAAATTAAAGCCAGCAACTACAAATACTGTAGCAGCTGGCTTTTAATATTAGGACACTTACCTGTCCGGGGATCCCACAATGTCGGCATTTAGGTGCTTCCACTGTCATTCCTTGTAAGGGAAGCTGCCGGTTATCTACTGCGCATATGCTTTGTGAATGGCCCAGTGGATGTGCAAGGAGGACAGGCCTGAACGTCTGGGGCGAGGTCTCCAGGAGGTGGGGATGGGTACTTATCCCCCCCCCCCCAAAAAGGTGCCAAATGTGGCAGCTAAGGGGGGGGGGGGAGGTAGCAAACAAGAAGGAGTTTACCCCTTTTGGGTGCAGCTCCTCTTTAAACACAGTCTAGGCTAATAATTGTTTAGACATTTAATTGCCATCAGGATGCCTGAGGTACAAGCTTCTTAGCCTGCTCACCCTCCCCCCTACTTGGACACCCTACACGTTTCAATAGAAAGAAAATATTAAAGATATATTTAGCTAAAATTACAACAAAATCACTATTAGCAGACACAAATATAACATAACTCGCATAATTCCTGCTAAATCTAAAAAAAAAAAACTATGTTAAATAAAAAAGAAGATGAGATGAGAAAAATATACAGGCTGGGCAGTTGGAGCTCAGTGATCAGAGAGACAGAGAGAGAGAAACAAAGTTACAATTTACAAATAAACTCCTGAGCAGAGATAAGTGCTGGGAGGGGGGCCACACAAGGGAGGGAGATTAGTGAGGGACAACTGTCTCTTTCTCAACAAATAAAAGCTGATAGCAGGGAGAGGGACAGATCAGATTCAGGTGCTGGAGGAAGATTTCTGTATTTGTTGTCCATCACTAATCCCCCTCCCTGTGTGGGCCCCCCTGTGTGCTCAGGCCCCCTAAGAGAGGGCTGGTGGTCCCCCCCCCTATCAGCGGCCCTGACAGAGACACTAGGGTATCCTGGCACGACCACAGCCAACCCAGACTCTTTCAAATCCAGGTGAAAGAATTCCTCCACTAATTGTGGCTTACTATATATAGCCTCGGGGCACTGGCTATAAGGGTGACCAATCCGATCACATAAGTTGCACCTTTATGATCTTACAGTCTCTCGCCAGATGCCCCAGTTCATGGCACAAAGAGCACTTCTGCTTTGGACTGGAAGAGGAGAAATGTCCCTTGACTCCACATTTATTGCACAGCTTAGGTTGGCCAGTGTGGAAGATGATAAGCCTATCTCTACCAATAAAGGAAGAGGTGGGCAACTGTTGGATCACATTCCCACACACTCATCCTCATTGACACCGACCACCCAGATTCCTCTATCATCCACAATCTTCTTTTAGGGACACAAAGTTTCACCAAACCTCCCTAACCAGACCCATAAATCCTCCGGGGGTATAGACTCATTCCTTGTCAGGATAGTCACGTGATATTACCCTGGGGACAAGCCCTTACCAGTCTGGCTGGCCCCTATACACGTGCTCATACCATTTCCCAAACAGATCTAGTGACTTTGGACTCACAAATGATAAATCATACTCATAGGAACCTGCTGGACTGATTAGAGCATAAATATCCTCTGCCTTAAAGTCCACGGCTAGGATCCTATCCACAACCATGCTCCTAAAATGTGGAATATCCCCTTCCTTCCCATCTGAACTGTACTATATTCCTGCGTTTAAAGGAAGAAGGTGTGTTAGGTGAAAGCTACACAACTTCCTCCCCTACACCAGCAACATAACTTTATCCCGACACAGCCCAATTATTGCCATATAATTGCAGTTTTCCATCACAATACACGTTTCAGCTATTATTGCTTTTATTTGCCAATGGTTCTATCTGCTAAATAACACAGAGTAATACACCATATGACCGATTGGTTGTGGACACCTGAGTATAACATTTTTATGAGCTTTTTGGACATAACTTTCCAAAAGCCAGGGCTATTAGAGGGTATAACAGCCTTTACTCTTCTGGGAAGACTTTCAACAAAATTTTGGAGTGTGTCTATGGGAATGTGTGCCCATTTAGACAAAAGAGAATTTATCAGGTCAGGTACTCATGTTTGATGGGTCAATTATATTGACCTAATTTGGCCATGTGGCCATATTAGGTCAATGATGTCATAATGTTTATCAGCATAACCTGTTTTAGGGCAGAGAGTAATGTGTACAGTGGAATATGTATTGTAAAGAGCAGTAGAATGCATAAATATGATGTAAATACATCCAATTATCGGCACTGAATTGCTTCAACAATGCCATCGAATTCCAGTTTTCCATCATCATACATGTTTCGGCTATAACTGCTTGTACTTGCCATTTGCCATTGGTTCTATCCACTGAGTTACAGTGAGTAATAAACTATACAGGCAAATTGTTGTGGACACCTCACCATCACATCTTTATAAGCTTGTTGGACCTTACCATTCCAAAGCCATGGCTATCTGAAGTCATAGCAGCCTTTACTCTTCTAGGAAGGCTCAACAATATTTCTGGAGTGTTTCTATTGAAATTTGTGCCTATTTAGACAAAAGAGCATTTGTAAGGTCAAGTACTGATGTCGGATGGTATTAGGTCAGCTATTGATTTTTGATGGGAAGAGGTCAAGAACTCATGTTGAATGGGTCAATGCCATTGGCCTTATATGGCCATAATAGGTCAGTAATGTCATGACGTCGGTCTATAGGAATGTGTGTCCATTTACCCATATGAGCATTTGTCAGGTCAGGTACAGATGTTGGATGGGAATAGGTCAGGTACTCATGTTGGATGGGAATAGGTCAGGTACTCATGTTGAATGGTCAATGACATTGACCTAATATGGCCATGTGGCCATATTAAGTCAGTGATGGCATGACATTGGTCTATGGGAATGTGTGTCCATTTACCCAAAAGAGCATTTGTCAGGTCTGGCACAGATGTTGGATGGGAATAGATCAGGTACTGATGTTGGATGGTAATAGGTCAGGTACTTATGTTGGATTAGTCAATGACATTGACCTAATATGGCCATAATAGGTCAGTGATGTCATGACGTCGGTATATAGGAATGTGTGTCCATTTACCCATATGAGCATTTGTCAGGTCAGGTACAGATGTTGGATGGGAATAGATCAGGTACTGATGTTGGATGGTAATAGGTCAGGTACTTATGTTGGATTAGTCATTGGCATTGACCTAATATGGCCATAATAGGTCAGTGATGTCATGAGATCGGTCTATAGGAATATGTGTCCATTTACCCATATGAGCATTTGTCAGTTCAGGTACAGATGTTGGATGGGAATAGGTCAGGTACGCATGTTGAATGGGTCAATGACATTGACCTAATATGGCCATGTGGCCATATTAAGTCAGTGATGTCATGATGTTGGTATGTGAGAATGTGTGTCCATTTACCCAAAACAGCATTTGTCGGGTCTCGTACAGATGTTGGATGGGAATAGGTCAGGTACTCATGTTGAATGGGTCAGTGACATTGACCAAATATGGCCATGTGGCCATATCAGGTCAGTGATGTCATAATGTTGGTCTATGAGAATGTGTGTCCATTTACCCAAAACAGCATTTGTCTGGTCTCGTACAGATGTTGGATGGGAATAGGTCAGGTACTCATGTTGGATGAATCAATGACATTAACCTAATATGGCCATGTGGCCATATTAGGACAGTGATGTCATGACGTTGGTCTATAGGAATGTGTGCCCATTTAGCCAAAAGAACAATTATCAGGTCAGGGACTGATGTTGGATGAAAATAGGTCTGGTACTCTTGTTGGATGAATCGATGACATTGACCTATAATGGCCATGTGGCCATATTAGTTCAGGGATGTCATGGCATTGGTCGGCCTAAGCTGCTTTAGGGCAGAAAGTGATGTGAGCAGTTGAATGTTTATTGTAAAGAGCAGTAGGACACATAAATATGATATAGAAAGTCACATCCAATTATTGCAACTGAACTGCTTTGACAATGCCATAAAATAGCAATTTCTCATCGTCATACATGTTTCAGCTATTACTTCCTATATTTCCCATTTTGGAGTAAATGGATGCCGAGAAGAACATATATTACTAAGACCTCCGTCATAGGAAACCCATCTCGTTACAATCAGCCTGGAAGCAGCGATGTATGGATTGAACATCGTTCATTAACTCTTCAACAAAGACAGCTCTTTATCAGGCTCCGATAAAAAAAAAAAGTTGGAAAATGAAACAGGAAGAAAAAGATGTGTTAGTTTCCATGGCGATGAGCGGAGAAAACAGACGCAGCTCGCTATTTAGCCTCTCTTGTCCTGCTTCCATTAATGGCCTGCCATTTAACATCAGTACAGTGGTGCGATGATTGCAAAATGCGTTGTGTCTCCTGCTGATTTCTATGCTTTTTTTTTTTCCTTCTGCAACAGCTGCAGCAGCGTAAAATACATAAAAAGTTTAGCGGAAAATTGCTGATTAATGTGATCTAGTTGTGCGTTTAGTGGATGAAATGGCATTCTGTTGATTTCCAGACTTTTCTTGTTTTACAGTGAGTATGTAATAGCTTGCATACACTATTAGTATATTAATAATACTAGTATTATTTCAAGGCCCTGAAGTCACAGCAAATGACCCCCAGGTGCATATTAAGTAATATTGAGAAGTAGATACCCCTTTAAATGATTGATTTCAGGTGTTTCCAGTGAAGGGTACTGTTAATGTTGCAGCATATATATCAGACAACCTTGTGGTACCGTTTTGAAGAAGGTTCTTTTCTGTTCCATCATGACTTTGGCCAATGTGATGTGGAGGAACTTAACCGGCCTGCACAAAGCCTTGACCTCAATTCTACTTTGGGTTACATTGGAATGTTTTTTCTGAGCCAGGACATCTCATCCAACATCAGCACCTGACCTTATAAATGCTCTTTTGACCGAATGGGCACAAATTCCTACAAACCATTTTCAAAATTTTGTGGAAAGCCTTTCACTAAGAGTGGAGACTTTTAGAGCCACAACAAGATGCTAAGTGGTATGGTGCACCTGGCAGGTCCACCCAAAGTGTAGAGTCTAAGTACCAGTTGCTCTTCACAGAGTTTCTGATGGTGGAGATAGACCTGTTTTTTTTTTTTTTTTTTTTTGCTGCAAACTGGCAACCTAGAACTTTAGGATTGCCCCACCAATGGGACAGAAGGACTATGGTGCAGAGACTGTTCATGTAATAAACACAAGCGTAATCAGGTCCAGGCAGAGGTTGTGGAAAGATTGCCCCACCAATGGAACAGAAGGACTACGGTGCAGAGACTGTTCATGTAGTAGACACGAGCGCAATCAGGTCCAGGCAGAGGTCGTGGAAGGTGGCAGACAAGAGAGTAGTTAAGTTCAGCTGGCAGAGGTTGAGGCAGAGGGCAAACAAGAAAGTAGTCAGATCCAGACAGAGGTGGTTGCAAGCAGCAGGCAAAAGTGTTGTCAGGTCCAGGAAGAGGTCCTGCCAGGCACCAGGTGAAAAACTAGCAAAGTCCAAACAGAGGTCTAGGCAGGTAGCAACTAAGAGCCCTGTAAGGTTCAGCAGCAAGTAAGAGAATTGTCAGGTTTTGGGGACAAACAGGCAACTGGCAGGTGTGTATTATGGTGCTTTTGCTTCTGGTTAGCCGGTTATAAGCCAAAGCACCAGTCACTTCAAAGGCTATGCCTATGTAGCACTAGGGGTTGCAGATGATTGGTTTTCCCACACCTACACAGCCAGGCAACAAGCATTTTCCACACTTTCTCCAGACACAAGGAACAGTCTCTGAGCTTGGTTTTGGTTGTTTTATTTGGTGTAATAACTTGGATCATCGGGAATATAAATTATGGGGTGCCCAGTTTAACTGAATCAAATAACCAGGGACAACATCCTCCCTATGTACAAGATCTTAAACTGTCCTCTTTTCTGGACACTGACAGTCTAATAAAGATGAAAATGCAAATGCCCATTAAGGACTAAGAACTCTAAGTCTCTTAGAAAGTAGCACTTTGTGTAAGCAACATTCAGGAGTATCTCCCACTCCACTGTAGACACTGATCCCAGTTCTACTGCCTGCAGGACTACCAGCCCACCTGGCTGCTTCATCGACAGCCCTCCCGTCTGCTCCGATGATCTCCGAAGGGCAAGGGACAGGAAGGGTTAAGCACACTACTGTCCACCAGAAAGGCTTGCTACATGTGGCAGTCTTTCCCCTTGTGAGTCCCTAGGTGTGCTGATGTACTCATACTGTCCTCCTTGCTCCCTGCTGCTCCTTAGGCAAGATTACTTTCAAAACGCTCTGCTGTCAGGATCTTCCCAAGTAACTCTGAGCTCCAACCTGGAGGAAGAGCCCTTCCAGACTTAGGGGTCCTTTCCTAGGCCAACAACAGTCTCTTCAGCACTCCATCTTCCACCTTATCCCCTGCTGGCATTATTCATCCATATTTAGGGGCAGGCTTAGCCACCCTGCCAGGCCCACTGCCTAGGGATTGGCCAAGCCTCCCTAAGTATGCTGATCAACCCTCCTGTCCTCTGCCCACTAGCTTCTAGAAATTTCTTCAAACTCCCAGAACCAGGGGGAGTCATTCAGCCTGACCTGCAATAAACCCTGACCCAATTTAGACAAGTTAACTATGAGTCAGAGCATACATTTGCCTACACTCACATTAGAAGCACACTAGAGGATGCTACACCTAAATATCCTTCTGGTCAGTAGAAGTGCCCAGCCTCGTTACTAGAACCCCTGGAGGTCCTGGTGGTGGTGGAGGTCCAAGGAATCCTGAAAAAGATCATTGTTCTCAGTGGTTATTTGTCTGAGAGTCAGGAATGGGCCATTGCAACCCTGGTTGAGAAAGTCTGCTTTATAGTGTCAATGGTCACCAGAGAGGCTGAATAACCTATACAGCTATTACAAGGCAAAGGTTCTAATCCTTCCACATTCTACCCAAAACGTATTTAAACTAAAATGCTTACAAGTTGCACTCTCCTTGGTACATGACCCCAGTACGAGTAGCAAAGTTTATTCCTTCTGCTTTTCCTTTCTGTTTATGGGATTGAAGGGAGCCTGGTATTATCCTTCATATCTTGTGGTCCTGACCGAAAGCTTTAAGATTTTGAACCCAGTTCTACTTTCTGATTAAATTGGTTCTGTCTATTACCCTTCCACATAACTGATGGGAAGCCTTGCTGCACAAGTTCATTCCATCCTTGACCGAAGCTCAAAGAAAGCTGGCGTAGTTTGTCTTCCTGGTAGCACCGCAAACTATAGCTAAGGCCTGGCACCAACCATTAATTAACTTTGATGAGGTTAAACAATGCCACACAGGACACTTTCCTTCCTTCTTCTCCTCTTTTCTTCCCAGGCAATCCCCCTTTTCCTCTTCTCCTGCCTCTCTCCCCCCTTCTATTTTCAGTCTTTAGGCCGTCTTCGTCGGATGGTGGCCTTCTCATGCCTCTTCCCTTTCTTTTCTGGTTTCCGGCCCCATTGTCCTGGGAGTTGGAGCACCCCCCCCCCCTTTATTTTCTCTTTTCTTTCTTCCCTTGGGGTGTACAACCATATAGGCAATACTTTCCCTACTGATCTGCACTATGTGACATAATGTTATTAAATTTGCGCACTCGCTAGAGTTGCCCATTGGTGGCGAAGGACTTTGTATAATTTCGTGATCACTTGGGCTAGTTGTAATGTTTCAGTGCCACATGATGTACCCTCGTTTTCTAAGAATTTCTTTTGCACTTCTCTGTGTATTGCCTTTTGTACCTTTTGTTATTCAACTTTCAAAGCCCTAATACAAATCTTTGTAAACCAAAACTTATATAGATTGTTTTGGCTGGAGATACGCTTTAAAAATTGCGTGAAACCTTTTATTGTGCTGCATGCCACGAGAAATATCTGAACGTCATTATATTATTGTAATTAATTATACACTACTATATAAAAGTCTTTTATCTCAAGGAAACAATTGCTTCTGCAACTTTTCCCATTCACTATTCACAGCCGAGTCCTTCACCTCCACAAACATTATCCTATCATTAGTCTAGCTGAGAATATTTTCTTTATAAACCTGAATTAAGTTTCAGTTTATTCTCATAATTATCATCGAATAATGGAAAAAAAAGAAGAATGTTGTATGTTGCCAGAAGCTTTAGAAGCTCCCAACTAAAACATACCAATTCATAGAAATGAAAAATGACTGATATTAAGCAGCGCTAAATGTTGGTCCGCCTGTAAAAAAAGATTGCGGTTTGAAGTTGCATTGAGTGCTTGTTCACAACAGGTGCGGAGCTGAAACACGTGAAAAATTGTGCATTTTCCCACACCACATTTACGCGTGTTGCCTTTTGCAGACGTGCGCGGGTGCCACTACTTTCTAATTCTTAATGACACCCCCCCCCCCCCCCCATGTGTCTAGCAAATGCACACGTGTTCACGCTATAAGACACATTACCAGTTCATGCGCTAATCCTAAACTTGAATGTCCAGGCTGGTGATTCCTTTGAAAAAACACTCACGGTGATAGAAATGATGGGGCGTTGCAGTTCACCTAACCCTCCACTAGTGGACAATCAACTGTACAATAAAAAAAAGGAGAGAGCGCACAGCCACCCTAGCATAACACCGTTTATTAAAATTAAAACAGAGCTGTGGATGAATACACTCACATAAGAAGTGAATATCAAACACGTTGATAGATCCCCAGGACGTCAAAAACTTTCTCCTGTGGAGACCCGCACTCCCACCCGCCATCCGCTCGCTCTAAACCTCCTGCAAACCGAGACTTCCAGAGAAGATTATTCCAGTCTGGAGGTTTTAATCCAGTCTGTTCCCCTTTAAGACTGAATTTACAACTTGAGGGTAGACAGTACACATACAATACACTTTAATACAGTAGGAATCAGAGGACCCTGCTCGTTAGAGCTTACAATCTAAGATGGATGGTCAAGAGATACAAGAGGTAATAACTGTGGGGGATGGGCTGATGGAGAAAATAAGAGCACAGTTGTTAGGTGGTTGCCAGATAGGTTTCGCTGAAAAGATGTGTTTTCAGGGATTGTCTGAAAGTAGTCAAAGTTGGAGATAGTCGGACAGATGGGGTAGAGTATTCCAGAGGATGGGAGAAGCTCGAGAGAAGTCCTGGAGGCGAGCATGGGAAGTGGTTACAAGGGAGCTAGAGAGCAGGAGGTCCTGGGAGGAATGAAGAGAACGAGTTGGTTGGTATTTTGAGACCAGATTAGTGATGTAGCTGGGCGCCGAGTTATGGATGGCTTTGTAGGTTATGGTTAGTAGCTTGAATTTAATTTGTTGGTTGAGTGGCAGCCAATGGAGGGATTGGCAAAGAGGGGTAACAGACACAGAGCGGTTTGCAAGGTGGATGAGCCTGGCAGCAGCGTTCATGATGGACTGAAGGGGGGATAGTCGTTTTAAAGGTAAGCCAATGAGAATGGAGTTGCAGTAATCGAGACGAGAGATGGCCAGGGAGTGGATTAGAAGCTTTGTGGCATCATTGGTTAGGAAGGGATGTATCTTGGAGATGTTGCGGAGGTTGAGGCGGCAAGCTTTGGACAGTGACTGGATGTGTTGCTGAAAGGATAATATATACATATAAAGACATATAAAAGGTAGAAGGGCACCAGCAGGGATGGGATCTGAAGAAGGAGACCACGCCTCTGAAACGCGTAGTCACAGCAATCAGAAGTGTGGTGTGACGTCGGGAGGTTCATCCTCTCTGAAGCCTATCTGCCTGTAGTCTCCGCCAGCTCTCCTTTTGCACCATCTGGCGCATGCACGGTGCCGGCTGGTCCGGGCACAGGCACACTCCGACCTGCTCACCTAGAGATGGATGTCATCACTCCTGGAAGTCTCGGTTTGCAGGAGGTTTAGAGCGAGCGGATGTTGAGTGGGTGTGCGGGTCTCCACAGGAGAGAGTTGTTGATGTCCTGGGGATTTTTGTGTTTGATATTCATTTTCTTATGTGAGTGTATTCATCCACAGCTCTGTTTTAATAAACTATGTTATGCTAGGGTGGCTGTGCGCTCTCTCCTTTTTTTTTTTTTTTGCACACATGTTCACGCTTACCAAAACACGTGGTAGCATACCATGTTTTGTTGTGGCGCAAAATTATGCTGCCACCTTTTTTGAGGCGTTTCACATGCCTAGGGCACACACCTAGGGCAGTCCAGTGGTAGCTTATCTGAGAGACAAAAGTGGCTCAATGCTCAAAGAACCCCTAACAACCTCTAGAACCCTAGAGTTCCGCAGAACCCTAGTTGAGAAAAGCAGTTGTAGACTTTTTTGGGCCAACAAGTATTTCTGGCTGCCCGCAGAGTTGAATGCTGAGAACCTAAGGGGGCCTCCTGCTTAACCCTCTCCTGAAAATTTCTGAAACAAGAAGCGGCAATGCAATTCATTATTTTTTAATTTATTTTTCCAGAGACCACCGGTAGCTTTTTTTTTTTTTTTTTTTTTTAAAGCTTTTTTCGTCATGTTTTTGGGATTTTATTCGATATGTGAAAAGAGAGATCACACAAATACTTAAAAGTATAACGTTTATTAAAAGTAATGACAGATACAGATAAAGAAAATGTAACAAGAATACTTAAAGTGATTGTAATCAATCACTTTGTAAAACAACCCATTCAGTTTAAAATAGAAGTGAAAGGCAAAATATTTAGCATAGATGTTAAAAAAAACAAAAAAACATATTTTTGTACCTTTTTTCACTTTTTTTAACCCCGCTAGCGGTATCCCCGAGCGTGACTCGGGGTAGGAATTTTCTGCTATTAGCGGTATCCCCGAGTCACGCTCGGGGTGAATGGCAGAGCTATGCATACAGCGCAGCGGATCGTCTCTTACCTTATCCTGGCGATCCAGCGATGAGCTCTCATTGCTGTGACCGCCAGCCGAGATCTCCGCCGCTCGTCTGTCGGTAGGAGGACTTCCTAGTTCCGTTCTCTGCAGCAGCAATGCTGCATGGGATCGGAACTAGGGAGGGAAATTCAAAAAAAAAAAAAAAAAAAACGTTGCACAAAACACATAACACATTTTATATTATATGTATGCATATATATATATGCATACATATATATATATATATATATATATATATATATATATATATATATATAATATATATATATATATATATATATATATATATATATATATATATATATATATATATATATATATATATATATATATGTGTATATATATATATGTATATATGTATATATGTGTATATATATATATATACCTATATACACACACACATATATATATATATATATATATAAAATTATATTATTGATTCGATTATAATTCGATTATAATTCATGCGTTATATATTATATATATATGTGTATATATATATATATATATATATATATATATATATATATATATACACATATATATATAATATATAACGCATGAATTATAATCTAATCAATAATATAATTTTATTAAATCCTATAATTTTATTAAAATTATATTATTGATTTGATTATAATTCACGCATTTGTGTTTCAAATTTATCACATCTGGGATGTCTACTAGAGTCTTCTTTTGGTCAGGTTTAAGTCAGTAATTACTAAGAATTGTAGGCCTATAATACATAACGCCAAATTTCCATGAAAAGAATTGTACCGCTTTTGGTACAGAATTCCAGACAGAATCATACCGCCAGGGAGGTTAATAAATGATCACATTCCCTCTATTCTCAGCTGCATAAGAGCTGGGGGAGGAGAAGCAGCATCACACTGAGCTTGCCAGTGAATGGCTATGCAGTGGGGGGCGTGTCAGGACAAGTCTCATCATTGGAGGAGAGTGGGATGAATTCCTAGCATAGCTAGAGAACTGACCACGGTGAGCTCTCCTGCTTAATGTGGTCAGTTGTTAAAATTAAATCAAGGGGACTAGCAGGAACACCAGGGATTTCATATAAAGGAAGCAGTACAAAGAGAACAGGAGACTTTCTCATACAAGTACATGGTACAGCGACACATACTAGGAATATGAAGTGCTGGGGTGGTAAACCCTTTAACTAAAGATGCTGTTTCACCACGGAGTCCCACCATAAAGGCATGGCCAGATATTTAGACCAGATGCTTGCATGATGCATGATGCAGCTCTGGAGATGAGACTGAGATCTTATCAGTTTTTGCTGTGGTAATATGGAACTTGAATTTAAGGAAATGGCCAATCGTAGAGAAGAAAATGGGCTCGGACACATCCTGGTCAGTTAACAATAACATTTCTTTGGTGGGAGTCAAGATAAAACCATGCCTATGTCCTTACATGGCTTGTATGGCCCCTTAACCAGGGCTTTGAATTCATTATTAGATATTTGTGAGAACACTAAAAAACTCTAACTATGGAAATATGTAATATGCAATGTTCCTATCAAAGCCGAACATCAGGCAGACATAAGAAACACATTTTTTCAGCTTTGTAGCCATAAATATATAATTAAAGTATTTTTTATTTTTTAAATGTAAGTAGTGTAAGTACCTGATTTAAGGTTGTATCAAGGAAGAAGCAACACAGGGAGCCAACCAGTTATTGTGTTATCAAAGGAGCAGGCTAATAGAAGGAGAGAGCAGAGTGAGAGAGAGAGAGAGATGACCTCTTCAGTCTGCTGTTTCTCCTTCACTGTCCAATGACAGGATGGGGGAGGATCAAGAACTGTTACATATCTGTGAAAATCGCCTGTCCTTATAGCAGGGGTCTTCAAACTATGGCCCTCCAGTTGTTCAGGAACTACAATTCTCATCATGCCTAGTCATGTCTGTGAATGTCAGAGTTTTACAATGCCTCATGGGACGTGTATTTCCGCAACAGCTGACACTTAGCCCTGATTCAGACTATAAAGTGCATTTCTTCCTTATTCCTTGACACATTTTTGCTCATGCCCTGGAGAAAGGGGAGTCCATTCCCCAAAATGGGTTGGTTGTATCTGAATTTTCTGTTCAATAAACAATTCAAATGTTTCTCCAAGTAAAATTATAATTTTTTTTTTTTTTTTTGTACTAGGCGCTTCTAACCAAATATTCAGACTTTAATGTTTTAGAGACATTTGCCTATCACGTCAGATTGGTAATAACCTTTAAATGAGCTGAATAGCACATGTGAATAAAATGATTCTTGGAGCAGACAGAGGTAACTAATTATTGACATCTCTAACTGGTCTGAGCTTCATTTTCTCCTTCCAAATTTAGTCCGAAATGATCTTCGAGTATTAAAATCTGTCAAATTGGCCACATTTGCTGATAGTGCAATTTTCACTTAAGCTGTCGACACATAACGAAGGAAGGAACAAGTTTAATATAGCTCAGAATGTATTAGGTCTCATTAGGCAAATGAAAGCGGCAACGCTTATTGAGGAATTCCAAACTGAGAAAGAGCAAATGTAAAAAAAAAAAGGCCACCTGGAATGGTCTGCAAAATCAATGCTTCTCATACATTGTATCGGCTTTATCCTGAGCAGGGGCGTAACTACAGGGGTTGCAGGGGTTGCAATTGGGCCCCATGCTCCAGGGGGCCTGTGCGCCTCCCCTGTACACCTGGATAGGAGGGGCGGTGGGGACAGAATGTCGAGAAATCACTTTCCTCCTTTTTCCTCCTGTAGCTGCAGGAGGAAAATGGAGGAGATTGATTCCTCTGTATGCTGCCCCCGCCACTCCTCCTATCCAGTTCACTTGTGTTCTGCTGTCTCTGGGCCCCTGTGTGCTCCCCTGGTCCCCCCCCACCCCCACCCCCACCCCCACCCCCACTGTGCTCTCTCCCCTCTCCTGCCAGCTGTTGCAGGGGATGTGTCACAATAGAGAACCAGGAAGGGGTCGGTAAATTTGTAATTTACCAGCTCCTTCCTTTTCTGAATGGACAGAGTCATAGTCAGTGACATTGTAAAAAAATAAAATGATAAAAAATAATACAATTAAAATACCAAAAAATAAAAACTACTGACACCAGTGGGTGAACTTCCAGGATCGCAAAGGTCGCACTTGTAACCGGGCCCTGGCATTCTACCACCGTGGGGAGGCCCCAAGATGGCAGGAAGGGGGCCCACTGCAGAACTTGTAAAAGGGTCCAGTTGCGGGACTGTAATAAAGGGCCCCATAACGAGAGTAAAGGGCCCCAGGGTCAGTGGGAAGAGCCCCAGGCTTGAAGGGAAGGGCCCCGGCCAGGGGTCCCATCATGGTTTCTTGCACCGGGGCCCTGAAGGTTCTAGTTATGCCTCTGATCCTGAGACTCTGTTTTCTGTAGTTGCAATTATTTCAAGTGGATGTAGACCTGAAATTAATGATATTTTGTTTACCAAAGCACAATGTATCATAAACAGCTGCCATTTTACATAATAAAATATTGTTTTGTTTTTTTTTCTGTTTTGTTTTTTTTGTATGGATTTTCTCTGGACATGTCTCCTGATAGGGACAACAATGGACCATACCTGTGTAATGTGTGCTGAAGTGGCCACTTGTTGTCTCTATTGGGAGCCAGGGTGACAACACAGGAGCACAAATGGGAAACAGAAACTTGGCGTTGTCATCCTATAATAGGAAATAACTAAATAGGACCTTTATGGGAGGATCACTGGGTGTTACTTTAAGGCCTCACGCACAGGACGTTTTTACAGCTGCTAATTTTGGCATCAGACTTTCTTTTCTGCAGCCAATAAACTCCCAGCATTTTATCCTATGTCTCCATGCACACACAGGCTGTTATCAGCAGTTACAGGCAGGGGCGTTTCCTGGATGAATAAAAAAACAAAAACTGGTGGGTTTTGAGTGGCGTTTTCAGCTGTAAAAACACTCTAAAGTTAGTAAATGCTGACAAAAAGCCAAAAAAAAACGCCAGAAAACCCTGCTAACTGCCGTTTTTTGACGTTTTTTTATGCCATTGCTTTTTTAAAGGCTGGGTTCTGTTTGGAGGTGTCGTTCATGCACTAAACAAGGTCCATAAGGACATGGATGAGTGAGTTTGGGGTGGAGGAACTTGATTGGCCTGCACAGAGTCCTGACCTCGATAGAACACCTTTGGAATGAATTAGAGCAGAGACTGCGAGCCAGGCTTTTTGTCCAACATCAGTGCCTGACCTCACAAATGCGCTTCTGGAAGAATGGTCAAACATTCCCATAGACACACTCCTAAACCTTGTGGACATCCTTCCCAGAAGAGTTGAAGCTGTTATAGCTGCAAAGGGTGGGCCAACTCAATATTGAACCCTATGAACTAAGACTAGGATGCCATTAGAGCGGAGACTGCGAGCTAGGACTTCTCTCCAAAAACAGTGCCTGACCTCACATATGTGCTTCTGGAAGAATGGTCAAACATTCCCATAGACACACTCCTAAACCTTGTGGACAGCCTTCCCAGAAGAGTTGAAGCTGTTATAGCTGCAAAGGGTGGGCCAACTCAACATTCAACCCTACGGACTAAGACTGGGATGCCATTAAAGTTCATGTGTGTGTAAAGGCAGGCGTCCCAATACTTTTGGCAATAAAGTATATATATATATATATATATATATATATATATATATATTAGAGGTGCACCAAATTGAAATTTTGGTGCCGAAACCAAAATCGCAAATGTACGATTCACTTCGCTGAAAACTGAAACCGAAAATTACAGTTTTTAAAAAATATTTATTTTTTAAATAAATAAAAAATGCCATCAATCAGTGCTCATCAGTGCAGCATATTAGTGCCTCCTCATCAGTGCCACCTCATCAGTGCCCATAAGTGCCACCTCATCAGCACACATCAGTGAAGGAGAAATATTACTTATTTACAAAACTTACTGACAGAAAATAAAACTTTTTTTAAAACTTTCTGTCTTTTTTCTTTTTTTGGGTAAAAAATAATAAAAAAAAAAAACAAGCAGTGATTTAATACCAGCAAAAGAAAGCTCTATTTGTGTGAAAGAAATAAAAATGTAATTAGGGTACAGTTTTGCATGACTGCGCAATTGTCATCTAAAGTGTGACAGCGCTGAAAGCTGAAAATTGGCCTGGGCATGAAGGGGGTGAAAGTGCCCAGTATTGAAGTGGTTAATATATGTATATATATATATATATATATATATATATATATATATATATATATATATATATATATATATATATATATATATATATGTTAAAAAATGTTGAAGTTACAGTAACATTTTAAAGCTTGTTTTAAAGCTGATTTCAGTGCTTGCATTTAAATCTGTTTTAAAATGTTCATGTAATTTCAAATGTTTAACATTCAAATATTCTATTTATAGGACATTAGAGAAAAATGATTATTAAATTAGAACAAAAATACAATATAATTTCTTATATTTGCATATTATACTAAATAATAAATTAGAATATAATTGGAATAAAATGTTTGTCAAATTAGTAAGTTTAAAATTAGAAAGAAAAATATTAAATTACAACATAATTACAGTGTCATTTTATATATTAGAATATTATTTATAATAATACATTAGAACAGGAGTCTCCAACATTTCTAAACAAAATGCCAGATAATTGTTCTTCAGACTTTGGGGGAGTGGACTGTGGCCATGTGAAGTAGAAAAGGTCCCGAGGCCAGTGGGAATAAAACAATGCCCCATCTGTGGTGTCAGTGGGCGGAAATTTTCCCTTTCGTTGGGCTCCATTTTTGGTGTCAGTGGGGGAATAGTGCCCCATCTTTTTTGTCATTGGGAGGAATTGTGCCCCATCATTGGTGTCGTTGGGGGGAATTCTGGCCCTTCATTGGTGTCAGTGAGGGGAATTATGTCCCCAAGGATATAATGGCACTTTTCCACTGCAAGTACTGGCTCGGCTCTACTCGGCCCTGCTTGGCCCGGTTTGCTTTTCCACTGCTGGTACCGCATGGTACGGTGTTGGAACGGTTCGGTACGGTACGGTATGGTTTGCTTTTCCACTAAAGTAGTACTAAAGTTAAGTGGGGTGGGATTCTCTGACCAATCAGTGGCTAGTAGTGACTGCATGCAAAGGATTGTGGGATATGGTACCGGTTATGGTACCTCTTGGAACCACAATCGAGGTGGTACTGTTTTTGAGAGCCGTACCGTTCGGTCCCATGTAGTGGAAAAGCGTCGGCATACCGTACCGTACCGAACGGTACCAACACCATACCATGCGGTACCAGCAGTGGAAAAGCACAAAAGAGAGCCGAACCATTCGGTTCCATGCAGTGGAAAAGCGCCATAATTTGTGCCCCAAGGGTCAGATAAAAGCAAAAAAAAGCCGCATCTGGTGGTATCATTTTGAATACCCCTGCATTGGAATATAACCAGTGTAAAATATTTGTTAAATAAGAAGAATGGTAAAATAGGAGTATAATATTATATAATTAAAATAAAATATTATTTACAAAAATAGGAAAATAGAAAGAAAAATATCTATAAATAATATGCCCTGTAAATAGAATAAATAATAATAATAATAATAATAATAATAATAAATAGTAAATATTCTTTCTTAAGATTCTAAAACCATGAGAAGTTTTTTTTTTTTTTTTTTTTTTTTTTTTTTTTAGCAGGGTGGTTCTTGATTTTCATGTCTGACCTGAGAATGTCAATCGCTAATGATGATTTCTTTCTACATATTACTTGCTAAATGCAAATTGATGTATATCAATACATCCAAGATGTCCTTTATTGTGTTCAACGCTCATTATACGCTCTTCTAATTGAAGGTCACCCATGTATAAGTCTTATCTAATAAGTGTTCATCTCTCAATCCTGAATGACCTTAGAGGGACTTTGTAAGTGTAAACTTTGCTGGAAGGCTTCTGGTTTTCTGTCTTTCGTTGGTACCATCAAAGCTCATCAAAGCAGTATAAAAGGGGCCCTTCCAGCAGCAAAAAAAAAAAAACAGCATGGAAACACAGTGTAAAAAGGGTGAGAAATACTGGATGGCAGGGTAAAACAAACTCGATAATTTACAAAGACAACAATAAAAATCCTTCCCAACCCAGAGAAAAACAGAAAAAAAAATTTTGTTTGATTGCTTAATTTTTATTATTATTTTTTTTCAGGATTACTTTTTTGTTTTTTTAGCCAATTTAATATGAAATTTTGCATACAAATGTATTTTATTATATATATATATATATATATATATATATATACATATATATATATATATATATATATATATATATATATATATATATATATATATGAGAGATGTGTATATATACACATCTCCAGCAGCAGGTGGCGCTGTAGACACCTGTTCACATGTTTATCTCTGCTGAAAAAAACAGTTGTATATAAAAATCAAAACTTCTTCCTATCTCTTTTGATTTTGTTCCTAGATTATGTGTAATATTTTTTTTTGCACAATACAGGCTTTAGAAGTCCATGTGCTTTGCTCTTTCAGTGTGCTTCCCTCAGATTCTGTACAAACGCTGTACATTGTGGTACACATAGTTTTCCAAAGATGATGTTTTTGGCATACCATGATGCTTTTCGCTCCCTGTGGACTGCGAACTATAGGCACTATATGCCATTATGTTAGGTTGGCAACTGCAATGACTGCTACAACCTAGAAACTTGGCCATCCCTGCAAATAACTTTCTCAGGGAACTCATAAATATGACTATATCCACAACTCATGATACATTAGTGTGATGGTCAGCGGGAAGAATGCTCCTTACACTTGTGGCCATTGTGAAGAATTACCACCTTACAGATAGCTAAAAAGATTATTGTTGTCATTGGAAACCTATCTTAGAAGCAGAAATTGCTCATTGCTCAAGAAACCCCTAGCAACCTCTGGAGGGACCTTCAAGGAACCCCTAGCAACCTCTGGAGGAGCCCTCAAGGAACCCCGAGCAACCTCTGGAGAAACCCTCAAGGAACCCCTAGCAACCACTGGAGGAACCCTCAAGGAACCCCCAGCAACCACTGGAGGAACCCTCAAGGAACCTCCAGCAACCTCCAGAGGAACCTTCAAAGAACTCCTAGCAACCTCTGGAGGAACCCTCAAGGAACCTCTAGCAACTTCTGAAGGAACCCTTAAGGAAGCCATAGCATCCTCTGGAGGAACCCTCAAGTAACCCCTAGCAACCCCTGGGGGAACCCTCAAGGAAGCCCAAGCAACCTCTGGGGGAACCCTCAGGGAACCTCCAGCAACCTCCAGAGGAACCTTCAAAGAACTCCTAGCAACCTCTGGAGGAACCCTCAAGGAACCTCTAGCAACTTCTGGGGGAACCCTCAAGGAAGCCCTAGCAACCTCTGGAGGAACCCTCAAGAAACCCATAGCAACCTCTGGAGGAACCCCCAGCAACCTCTGGGGGAACCCTCAAGGAAGCCCAAGCAACCTCTGGAGGAACCCTCAAGGAACTCCTATCAACCTCAACCCCAGTTGAGAAACCTAGACTTAGTGTGACAACAGGATTCCTTCAAAGGAAACAATAAAATAAAAACAAGAATGGACAATAAGGGGGAAGGTGGGCTCCCGAGTGGGGGTAGCCCAGAGCTTAGTGATCAGCTGTATGAGTCAGAGGAGTGATCCCTCAATCACTCATTCCCTTCCTGCCTGCACTATTAAAGCCCGGATAAGTAAAGTTTCAGTTAGGAAAGATTTTAAATACTAAATAAATAAGAAATAAAAAGTTTCCCCCAAACCTTTAAAGTTTTTCTTTAAGAGGAAATAAAAAATGAAACGTTCCCTTCCAATTGGAATTATACTTTTTTATTTATTATTATTTTTAATCAAATTTTTATTAGGTAGTTTTGCGTAGTAAGTACAAACAGCACCTATGAGGTGAAACAGAAGCATACCAAAAGTGCAAAACAGAATGTCGAAGTACAAACTATTGCAGTATAAAATGTTACAATACAATGGGAATGGACTACAACAACAAGATATTTGATATTAAGTCTTACCTGCCTAAAAAATCCAAGGTTTCAAAGCTTTTTCCAAGATTAAGTATCCATCTCGTCTAATGGCTAGCATTTTTCTCAGGCAAAATAGTTTTTCACCAACTCAGGGTTGGGCGCCAATTGTCATTTCCAGTATCTCGTAATCCTTATTCTAGCAGCTAATATAAGAGTAATAACACTGTGACAGCATGAGGGATAATTATCTATTTCCAAATTTAAAATTGCCAAAGCTGGGGACAGAGCGATTATTATTCCAGCGATATCTGCCATCATCAGGAAGATTTTCACCCAGAAACTATGTACGTGTTTACAATGCCACAAGATGTGCATCAGCTATCCTGTGGAGCCACAACCCCTCCAGCATCACGTGGACTGAGAAGGATAGAATTTGGCATTTCCAATGATTGTCAGCTCCATTTAAAGGCCACAATGTGGTAAATTCCCTGATTGGGGTATTTCATGAAAAATGCCACATTATGGCTACTGCTGGAACAAGGCCTTCTTTTTATGGTGCCTCCAACCAGCTGTATATCTCTTAATCTCCTAGAGTGCCTTTCACAGTGCCCCCCATCCTCCCACAATGTCCTCCAACCTCCCATATTGCCCCCCAGCCTTAGTAATAATCCAGACCATAGCTCTCCTGCAGTCTCCCAATGTGCCCCTACAATGTCCCCAGCCTCTTAGAGAGACCCCCAGCCCCCCACAGAGACTCTGTGTCATGATCAGGGGTCAGGTTCGGAGACTAGTATCTATAGCAGGAGAGAGGCTCCCACCGACCAGTTGGATAAGCACACAAGCAGGTCAACCTGGCAAATGAGGCAAGTTCACCCTAGGTGTGGGGTCTAAGCAGTATTCATTAGAGCTACTGATGGTGGAGATGGGTTTTGCTGCGTGTTAGCATCAGGTCGCAGTCCTCAGGATCGCCCCACGATGGGGTGAGCAAGCTGGGCTCCAGTAGCAGTTATAGCAGGTAGGAACTTAAGCAGAAGTGTAATTGGTAAACCAGGCAAAGTTTGGTAGGAAGTGGCTGCAGGTTGGGATCAAGCAGGAGCATAGTCAAGGAACAAGCCAAAGGGCAGTAACAAATGGTTACAGGTTGGGATCAAGTGGAAGCATAGTCAAGGAACAAGCCAAAGGGCAGTAACAAATGGCTACAGGTTGGGATCAAGTGGAAGCATAGTCAAGAAACAAACAAAAGGGCAGTAACGAGTGGTAGCGGAGATAAGGACAGCTGCAGGGACCCAAGGGAGCAAGATATCAACTGGAAAGCACAATAATCTAGCAAACAGGGAGTGCAACGGCACGGCTTGAATAGGAAGTTCATGGGAGCAGCAAAGAGTTCAAGGTTCACAGACACATGGTACACAGCAAAATTATCCAAGGAATCAGACAGGATGTTGTCCAGGATCTCAGGTGACTCAGCAAGAAGAACTACTGCCAGACACAGCAGAGATTGTGAGTTCAGATCCTGGTCCTGCAATAGTTCCCACATTCCCTTTTAGGAAATCTCATTCCCAACAGGGCCACCAAGGTTGCTGCACTTTTTTTTTTGTACTTTTTTTTTTTTTACTGTTGGGGAATGGAAGGTGTTGAAAGAATTTCAATAAGGTTGAGAACCACTGATCTAGATGGAGCTGATGATCATAGGATATCAAGCAAAATTTGGTCATAATTCGTGAGAGTTGGGTAAATGCTTGTGACATCCGTGCAGCTACCATAAATATCTATCTGCAAGTAGATTTTTTTTTTTTTTTTTATTTCAGGTTTAGTTCCATTTTAAGAGGCTTTTATATACCAAGAAAAGTGTCCTCATCTTGTCCATTCTTGGTGTGAAGTGTTGTTTTCTGTCGTCATCTGTCTTTATTGTTTGGTTATACAGAAGAGAAAACATTGTCTCATTTGTGCCTTTGTTGGACAATTCTTAGAAGTAATCCATCAGTGAAAGGTCTTGTTTACATAGCTTTTGTGAAAAGTAACAAGAAAAAAAAAAAAAAGTAGGAGCTGCCGGAATAAAATGTCAATTTACATAGTTGAACTCCAGGCAGCCAGCAAAACACATGTAAATGATTTCATCTGTCAAAGGATTAGTAATGAGATTCGGACACTCGTGGTTCACACAACACTTCCATACTATTTAGCTGGAGAGTGACACCTCTGCTTAGGGCCCTGCAGCTTCTCGTGTGATCGCTTCTCCTTACAGCATGCTTATTGGACAATGATTCAACACACACATGCAGGGCTGCTGATAAGGCAGGACAACCGGTCCTGTTGTACCCGGGCCCAGCCCCATCAGCTCAACAGGGGGTCCTGGGCAGCTTTTCCTCCTTTTCGATTTGCAGCAGAACTCCCTAACAGGAGAAATGTTATAACCCGAATGGTGAACCCCATTGAAGTCTATGGGAGCCAAACAGGAAAAACCAAAAGTGCCAATTTTGAATTTTGAGTAATGGGCCATAAAATGGGGTTTAAAATGGCCATAAAAGGGGTATGGGGGTCCAGGTACTGCCCAAGAGCAGTAATTTTATTTATGCTTAAAGTGCAACAATAAAAATGAAAAATTCCTTTAAATATAGTGCCTGGGGGGTCCCCTTAATGTGCCTGTAAAGTGGTGCACCTGTAGCATGCATAGAACACGCTGCAGCAAAAAAGAAAAAAAGTAAAATTCCATTTAACCTCCCTGGCAGTCTGATTATGTCAGGTTTTCTGTGCTAAAAGCGGTGCATTGTTTTGCATGGAAATCTGTTGTTTTATATTTTGAAACTCACCTTCCCCTGCGGTCTTCCCCCACCGCGTGCTCGGCCGATGCTGGCACCCGTCTTCCGGTTCCTTTCCCTGCCAGCGTTGCGACGCAGGGGGTGGAACCGGCGGCAAATTCAAAAGTGTAAATGCACAAATGACATGATACAAAGCCGTGGTCCTAACGGATTAGCCCCGGTTCACATTTGTGCGATCACGGAGATCGCATATAATTCGGAGCGCACTGCTCCTAAATCACATGCGATCTCATGTGCGGTGCAAATTTCAGCCATACACTTTGTATGGCTGAATTTGCACTGCATCCGCACTAAACACGCACCTGACCCTTTTTTTTATCCGCAGCAGAATCGGATCGCATAATGGTTCGCACTAGTGCGATCCGATTCTGTGCGAACTTGCAGATCACACTACGATATGCGATCGCAACTGGGGGTGTCGTTAACTTTTAATTGACACACCATGCGTATCGTATATGGCAGTGTGAGCTGCCAGGGGTGCGGATGCGATGCGGGATCACGCTGCATATTCGCATCGTTCCCGCATCGCACAAATGTGAACCGGGATTTACACTGTATCATGCCATTTCACCACAGGATTTCACCTGGTGACTTTTCCAGTGTCCTGCCTGTGCTTTTCCAGTTCTTTGTGCCTGGAAAATAGAGAACGACCATGGCGTCCAAAAAGCATTCTTTTTGCACAAAAGCGCTTTTAGAAGAACTGGAAAACAGTGACAGCGAAACTGAGTTACTTGAAGAACTGAGCGATAGCGATTGGTGGAAAAATTCGTCATCAGGTACGGAAAGTGACGACAGCGATGGCATTTTTACTGAAAAAAAAAAGTGAAATAAAAATGTGTAAAAATACAACTTTTATTTATCAAATAGCATTAAATATATTAAAAATAGTGTATTTTTTTCTGTTAAAATGTTGATTTGTTTCACTTTTTTTTTCTTTTTTATTGTTTTAAAATATAGCAGGCTCATTACAAAAAAAAAATTAAAAATTAACTCTAAGAAAAATGTATTAATTTATTTGAATGTAATATGCTTTCTTTTCATCCCAATAATATTTGTTAAAAAAAAAAAAGCAAAAAAAGCAAAATGTCATTTGAGTTTAATTATTTTGTTTTTTTAAATCGTTTTTTTGTTTTTGTTTTTTAGCCCAAGAATATTTGTAAAATATACAATGTGACCCTCATATTGAAAAGTTTGGATTGCCCAATAATATTTGTTAAAAAAAAAAAAGAAAAGAAAAAAAAAAAAAAGCAAAATGTAATAATAATTTGAATTTAATTATTTTGTTTATTAAATAGTTTTTTTTTTTTTTTCAGCCCAAGAATATTTGTAAAATATACAATGTGGCTCTCTTACTGGAAAGGTTGGATAGCCCAAGAATATTTGTAAAATATACAATGTGGCCCTCGTACTGAAAAGTTTGGATAGCCCAAGAATATTTGTTAAAAAAAAAATAATAATTTGAAATTATTTTTTTTTTGTGTATTCGTTTTTTTTTTTTTTAGCCCAAGAAAATTTGTAAAATATACAATGTGGCCATCGTATTGAAAAGTTTGGATAGCCCAAGAATATTTGTTAAAAAAAAAAAGAAAAAAGAAAAAAAAAAGCAAAATGTAAAAATAATTTGAATTAATTTATTTTGTTTATTAAATATATATATATATATATATATATATATATATATATATATATATATATATATATATATATATATATTTTTAGCCCAAGAATATTTGTAAAATATTAAAATATACAATGTGGCCCTCGTACTGAAAAGTTTGGATAGCCCAAGAATATTTGTTAAAAAAAAAAAAAAAAGAAAAAAAAAAAAGTAAAATGTAATAATAATTTGAGTTTAATTTTTTTTTTGTTTATTCATTTTTTTTTTTTTTTTTTTTTTTTTTAGCCCAAGAATATTTGTAAAATATACAATGTGGCCCTCGTACTGAAAAGTTTGGATAGCCCAAGAATATTTGTTAAAAAAAAAAAAAAGAAAAAAAAAAGCAAAATGTAATAATAATTAGAATTAATTTATTTTGTTTCTTAAATATATATATATATATATATATATATATATATATATATATATATATATATATATATTTATTTATTTATTTTTTAGCCCAAGAATATTTGTAAAATATACAATGTGGCCCTTGTACTGAAAAAGTTTGGATAGCCCAAGAATATTTGTAAAAAAAAAAAAAAGAAAAAGAAAAAAAAAGCAAAATGTAATAATAATTTGAATTCATTTATTTTGTTAATTAAATATACTTTTTGTTTTTAGCCCAAGAATATTTGTAAAATATACAATGTGGCCCTTGTACTGAAAAGTTTGGATAGCCCAAGAATATTTGTTAAAAAAAAAAGAAAAAGAAAACAAAAAGCAAAATGTAATAATAATTTGAATTAATTTATTTTGTTTATTAAATATACTTTTTGTTTTTAGCCCAAGAATATTTGTAAAATATACAATGTGGCCCTTGTACTGAAAAGTTTGGATAGCCCAAGAATATTTGTTAAAAAAAAAAAGAAAAAGAAAACAAAAAGCAAAATGTAATAATAATTTGAATTAATTTATTTTGTTTATTAAATATACTTTTTGTTTTTAGCCCAAGAATATTTGTAAAATATTAAAATATACAATGTGGCCCTCGTACTGAAAAGTTTGGATAGCCCAAGAATATTTGTTAAAAAAAAAAAAGAAAGCAAAAAAAAAAAGTAAAATGTAATAATAATTTGAGTTTAATTTTTTTTTTTTGTTCATTTTTTTTTTTTTTTTAGCCCAAGAATATTTGTAAAATATACAATGTGGCCCTTGTACTGAAAAGAAAAAAGAAAAAAAAAAGCAATATGTAAAAATAATTTGAATTAATTTATTTTGTTTATTAAATATATATATATATATATATATATATATATATATATATATATATATATATATATATATATATATATATATATATATATATATATATATATTTTTAGCCTAAGAATATTTGTAAAATATTAAAATATACAATGTGGCCCTCGTGCTGAAAAATTTGGATAGCCCAAGAATATTTGTTAAAAAAAAAAAAAAAAGAAAGCAAAAAAAAAAAGTAAAATGTAATAATAATTTAAGGTTTAATTTTTTTTTTTGTTTATTCATTTTTTTTTTTTTTTTTAGCCCAATAATATTTGTAAAATATACAATGTGGCCCTCGTACTGAAAAGTTTGGATAGCCCAAGAATATTTGTTAAAAAAAAAAAAAAAAGAAAAAAGAAAAAAAAAAAAGCAAAATGTAATAATAATTAGAATTAATTTATTTTGTTTCTTAAATATATATATATATATATATATATATATATATATATATATATATATATATATATATTTATTTATTTTTTTAGCCCAAGAATATTTGTAAAATATACAATGTGGCCCTTGTACTGAAAAAGTTTGGATAGCCCAAGAATATTTGTAAAAAAAAAAAAAAGAAAAAGAAAAAAAAAGCAAAATGTAATAATAATTTGAATTCATTTATTTTGTTAATTAAATATATATATATATATATATATATATATATATATAAATATATATATGTGTGTGTGTGTTTTTGTAGCCCAAGAATATTTGTAAAATATAAAATGTGGCCCTTGTACTGAAAAGTTTGGATAGCCCAAGAATATTTGTTAAAAAAAAAAAAAGAAAACAAAAAGCAAAATGTAATAATAATTTGAATTAATTTATTTTGTTTATTAAATATACTTTTTGTTTTTAGCCCAAGAATATTTGTAAAATATACAATGTGGCCCTTGTACTGAAAAGTTTGGATAGCCCAAGAATATTTGTTAAAAAAAAAAAAGAAAAAAGAAAACATAAAGCAAAATGTAATAATAATTTGAATTAATTTATTTTGTTTATTAAATATACTTTTTGTTTTTAGCCCAAGAATATTTGTAAAATATACAATGTGGCCCTTGTACTGAAAAGTTTGGAGACCCCTGACCTAGACCTAGTACAACTGCTTAGTTGCCTACACTGGTGCAGCGTTGGGATTCCGGGTTCAGTCCCCTCCAGTTAATTTTCTGCACTGTTTTTACAGATGTGAATGGTTCTATGGACAGCGCTGGCCAACACAAATAAATCCCATTGCCAACAGTTTTTGTGCATTTGCAAATTTGATAACTTTCTGAAGATCCACTTTTTAAATAATCGCCTCCCCAGTACGCAAATAATTACACGCCACGTACACCCTATTTATTAACACAATTATTTTTTTAACTAGAAGCTGACTACGGGGTCCTTTGTGCATTGATATTCCGAGTTTCTTTGTAATCCTTAAAGTCGCTGAAGCAATCACAACATTTATTTATACCGCTCCCCCCCCCCCCCCTACACACACTCACACACACACACAAATGCGTTTTGATTTGAGTGATCTAAAGGTTTCTTCCTTTTGTTAGTAAAAGTCATTAAGTTTCAATGGCAGCTAATTATTTGTGAAGGAAAAAAAAAAAACGAGTCAGGAAGTTTGTTTTTTTGGAAAGACGTCTCGGCAGATTTTAATTGGGCCTCATCTCTTCTCCTCTGGCTTTTAAGGCTTCCGCGGAAGGTGCTGGGGAAAAAAAACGACACTTTGCATTCAAAATAATCGGCGAGACTATTTCATTTGGCGTCTGTCATTCAGCCCAGGGAAAGAGTCGCCGTTCAGGGGGAGATTAGGTTACAGCGTCAACAGAGTCGCTACAGCCAGCAAAATGTTTTCTGATTATGAGTGACATGTTTGTATTGAGTGGTAAATACTTCCTCCTCTACTCATGTGTTCATCATGATGGCCATCATGATAGCCGAGAATTGAAGCACCGTGATATTCAAATCCAGATATAAGTTTATTCCAATAGCAAACTGTTTATAGATCCAACGCGTTTCAGAGGCTTTAAATCCACCCCCCCCCCCCCATTCGTCTGGGCTAAAATGCAATACATTAATAAAATTATATTTTATTGTTTTATTATTTTTAATTTTTAATAATAATAATAATAATGATAATAATATTAATATGATATAAATATAATAATAATTATTCTGTTTATTTATATCATTTTTTCAAACAGCAAACTGTTTTTATATCCAGTGGGCTTTGGGGGCTGAAAGTCTGTTCCTTCATCCAGGCTGAAATGCAACAGAAAAAAAAATAAAATTTTATTATTATTAATATTATTATTACAAATAATAATAAAATAATAATAATACTTAGAACATTAAATAATCTGTTTATTTATACTCTTTTTTTTAACAGCATTTTAATATCCAATGTGTTTCTGGGGCTGGTCTCTTCATCTAGCCTGAAATACAAAAAATAAAAAATATTACTATGGTGATGATGTTTATTATTATTATTATTATTTAGAACATTAATTATTCTGTTTATTTATATCATTATTTTTTTATTTTTTAACAGCAAAACTGTTTTATACCCAGTGTGCTTTGTGGGCTTTAAGTCTGTTCCTTCATCTGGGCTAAAATGCAAAAAAAAAAAAAAAAATGGATAATTTTATTATTATTATTTTATTTATATTATTTTTTTATTGCATTTATTAAAATGCAAAAAAAAAAGAATATTTTATTATTATTATTATTATTTTATTATTATTTTAATATTATTATTACAAATAATAATAAACTAATAATAATAATACTTAGAGCATTAATAAATCTGTTTATTTATACTCTTTGTTTTTTTTTGTTTTTTTTTTACAGCATTTTTATATCCAATGTGTTTCTGGGGCTGTAAGTCTGTCCCTTCATCTAGGCTAAAATGCAAAAAATAAAAAAAAAATATTACTATGATGATGATGTTTATTATTATTACTATTATTATTATTTAGAACATTAATGATTCTGTTTATTTATATAATTTTTTTTTTTTTTTTTTTAACAGCAAACTGTTTCATATCCAGTGTACTTTGGGGGCTTTAAGTCTGTTCCTTCATCTGGGCTAAAATGCAAAAAAAAAAAAAAAAAGGAATATTTTATTATTATTAATATTATTATTACAAATAATAATAAACTAATAATAATACTTAAAGCATTAATTAATCTGTTTATTTATACTCTTTTTTTTTTTTTACAGCATTTTTATATCCAATGTGTTTCTGGGGCTGTAAGTCTGTCCCTTCATCTAGGCTAAAATGCAAAAAATAAAAAAAATATAACTATGATGATGATGATGTTTATTATTATTACTATTATTCAGAACATTAATTATTCTGTTTATTTATGTCATTTTTTTTTAAACAGCAAACTGTTTTATATCCAGTATACTTTGGGGGCTTTAAGTCTTTAAGTCTGTTCCTTCATCCAGGCTAAAATGCAAAAAAAAAAAAAAAAAGGAATATTTTATTATTATTAATATTATTATTACAAATAATAATAACCTAATAATAATACTTAAAGCATTAATTAATCTGTTTATTTATACTCTTTTTTTTTTATAACAACATTTTATATCCAATGTGTTTCTGGGGCTGTAAGCCTGTCCCTTCATCTGGGCTGAAATGCAAAAAAATTAAAAATATTATCATAATGATGATGGTTATTGTTATTACTATTATTGAGAAAAGGGAGAAAAGGAATCCCGCTAATGGGACTGTATTGGTCTTTATCCTATTGGTTATTAATAACCCAATAAATTATATGTAGTACAAAAAGTAAAATTAATTACAAATGTATTGTTAACAAAAATACAAAAAAGTGTGAAACATACAAACAAGGGTGGCTAGCCCTAAAAAGACTCCATCATGGGCTGTCACTGGGTTTAATGCATATGTATATGAACAGATTGCTGATATAGCAACATAGCTGCACACCCAAAAAATAAATTATTATTACTATTATTATTTAGAACATTAATTAATCTGTTTTTATCTTATCATTTTTTTTCAATAGCATACTTTTTTTCCACTATATTCCCAAAAGTATTGGGACACCTGCCTTTACACACACATGAACTTTAATGGCATCCCAGTCTTAGTCTGTAGGGTTCAATATTGAGTTGGCTCACCTTTTGCAGCTATAACAGCTTCAACTCTTCTGGGAAGGCTGTCCACGAGGTTTAGGAGTGTCTATGGGAATGTTTGACCATTCTTCCAGAAGTGCATTTGTAAGGTCAGGCATTGATGTTGGATGGGAAGGCCTGGCTCGCAGTCTCCATTCTAATTCATCCCAAAGGTGTTGTATCAGGTTGAGGTCAGGACTCTCTGTGCAGGCCAGTCAAGTTCCTCCACCCCAAACTCGCTCATCCATGTCTTTATGGACCTTGCTTAGTGCACTGGTCCAAATCATTTGGTGGAGGGGGGAATATGGTGTGGGGTTGTTTTTCAGGGGTTGGGCTTGGCCCCTTAGTTCCAGTGTCAGCATACCAAGACATTTTGGACAATTTCATTCTCCCAACTTTGTGGGAACAGTTTGGGGAAGGCCCCTTCCTGTTCCAACACGACTGCCCACCAGTGCACAAAGCAAGGTCCATAAAGACATGGATGAGCGAGTTTGGAGTGGAGAAACTTGAATTTCCTGCACAGAGTCCTGACCTCAACTTTATAGAACACCTTTGGGATGAAGTAGAGAGGAGACTGCGAGCCAGGACTTCTCTGCCTGACCTCACAAATGCTCTTCTGGAAGAATGGTCCCATAGACACACTCCTAAAACTTGTAGACAGCCTTCCCAGAAGAGTTGAAGTTGTTATAGCTGGAAAGGGTGGGCCAACTCAATATTGAACCCTACGGACTAAGACTGGGATGCCATTAAAGTTCATGTGCGTGTAAAGGCAAGTGTCCCAATACTTTTGACAATATAGTGCACCTTCTTCCCCCCGTCTATAATCCCTTTAACCGAAGGATTTGGCTGCTTAAAGACCAGGGTTTTTTTTGCGATTTTTTACTGCGTGACTTTAACGGACAATTGCGCGGTCGTGCGACGCTGTACCTAAACTAATTTGACGTCCTTTTTTCCCACAAACAGAGCTTTCTTTTGGTGGTATTTGATAACCTGTGCAATTTTTACTTTTTGCGCTTTAAACAAAAAAAGAGCGTAAATTTTGCAAAAATAACAATATTTTTCACATTTTTTTATATGAAATTCCCCCCAAAAAAATGTAAAAATCAACATTTTTTAACATTTTTGGCCAATTTGTTTTCTGCTACATATGTTTGGTAAAAAAAATTGCAAAAAGCGTATTTTGATTGGTTTGCACAAAAGTTATTGCGTTTACTAACAAAGGGAAAGATTTCTGTCATTTTTGGTGTTTTTTTTTTTAACGCGTAATGCGATTTTTTTTTGCGGTACTGCGACATTGCGGCGGACAGATCGGACCCTTGACTGACATTTTTGACACTTTTGGGGTTACCAGTGACATTACTGCAGTAATCAGTGCTATACATATGCACTGTTACTGCAAAATGACACTGGCAGGGAAGGGGTTAACTTTATTGGGGAGGGAGGGGTTAAGTGTGTCCCTAGGGGCATGCTTTCTACTGTGATTGGCTGTGGCTACTAGTGTAGGAACAGTGATCAACGGTCCTACATAGTAGAACCGTCTGAACACTGTTTCTACACAGGGGAGAATGACAGGCGGCTTGTTTACATCAGCCTCTGTACCGATGATCGGCGAGTGACCGGCGGACATCGGGTCCGCCGGTCACACGCACTAACTTCCCTGTGAACGGGCCACGGCGGGCGCACGCCTCCGCGGGCGCGCGCCCGCCCGCCCGCTATTGGCTCACAAGGAAGTGACAGGCGAGTGACGTACCGATACGTCACTCTGCCTGGCCGGGGCTGACCGCCGCAGTATATAGTCGTGCGGCAGTCGGCAACCGGTTAATGCATTGTTTTACCCTAAATTGCACATTACGGCATCAGTGTTTATAAAACTATTTGTCCGAGCTTCACGTAAGTGATCTCATTTGACGTTCAATTCATTTTTATCCGGACTTCCCGCCGTGATCGTATTCTGCCCGTGCCAAGAAATGGAAATTGCAAATCTGGAAATGTTTAAGCTTTCTCCTGCGTGTGTGTGACAAGTCGCTGAATATTATTGTTATAAATATTCGGCTTACAGTAATGGGCCTCGCAAATAAAAAATAAAAAATAAATAGGATCGTTTTATTTAATAACATGGGATGCCTGCCGTAAATCTTAGAGATGCCGTTTAAGCGAAATAACAGGGTGAGGAGACTCGATAACTTGGTTTATAGTGATTTGTCTGCATTCATCCAACTTCTACAAAGTGCGCTAACCGAAAATGGGACTTAGAGGACCGATACATTTCAAAAATTGATTGGTGGCCAACGCGGGACCGGAATGGCAGCTTGATTCCGCGCTCAGACACCAGGCAACCAGACATGCGCAGCCATCCGGGCAGAATAGACGGACATCCCCGCTCACACTTGGCTCAAGAGTGTCCCACGATGTCAAGAAAGAGAAAAGAAGACAAGGGGCCAAAGAAATTAACAGCTTTCTTCCCGTTGCCTTCCCGGGGCGGTCGACAAGACGGTGCCGGCGGCCCGGACTTTGCCGTCTCGGACCAGACACGGGACCACTAGACCGACCTCGTGGAGGATTTCCCCACGGAGGTTGCACCAATGCAGGTACCCTCTCCCCACACTCCTCTAAAGCCCATCAGCTCATCTTGTAGCAGCCCAGCCAAATCCAGGATGAGGCTGGAGCCCAGCGCCCAGGCCTCTGATCCAGGCTGCACCGGATGTGCTGCAGGAAAACCTGGGCACCTCTCCTATCGCCACATTCCCCACTGTAGGGCAACCTATAATAGACACAACCCTAAAAGAAATGCTGCTTACCTTCCATACCTCCCTGCAAGCAGACATGATGACACTCACCAAAATTCCCATTGATTAACCACTTGCCATCTGCTCACTAGAGCTCTACTGCGGCAAAGTGGTTTGTTATCATCTGGCGACGTAGACCTACGTCGCCAGACACTCCCCTTTCTCGGCGGCGCGTGCGCGCCACCGGAGGCTCGCTCACGCTGTATTCAGTCACAGCGGGAGTCGGGCCAGGGGAGGAGCTGCGGCGATCGCCACTGCTCTTCCCCGATCGTCGGGGAATCGAGTGTGGAGATCCGCCCGCTTGTGTAAACAAAGCGGGCGGATCTCCAAAGTGACAGGCAGTGACAGATTGCAGGGTTCAGCATTTGATTTTTACATTTTTTTGGGGGAATTTCATATAAAAAAATGTGAAAAATATTGTTATTTTTTCAAAATGTACGCTCTTTTTTTGTTTATAGGGCAAAAAGTAAAAATCACACAGGTGATCAAATACCACCAAAAGAAAGCTCTGTTTGTGGGAAAAAAAGGACGTAAATTTAGTTTGGGTATGGCGTCACACGACCGCGCAATTGTCAGTTAAATTTGCACGGTGCCGAATCGCAAAAAGTGGCCCAGACGTAAGACAGCAAAATCCTCCGGTGGTAAAGTGGTTAAATACCAATGAGCAGCAAACAGCAACGCAAGGACTCTGGTGTTACATAGTTAGTGAGGCTGAAAAAAGACACCAGTCCATCCAGTTCAACCTATGATGAGTGTGTGTTTATCTCAATCGTACATTGCATACCCCTGTATGTTGTGGTCTTTGAGATGCCCATCTAATAGTTTTTTTTTTTTTTTAAACTATCGATGCTCCTCGCTGATACCACTGCTTGTGGAAGAGAATTCCACATCCTTACTGCTCTGACAGTATAGAACCCTTTACACAGTTTAACCACTTCTTACCCACCCGCCGTCAAATGACGGCGAAGCGGTGCATCCATTTTTCTAGGACGCTGTCATATGACGGCGCACCAGAACTGCCTCTCTCGTGCGCCCGCTGCACTAAGGGCTCTTTTCTTGGAAGGGGATACTATACTGAAGGGTGTATACTGGGCGGGGAGAACTGTACTGAGAGGTCTTTTCTTGGAAGAGGAAACTATACAGAAGGGTGTATACTGGGGGGGGGGGGGGCTGTTCTGAGGGGTCTTTTCTTGGAAGGGAAAACATTACTGAAGGGTGTATACTGGGGGGGGGGACTGTTCTGAGGGGTCTTTTCTTGGAAGGGAAAACATTACTGAAGGGTGTATACTGGGGGGGGGGGGACTGTTCTGAGGGGTCTTTTCTTGGAAGGGAAAACTATACTGAAGGGTGTATACTGGGGGGGGGGGACTGTTCTGAGGGGTCTTTTCTTGGAAGGGAAAACTATACTGAAGGGTGTATACTGGGGGGGGGGGGGGGGTTGACTGTACTGAGGAGTCTATTCTTCAATGGCAAACTGTACTGAGGGGTCTATACTAGGGGTGGGTTACAGGACTGCTGTACTGAGGGGTCTGTACTGGAGAAGGGGACTGCACTGAGGACTGTACTGAGGGGTCTATTCTTAGGGGGGGGGACTGTACTGAGGGGTCTATACTGGGGGTGGGGGACAGGACTGCTGTACTGAGGAGTCTGTACTGGGGAAGGGGGACTGTGCTGAGGGGGCCTGTACTCAAGAGGGGAGACTGTACTGAGGGGTCTATGAAAGGGAGGGGGGTCTGAACTGAGGGGGGGGGTGACTGTTCTTACAGGTCAGTACAGAAGGGTGACTCTCCTGAAGATGTCTCTACTGGGGTGGGTGTCTGTTCTGAGGGGTCTTCTGTACTGTGTGTAAGGTGGTGGTGGGGGGGGGGGGGTTGTTCTGTCCTAGGGGGAGGTGGAGTCTGCAGTGGATCGCTTTTCAGAGGGTATTCATCGGCTGATGGGAGTTGATATGTTACCTCCTCATTGCCTGTTTTAACCCTAAAATTATATGCAATAATTCTCATGCAAAGTGCAACTTCCCTTGCAAAGTGAACAGTCTGCCTTTAGTAAATCAACCCCATTCGTTGTGTGTAATTCATAAAAATGAAAGCTCATCCATAGGAATCTAAAATCATCCTTTCCCCTCCCATTCCACCGCCACCAGCTAATCACACTTTTTTAATAAAAATCAACTAAACCAAAGACCCAAGCGGTTGGGGTCTGACTCTTTCTTCTGCAATTTTGAAGGGTCTTTCTTGCATGCTGATGTTGCTTGTTGGCATGGGCACTGCCTATTGAAGATGTGATCACATGGATCTACAGAGAATCCTTTATCCTTAAAAGATCAGTACTGTGACATCACAAGAAGGTGGTAAACCAGTCTTGACAAAAGTGGAAACCAGCAGAGCAGAAACCTATTGCTGGCCCAAAAGTGGGGTTCATAGCCATAGATTCAGTTAAGAATAGTGGGGTTCAGAAGCATTATTAGTCCCAGCAAAAATGTCCATGGGACTCAGCTGATCACAGATTGGATTAAAGGGCCCCTTTCCATGTGATCAGCTGTCAGCCAATGACAGCTGATCACATGATGTAAACAGAGCCGGTAACCAGTTTATTTTTTCCTCAGGCTGTCAAAAAAAAAGCTGATTGCCGGCTGCTGTCAGAGGGATATCAGTCCTGAAGAGGAAGAGCCAATCCTGCCGCATGTGTGCCCACCAGTGCCACCCACCAGTGCCAACCAGTGGCACCTTCCATTGCCCACCAGTGCAGGTCAGTGCCACCTACCAGTGCCCACCAGTGCCACCCACCAGTGCTGCCTTCCAGTGCCCTCCAGTGCCACCTATCAATGTCCACCAGTGCCCCATCATCTGTGCTGCCTATCAGTGTCACCTACCAGTGCCTATCAGTGCCCATCAGTTCCACCTATCAGTGCCCATCAGTGCTGCCTTATCAGTGCCACCTATTAGTGCCCTTCAGTGCCACCTACCAGTGCCCACCAGTGCTGCCTTCCAGTGCCCACCAGTGCCACCTATCAATGCCCACCAGTGCCCCATCATCTGTGCTGCCTATCAGTGTCACCTACCAGTGCCTATCAGTGCCCATCAGTTCCACCTATCAGTGCCCATCAGTGCCACCTATTAGTGCCCTTCAGTGCCACCTATCAGTACCCTTCAGTGCCGCCCATCAGTGCCCATCAGTGCCACCAATCAGTGCAACCCATCAGTGCCACCTTATCAGTGCCCATCAGTGCCGCCTTATCAGTGCCCATCAGTGCAGCCTATCAGTGCCCATCAGTGCAGCCTATCAGTGCCCATCAGGGCAGCCTAACAGGGCCTATCAATGCCCATCAGTGCCGCCTCATCAGTGCACATCAATGAAGGTGAAAAATTACCAGTTTGCTAAATTTTATAACAAGCTATAAAAACATTTTTTTTTTTTTTTTTTTAATTTTCTGGGTTTATTCAGCAAAAAATAAAAACCCCAGAAGTGATTAAATACCACTAAAAGAAAGCTCTATTTGTGTGAAAAAATTGCTAAAAATGTTGTTTGTGTACAGTGTTGCATAATCGCACAATTGCCATTCAAAGTGCGACAGCGCTGAAAGCTGAAAATTGTCTTGGGCAGGAAGGGTGTTTAAGTGCCCAGTAGACAAGTGGTAAAATAAGCTTATTAAAAGCTGCAAAAAAGGCTTAAAAAACGCCTGAAATACGCCAGTAAATCGATACGCTCAGGTGTGAATGGAGCCTAATTCCCCTACCCCATTCCCCTACCCCATGCAGGAGGGGTGCTACATTTATTTGGCTTTCCCTGGCAGTGCCGTGCATCCCTTGGCATATATATATATATATATATATATATATATATATATATATATATATATATACAGTATATATATATAGGAAGAAAAAATAAATTGGGCTTTCAAAAAAAAAAAGTGGCTGGTGAAGAGACACATCAAGTCATAGACGGACCGCTTGATATTTTGAAAAGCATCACATTCCGATAGGACATTAACCCGGCTGCTTTCAGATGGCGGCTCGCGACTACGGGTCATGGAAAACCACCGATGTAATGAGAAGAAGAGTATATTATTTCTTTAAAAAAAAAAAAAAAGACAAAACAACATTAGCATTCCATTTTACCGAGTCGCTGAGAGCTGATTTAAAGAAGGGACCTTTTCACAGCCTGGGAAACTCATGCATAAGAAAAGCAGTGTATTATTTTAATGTCAATCAGATAAGAAATTCTGTATATCACCCAAATGGTGAATAATTTGAAATAGTTCTCAGGAAAAAAAAAAATAAGTGAAAGGGCACCACTATGATCAGTGGATTCAAAGGCTTCAATGATCTTCAAAATGGTGGGCGGCTTTATACAAAGCAACACAATATCATACATCAATGGAAGGGAGAGAAAAGAAGAAGAACGTTCAGCTCATCAGAACAAAAGAATTAGGGCAGCTTTACATTACTGCAATGCAACAAATAGAGGAGTGTTAATGATCTCTGTTTAGTGCATTGATGTGCATTGCGTTAAGGAAGACTATTCATGGATTTATGGATTGGATGTCAATCAGGGCTTTTCTTTTTTTTAACAGGAACACGGGTAATGGCAAGAGCTGCTGGACGGTCTATTGATGCAGGCTAATAGGGGGGGGGGGGGGGGAGAGATCAGTTGCAGTGGCGGCTGGTGCTCAAAATTTTTTTTTGGGGGGGGGGGGGGGGCGCAAACAGAAAAATGTAATAGGCATTGCTTTGCAGCAAATAACGTGGTAAAAAATTGCGTGAATTTGAGGTCACAAAAGTGTGAAAGGGGCCTTCAGTAATCAAGGTATAGTGTGCCCCCTTCAATGCAGAGTAACCAGTGACCAGTGTGCCCCCTTCAATGCAGAGTAACCAGTGACCAGTGTGCCCCCTTCAATGCAGAGTGACCAGTGACCAGTGTGCCCCCTTCAATGCAGAGTAACCAGTGACCAGTGTGCCCCCTTCAATGCAGAGTGACCAGTGACCAGTGTGCCCCCTTCAATGCAGAGAGACCATCATGCCCCCTTTAATGCAGAGAGACCATCGTGCTCCCTTCAATGCAGACAGACCAGCGTGCCCCAATCAATGCAGAGTGACCATCGTGCCCCCTTCAATGCAGAGAGACCATTGTGCCCCCTTCAATGCAGAGAGACCATCGTGCCCCCTTCAATGCAGAGAGACCATTGTGCCCCCTTCAATGCAGAGAGACCAGCGTGCCCCCTTCAGTGCAGAGAAAAAAGCGTGCCTCCTTCAATGGAGAGAGACCATCGTGCCCCCTTCAGTGCAGAGAGACCATTGTGCCCCCTTCAATGCAGAGAGACCATCGTGCTCCTTTCAATTCAGAGAGCCCATCGTGCCCCCTTCAATGCAGAGTGACCAGCATGCCTCCTTCAATGCAGAGTGACCAGTGTGCCCCCTTCAATGCAGAGAAACCAGCGTTCCCCCTTCAATACAGAGTGACCATTGTGCCCCCTTCAATGCAGAGTGATCAGCGTGCCCCCTTCAATGCAGAGTGACCAGTGTGCCCCCTTCAATGCAGAGAGACCAGCGTGCCACCTTCAATGCAGAGAGACCATCGTGCCCCTTCAATGCAGAGAGACCATTGTGCCCCTTCAATGCAAAGAGACCAGTGTGCCCCCTTCAATGCAGAGAGACCAGCGTGCCCCCTTCAATGCACAGTGACCAGCGTGCACCCTTCAATGCAAAGTGACCAGTGTGCCCCCTTCAATGCAGAGTGACCAGTGACCAGTGTGCCCCCTTCAATGCAGAGAGAGCACCGTGCCCCCTTCAATGCAGAGTGACCAGCGTGCACCCATCAATGCAGAGTGACCAGTGTGCTCCCTTCAATGCAGAGTGACCAGTGACCAGCGTGCACCCTTCAATGCAGAGTGACCAGTGTGCCCCCTTCAATGCAGAGTGACCAGCGTGCACCCTTCAAAGCAGAGTGACCAGTTTTTCAACCTTTATTCAGTCAAGACACCCTCTAAAATGATGGACAGTTTCAAGGTGCCCTCAAAAAAGATGGACAGTCTCAAGGCACCCTCTAAAATGATGGACAGTCTCAAAGCACCCTCTAAAATGATGGACAGTCTCAAGACACCCTCTAAAATTATAGACAGGCTCAAAGCACCCTCTAAAATGATGGACAGTCTCAAGGCACCCTCTAAAATGATGGACAGTCTCAAGGCACCTTCTAAAATGATGGACAGTCTCAAGGCACCCTCTAAAATGATGGACAGTCTCAAGGCACCTTCTAAAATGATGGACAGTCTATAGACACCCTCTAAAATTATGGACAGTCTCAAGGGACTCTCTAAAATTATGGACAGTCTTGAGGCACCCCATTCTAAAATGTAAAAAACTATCCTAATAGTTTTACATAATGCAACAACATTCTCTAATGTAAGACACCCAACATTAGAGGTGATTTATTCTTCCAAATCCAATACACTTTTACACACTGTTACTGACTAGTATGACAATGCTTCTCTTCTCCCTCAGTTTTTCTCCATCACTCAGCTGATGTGACCCCAGTGCTGACAGAGAGGTGTAAGGGAGGGTCATTGGTTGCTAGGACACTGGTGGCTAGAAGGTTGTAATGGTGCACAATGAAAACTTGTGGCTTTGTGTAATTAGAAGGCAGGCTTCATCCATCTATGGCTTGTATACCATTTTGGGGCAATTTTTAGGCATTTTGCCAAGGCACCCTCAAAGAAACTTCAAGGCACCCCAGGGTGCCTGGGCACCTGGGTTGAAAAAGGCTGTGATAAACCCAGAGGCGCAACAAGAAACCATGAAGGGCCCCCCCGGAACCCTGGCGGAGGCTCTTCCCTTCAAGCCTGGGGCTCTTCCCACTGATCCTGGGGCCCTTTACTCTCATTGCTGGGCCCTTTATTACGGGGGACCCTTTCACAAGTTCTGCAGTGGGCCCCCTTCTTGCCATCTTGGGGCCTCCCTACGGTGGTGGAATGCCAGGGCCTAGTCGCAAGTGTGACCTTTGCGATCCTGGAAGTTCACCCAGTGATGTCGGTAGTTTTTATTTTTTGGTATTTTAATTGTATTATTTTTTATAATTTTATTTGATTTTTATTACAATGTCACTGACTATGACTCTGTCAATTCGGAAAAGGAAGGAGCTGGTAAATTATAAATTTACCGACCCCTTCCTGGTTCTCTATTGTGACACATCCCCTGCAGCAGCCAGCAGGAGAGGAAAGGGAGCACAGTGGGGGGGGGGGGGGGGCAGCACAGTGGGGGGGGGGGGACCAGGGGAGCACACAGGGGCCCAGAGACAGCAGAACACAAGTGAACTGGATAGGAGGAGTGCCGGGGCAGCATACAGAGGAACCAATCTCCTCCATTTTCCTCCTGCAGCTACATGAGGAAAAAGGAGGAAAGTGATTTCTCTACATGCTGCCCCCGCTGCCCTTCCTATCCAGGTGTACAGGACCCCCTGGAGCACGGGGCCCGGTTGCAATTGCAACCCCTGTAACACCTGTAGTTACGCCCCTGGATAAACCATTGTGGAACACAAAAAAAATTATTTAATTCTTCAGGGCCTTCTGTTTAAAAAAGTGTATAATGTCTGTCTAAGTAATTTTTTAGCGGAAAAAAAAAAAATGACTTTTACATGTAGGAGAGAAATGTCAGGATAGGCCTGGGGCTGAAGTGGTTAATTATCATCTGCTCAGCTTGGCCTTAGTATGTGTATGTATGCATGTGAGATAGATTGTAAGCTCCTTGAGGGCAAGGCATTGATGTAAATGTACAATATGTAAATTTCCTGAGCTGTACAAATAACTATAAAAAAAAAAGAAATATTAATGCAACTATCCCAAGGCAATGAGAAGGGCACAAAGCATATTGTGCATCACTTTATATTTTATTTTTTAGAAGGCAAGAAACCACAGGGAAGCCAGAGGAGACCCCTGAATTCATGTCAAACCCAATTTCCCTCCAAGCTAAAACATCTATAGAATACAAACCAGGCATCCCAAAAATGTGTATTATTTAAAGGAGCCCTCAGCTCAAATGTATGTATATATCTATTGAGATACCAACAGAAGAGATGCAGAAAAGTGTCATCCTATGCATCAGGGACAGCGAGACGGGAACAATAGAATTATATTTCCCTGCAAAGGCAAGCAGGCTGCTGATACATTTCTTATATTCTAAGTTTCAGAAGTTCTTAGTATGAAGAATTCATGGAAAGGAGGATATTAATGTTTGAGGTCGTTTTAGAATGATTCACTGATGAAAGATCACTCAAGGTTCCTTAAGGTGTGTTTAAATAATTCATGTTTGAACTAAGTTTGTTGAAGTGTGAGAGAAGAGTTTCTGAAAGTAAAGAAAGAGGGGAGAGCAGAAAAGGAGATACAGAGTGGAAAAAAATAAAGAAAAAAACGAATAGAAAAGAAAAGAGAGAGAGAGAGACCAAGAAAGAAAGAAAGAAAGAAAGAAAGAAAGAAAGAAAGAAAGAAAGAAAGAAAGAAAGAAAGAAAGAAAGAAAGAAAGAAAGAAAGAAAGAAAGAGAAAGAGAGAGAGAGACCAAGAAAGAAAGAAAGAAAGAAAGAAAGAAAGAAAGAAAGAAAGAAAGAAAGAAAGAAAGAAAGAAAGAAAGAAAGAAAGAGAGAAAGACCAAGAAAGAAAGAGAAAGAGACCAAGAAAGAAAGAAAGAAAGAAAGAAAGAAAGAAAGAAAGAAAGAAAGAAAGAAAGAAAGAAAGAAAGAAAGAAAGAAAGAAAGAAAGAAAGAAAAAAAGAAAGAAAGAAAGAAAGAAAGAAAGAAAGAAAGAAAAAAAGAAAGAAAGAAAGAAAGAGAAAGAGACCAAGAAAGAAAGAAAGAAAGAAAGAAAGAAAGAAAGAAAGAAAGAAAGAAAGAAAGAAAGAAAGAAAGAAAGAAAGAAAGAGAGAAAGACCAAGAAAGAAAGAGAAAGAGACCAAGAAAGAAAGAAAGAAAGAAAGAAAGAAAGAAAGAAAGAAAGAAAGAAAGAAAGAAAGAAAGAAAGAAAGAAAGAAAGAAAGAAAGAAAGAAAGAAAGAAAGAAAGAAAGAGAAAGAGACCAAGAAAGAAAGAAAGTAAGAGACCAAGAAAGAAAGAAAGAAAGAAAGAAAGAAAGAAAGAAAGAAAGAAAGAAAGAAAGAAAGAAAGAAAGAGAAAGAGACCAAGAAAGAAAGAGAAAGAGACCAAGAAAGAAAGAAAGAAAGAAAGAAAGAAAGAAAGAAAGAAAGAAAGAAAGAAAGAAAGAAAGAAAGAAAGAAAGAAAGAAAGAAAGAAAGAAAGAAAGAAAGAAAGAAAGAAAGAAAGAGAAAGAGACCAAGAAAGAAAGAAAGTAAGAGACCAAGAAAGAAAGAAAGAAAGAAAGAAAGAAAGAAAGAAAGAAAGAAAGAAAGAAAGAAAGAGAGAAAGACCAAGAAAGAAAGAGAAAGAGACCAAGAAAGAAAGAAAGAAAGAAAGAAAGAAAGAAAGAAAGAAAGAAAGAAAGAAAGAAAGAAAGAAAGAAAGAAAGAAAGAAAGAAAGAAAGAAAGAGAAAGAGACCAAGAAAGAAAGAAAGTAAGAGACCAAGAAAGAAAGAAAGAAAGTAAGAGACCATGCAAGAAAGAAAGAGAGAGAAAGAGAGAGAGAGAGAGAGAAAAGAGAGATAGTGGAAAGAAAGAAAGAAAGAAAGAAAGAAAGAAAGAAAGAAAGAAAGAAAGAAAGAAAGAAAGAAAGAAAGAAAGAAAGAAAGAAAGAAAGAAAGAAAGAAAGAAAGAAAAAGAAGGAGTGCGAGAAGTGGAGAAAAGAGGGGGAAGAAGAAAGGAGGGGACATAGAGAAAAGGAATGAGAAGTGACAAGAGGAGGAAGGAGGTGAAAGGAGGAGAAGATGGGGAGGGTATAGAGAGAAGAGAGGAGGAGAAGAGCAGATTGGAGAATAAAGGGGAGGCGAGGGAGGGAAAGAAAGGACTGATTTGAGAAGAGGGGTGGGGGAGGGGAGAGAAGGGTGGATATAAAAAAAAGAATGAGAAGTGGAGAACAGAAGAAGTAAAAAGAGGGGGGGGGGAATAAATGGAGAGGAGAGGGAAAGAGAGAAGGGTGAGCAAATTGGAGGAGAGGAGGCAAGAAGGAGGGATGTGATATAGAGAGGATGGAATATGTAGAGTGGAGAAGGTATAAAAATAGAGGAGGAGAAAAGAGTAAAGGAGAGAAGAGGGAATGAGAGAAGGGTGAGGAGATTGGAGGAAAAGAGAGGAGGCAAGAAGGGACGATGGGATATGGAGAAGATGGAGTATGTAGAGTGGAGAAGATGTAAAAATAGAGGAGAAAAGAGTGGAGGAAAGAAGAAGAGTGGAAGGGATATGGAGAAAAGGAAATGGGAGGGGATAGAGAGAGGATAGGAGAGGCCAAGAGAGGAGAAGAGCTGACTGGAGAATGGAGGGGTGGAAATGGAGGAAATGAAAGGACTGGGATGAGAGATAGAAGAGGGGAGGGGAGGCAGAAAGAGAAGGGTGGATAAAAAAAAAGAATAAGTAAAGGAGGGGAGAACAGAGGAAGTGACAAGATGAGGGGGGAATGGGTGGGGGTTGAACAGAGTAAAGGAGAGGGGAGAGAAAGAGAGAAAGGAGAGGAGATTGGAGGAGAGCAGAAGAGAGGAGGCAAGCATGGAGGGTGGGATATAGAGAGGATGGAGTATGCTGAGTGGAGATGTTAAAAATAGAGGAGGAGAAAAGAGGGGAGGAAAGAAAAGAAAGCAGAATAAAAAGCTGAAGAGAGGGGAGGAGAAGAGGAACAGTAGGGTGGAGGGAAAGAGAAGAGAGAAGAGGAGAGGAGGGGATATAAAGAGGAAAGATGGGTAAACAAAGAAAAGGGGAAGGGGGGGGGGTGAGGGGTAAAGGAAGAGAAAAGAGGGGAGGAGAGAGAAGAGGAGAGGCCAAGAAAGTAGAAGAGCAGATTGGAAAATGAAGGGGTGGAGAAGGAGGGAAAAAGGATTGAGATGAGAGAGAGAAGAGAGGGAATGGGAAGGCAAGAAGAGAAGAGTGGATAAAAAAAAAAAAAAGGAATGAAGGATAAAAGAAGTGAAAAGATCAAGGGAGAAAAGGAGAGGGGAGGGAAAGAGATTGGGGGAGAGGGAAAGAGAGGAGGCAGGAAGGGAGGATTGGATATAGAGAGGATGCAGTATGTATGAGTGGAGAAAATGTAAAAATAGAGGAGAAAAGAGGAGAGGAAAGAAAAAAGGGAGTAATGCATAGCAGAAGAGAAGAAAGGGGATGAGAAGAGGAAAAGCGGAGGGGGGAGAAAAAGAGAGGAGAGGAGAGGAAAGGAGAAGAGATGAAAGGAGAAGATGTGATGGAGAGGAAAGAGGAGGCAATGGGAGGAGAGGAGGGGTAAAAAAAGAGAGGAAAAAATGGGGGTGAGGTGGTAAAAGAAAAGAAGAGAAGGGAGGAGAAAAGAGAATAGGAAAAGCAGAGGGGAGATAAAGAGAAAGAGGAGAGGAAAAGAGGGGATATAGAGAGGAAATAAGAAGAGATGTCAGGAAAGGAGGGGTAAAGAGGAGAGGGAAAAAGGGGGGATGAGAGGGTAAAAGAAGAGAAAAGAGGGGATGAGATAGAGAGAGAGGAAGATAGATGAAAGGAGAAGTAGAGAGAAGAAGGGAAAGGAATTTGGAGGAGAGGAGGCAAGACGGGAGGAGGGGATATTGAGAGGATGGGGTATTGGGAGTAGAGAAGAGGTAAAAGCAGAAGAGGGGAAAAAAAAAAGGTAGGAAAACAAAAAGGAAGAAGGGATAGGAGAAGAGAGGGGAGGGGTAGGAAGAAGAGGGGAAGAAAAGACGAAGTTAAAAAAAAGAGAGGAGAAAAGATGAAGGAGAGGGGAAAAAGGAGCAAATCCAATAATAGCGAGAGAAGAGAAAAGGGTATAGAAGGAATGAGGAAGATGGAGGAAAAAGTAGAAAGAAGGACTTAGAAAGGTGAAATGGGACAGGAATATCACAGCACTTACATGGGAAAGTCCCGGCATTATTACATTTCCAAGTGAAACATGTGAATAACTCTGCATAATCATCAACATTCCAATGCCTCTTCCGGTGGCTCTTTCATCCCACATGCAGCAATAGAATTACCCTTTCCTTTCCCTTATTTAATAAAGGAATTGGGCATTGATATCCATATTCATGGAGTGACCTGTTAATAATTCATGGAATGGCCTTGGGCCAGGTGACGTGGACTGAAACTATATACAGAGACAGCCGGAATGCAGGGAAATTAATTGATAGGGATGGAGAGTTCAAAAAGTATTATTGCTGGCCATAGATGAGACCATTTCCATTCATAAAGTGGACCTGTCTGATAAATCCCATTTTAATTCCTTGATATGGCAAAAGCTTTCTTTCCAAAACTTTATCATCATGCAGCCTATAGCCTAGGTACCCCATATCATATTGGGTTGATATACTAAAGACAAATAGCTCATGCACTTTGCATGGGAAGTTGCACTCTGCAAGGGAATTGTCCCTAGGGCCTAGTGAATGAGATGAAGCCCTGATGTCTCCATCCTCCAATCATGTGCAAGCAAAAATGCTGTTTTTATCTTTTTTTTTGTTGCACATTATTTGGCATTCTTTGCAATGTTAAATCTCACATTCAGTAAGCTCTTGGGCAAAATCCTTTGCAAAGTGCAACTTCCCTTGCAAAATTAAGAGCCTATTTGCCTCTAGTAAATCAACCCGTTGGCCTCGAGCTACCCCAATAAAGACTACATGGCACCCTAGCCTAGGTACCCCATATTATATTGGGTTGGTTTACTAAAGACAAATAGCTCATGCACTTTGCATGGGAAGTTGCACTTTGCAAGGGAATTTTCCCTAGAGCCTAGTGAATGAGATGAAGCTCTGATGCCTCCATCATCTAATCATGTGCAAGCAAAAATGCAGTTTTTATCTTTTCGTTGCACATTATTGGGCATTCTTTGCAATGGTAAATCTCACCACATTCACTAAGCTCTTTGCAAAGGGCAACTTCCCTTGCAAAATGAAGAGCCTATTTGCCTCTAGTAAATCAACCCGTTGGCCTCTAGCTACCCCATTAAAGACTAAATGGTATTTATTTAGACAGGCTTTAGGGTTGATTTACCAAAGGCAGATAGACAGTTCACTTTGCAAGGGAAGTTGCACTTTGCAAGGGAACTTTGCACAGAGCTTATTGAATGAGGTGAAGCTCTGCTGCCTTCCTCATCCAATCATGGGCAAGTAAAACATTTTTTTTTTATATCTTACTTGCACGTGAATTTTCCCCAGAGCGCAGCAAATGAGGTGGAGCCTTCCATCATACAATCACATGCAAGCAAAAATACTGTTTTTTTTATTATCCTTGCACATGATTGGGCATTCTTTACAAAGTGAAAATTCATCCCATTCATTAAACTCTGGACAAATCCCCTTGTAAAGTTAAACTTCCCTGGCAAAATGAACAGCCTTTTGCCTTTAGTAAATCAGCCCCATGGCCTCTACCTCATTGCAGATGATATTCTTTTCAAGCAGACAGACTTTGGGGTTGATATACTAAAGGCAAATAGACTGTTTACATTGCAAGGGAAGTTGCGTTTGCAAGGAAACTTTGCACAGAGCTTATCGAATGAGGTGAAGCTCTGCTGCCTTCCGTCATCCAATCATGGGCAAGTAAAATGCAATTTTTTTTAATATTTTACTTGCACATGATTGGGTATTCATTGCAAAATGAAATTCATCCCATTCACTAAGCTATTAAGTGAATTCCCTTACAAAATATAAACCCTATTTGGCTTTAGTAAATCAACGCCATGGCATGTAATTACCTCATTACAGACTATATGCTTTTTAAGCAGACAGACTTTGGGATTTACATGATTTGGTATCCTTTACAAAGTGAAATTTCCGCATTCACTAAGCTCTGGGCAAATCCTTTGCAAAGTTCAACTTCCCTTGCGAAATGAGCAACCTGTTGCCTTTAGTAACTCAACCCCATGTCCTCTAGCTACCTCATTATGAATATATTTGGATTGATTTACCAAAGGTGAGTAGTCCGTTCACTTTGAAAGGGAAGTTGCACTTTGCAAGGGAATATTCCCCAGAGCTTTGCGAATGAGATGGAGCTCTTCTACCTCTAGCCACCTCATTACCGACTACATTTGCGGTATTTACCAAAGGCCTAGGCATCTTATACAGGGCCGGATTAAGAGCAATATGGGCCTGGTGCTAAGGATTTTGGTGGGCATTTTTATGGAAATAAATAAAATGAAAATGCAAACATTTTTTGTAAAAGCAAATTAAATGAAATATAGAGCAGAAGGTGCGAGAGAGACAAGGGCATAGGGGTTGAGGGGGGTGAGTAAGACATAGAGGGAATGAGAGAGAGAGAGGAGGGTGAGAGAGAGGGAGGGGACAAGAGAGAGAGAGAGGGGTGAGAAAGAGAAAGAGAAAGGATGAGAGAGTGAAAGGGGGGATAAGAGAGAGAGAGAGGTGAGAGAGAGGGGGGCTGAGAGAGATAGAAAGAGGGGGTGAGAGAGGGAGAGTGTGAGGGAGAGGGGGGTGAGAGAGGGGGGTGAGAGAGGGAGAGGGTGAGAGTGAGAGAGTGAAGGGGGGGTGGGGGGATAAGAGAGAGAGGGGTAAGAGAGAGGGGGGCTGAGAGAGAGAGAAAGAGGGGCTGAGAGAGAAAGAGGGGGTGAGATAGAGAGCGAGTGTGAGAGAGAGGGGGTGAGAGAGGGAGAGGGTGAGAGAGAGGCAGGGGACGAGAGAGAGAGGGGTGAGAAAGAGAAAAGGTCAGAGAGAGAGTGAAAGGGGGAATGGGGGATAAGAGGGGGGGGGCTAAGAGAGAGAGAGAAAGAGGGGGTGAGAGAGGGAGAGTGTGAGAGAGAGGAGGTTAGAGAGGGAGAGGGTGAGAGAGGGGGAGGGGACGAGAGAGAGAGGGGTGAGAAAGAAAAGGTGAGAGAGAGAGTGAAAGGGGGAATGGGGGGATAAAAGAGAGAGGGGTGAGAAAGAGGGGTCTGCGAGAGAGAGAGAAAGAGGGGGTAAGATAGAGAGAGAGAGAGAGTGTGAGAGAGAGGGGGTAAGAGAGAGAGAGAAAGAGGGGTGAAAGAGGGAGAGTGAGAGAGGGAGAGTGTGAGAGAGAGGAGGTTAGAGAGGGAGAGGGTAAGAGAGGGGGAGGGGACGAGAGAGAGAGGGGTGAGAAAGAAAAGGTGAGAGAGAGAGTGAAAGGGGGAATGGGGGGATAAAAGAGAGAGGGGTGAGAAAGAGGGGTCTGCGAGAGAGAGAGAAAGAGGGGGTAAGATAGAGAGAGAGAGGGTGTGAGAGAGAGGGGGGTGAGAGAGGGGGGGTGAGAGAGGGAGAGTGTGTGAGAGAGAGAGGGGGGTGAGAGAGGGAGAGTGTGAAAGAGAGAGGGGGGATGAGAGAGGGAGAGTGTGAGAGAGAGGGGGGCGAGAGAGGGAGAGTGTGAGAGAGAGGGGGGTGTGAGAGAGGGGGGTGTGAGAGAGAGGGGGGTGAGAGAGGGAGAGGGTGAGAGAGAGGGAGGGGGTGAGAGAGAGAGGAAGGGTGAGAGAGAGGGGGGAGAGTGTGAGAGAGAGAAAGGGGGATGAGAGAGAGTGCCTTTGGGTAGTTTTAGCAGGGTAGTGATTGGGCATTCTTTACAAAGTGAAAATGAATTACAATACATTTACTAAGCTCTAGAGAAAATTATCTTGCAAAATAGCAACTTCTCTTACAAACTGAAAAGCCTGTTTGTCTTATTAAATCAACCCCATGGACATAGCTGCCTTATTACAGACTGATATGCTTTTCAAGCATGCAGACTCTGTCTGGTTGTTGTTGTTGTTCAAGTGATTAGTCGTGTCCGACTCTTCGTGACCTCATAAACCATAGCGCGCCAGGCTTTTCTGTCCTCCACTGCCTCTTGGAGCTTGCTTAACTTCATGTTCATTGTTTTGATGATGTTATCTATCCATCTTGTTTTCTGTCCTACTCCTCTCTTTTTTCCTTTCATGGATCCAGCATCAGAGTCTATGCATCTTGTCTTCTTCTTTTTTCCTTCCATGTTTCCCAGCATCAGAGTCTTTTCCAATAAGTCCACTCTTCGCATTAGGTGGCCAAAGTATTTAAGTTTAAGCTTCAGGATCTGTCCTTCCAGTGAATATTGAGGGTTGATTTCCTTCAAGATTGACTGGTTTGATCTTCTTGCCATCCAAGAGTCTTCTCCAACACCATAGTTCAAAAGCATAAATTCTCCGTCGTTCAGCATTCCTTATGGTCCAACCCTCACAGCCATAGGTTACTACTGGGAATACCATAGCTTTGACTATACGGCACTTTGTCGGTAGGGTGATGTCTCTGCTTTTTATAATGTTGTCTAGGTTTGCCATTGCTTTCCTCCCAAGAAGCAAGCGTTTCTTAATGGCTACAGTCACCGTCTGCCGTGATCTGTCTGGTAGACTCAGAATAAAACAGGAGGGTCAATAAGGTGCAACAATGTTGCAGCACTACTAAACATGATACAAAGGAAAGGGGCCTCATTTACGATGAGTGATAGAATAAAGACCCGAAACCTGTAAATATTTAATTCTTATCTTGGGAAGCTTCAATGGGGGATTTGATGCATTTGTCCAGACTGAAAATCCCTTTAATTCAATTCTAAGTATTCTAAATAAGGATCCTAATGAAGGTTCAGCTCATTTCCTTTACACGTTGTTTTCACCGAGTCATTATTTTACTTACTATAAAAAGGTGACACCGGCTTCTCACCTACCAATTAAATGGAAGTTGAAAGTGTGAATTGGTGTCTTCTGCATTTTCCTGGCCCGTTAGCAAGTTTGTCGAAATGAGAAGAGCAGAAAAATCCTGATCATTATTTCCCCGTTAATCACCGGCGGTTCATTCCCATTGACGTGTGATTTATTTTTGTTAGCAGTCATTCTTTAGCGGAGACGAGTGTCGGTCGGCTGACAGGCCTTCCTGGTGAAATGTATCATTCCTGCCGTGTCAGTGCATCTGTTAGACGTGGAGGAAAGGAGTATGGCATCGGAGCTCGAATAAAAACAATGTATCCAAATACGCCTGACAGAGAAACGCAGGGGACCGCCACTTCTCCTGTTCCTGAAAATGCCGGTTTTTTGGCTTCGGGACTTTCTAGGTCATTGACCGAGAATAGGACTGCAGACTGGGAAGTCGTGAGTTATTATCAGTAGCCAGCAGTGCCAGGATAATTTAATCTAGTGCCCAGGGCAGGATTGCCACCTTCCCCCACTGGTAACACATGCGGCAGAATGGGTGCCCCCTTTCACCGCTGTGCCCAGGGCAGCTTCCCACCCCCTGTCATGGCCCCGGTAGCAGGCACTGTGGTTATATCTTTAGAGGACAGTAAGGGGTTGATTTACTCAAGGCAAACGGACTGTTACCTTGGCAGGGCAAGTTGCTTCTTTGCAAGGGAATTTGCCCCAGAACTTAGTCAATGTGATGAAATTTTACTTTGCAATGAATACTTAAAGCGGTTGTATACTCCCGGAAAAAAAATAACCCTGCAAGCCAAAGGCATAATGAGCTAGTATGCATCGCATACTAGCTCATTATGAAATACTTACCTTAAAACGAAGCCCCGACACGGACTCCCGGACACCGCTCTGGGAGCTGACATGCTCCCTCTACGTCTCTTCCGGGTTCGGCGGCTCCGGCGCTGTGAGTGGCCGGAGCCGCGATGACGTCACTCCTGCGCATGCGCGCCGGAGTCACTTTCCGGCAAGTTCCCGGCAAGGAACTCTGAAGGTCTGCCGGACCTTCAGAGCGCATGCGCCGCTAGCTTTAGTGGCTGCATGCAGGGCAAATATCTCCTAAACCATGCAGGTTTAGGAGATATTAATTGTACCTACAGGTAAGCCTTATTATAGGCTTACCTGTAGGTAAAAGTAAAAAAAAAGAGTATACTACCGCTTTAATCATGTGCAAGGAAAATATAAAAACAACTGCATTTTACTTGCCCATGATTGGATGAAGGCAGCAAAGTTTCACCTCATTCTTTAAAGCGGAGTTCCGGCCTTGGGGGCCAATTTTAGCTAAAAATACCCTCGGGACAGTCAGGGCTAGTACATTCCACAATGGATAGCATCTGAACTGTCCCGGGTTGCACTTACCTGTAAGAAGAAATACTTACCTTGAAAAGTTCTTCTCCAGCGCTGCCATCTCAGGTGTGGGCAGCTGAAGCCGCTGCGTCCCTCTTCGTGTCCTCTTCCGTGACGTCGGAGTCTCACAATGCACTGCACCAGCCCCGCTCGTCACTTCCGGTGCAGGGGCGGCATCCCTGCACAGCTTCTGGGCATGCCCAGAAGCTGTTTAGCAGGGAATGCCGCGCCTGAACCGGAAGTGACGAGCAGGGCCGGTGCAGGCGCATTGACTCCTGGGAGCGAGTCTACAAGCTTTTGACAACGATTGGATTTGGGGCTGAAAGGACAGGTCAGAGTCTAGGATTTCAACTAGTTCCCTGGCATGAGGGGAGGGATTGATGGTTGCATTATTGATTTTGATTGAAAAGTCATGGAGGGGGGCATGGGCAGGGGGAATATTACCAGCTCAGTTTTAGAGAGATTTAGATTGAGGAAGTGGTGCGACATCCATGCAAGTAAGTTAGTAATGCAAGAGGAGACTGAAGGAGTGAGGTAAGGAGTAGACAGATAGATGTGGGTGTCATTGGCATATAGATGGTATTGGAAGCCATGGGCGGTTATCAAGTGACCAAGAGAGGCGATTTAGATAGAGAAGAGAAGGGGGTCCAAGAACAGAGCGTTGGGGAACCCCCACAGAAAGGGGCAATGGAGAGGAGGAGATAGAGTTGTAGGTAACACTGAAGGAGCGCTGTGATAACTAGGAGGAGAACCAAGATAAAGCAGAATCTTGGAGGCCAAGGGAGCAGAGTTTATTAAGAAGGAGCGGTGGTCAACAGTATCAAAGGCTGTAGAGAGGTCAATTAATAGGATTTTGGAGTAGTGGCCATTGGTTTTAGCAGTTAGTAAATTGTCAGTGAGTTTTTGTAAGGCAGTTTCTGTGGAGTGCTGGGAGCGAAAGCCAGACTGTAAGGGATCAAGACGGTTATTTTCACTTAGGTAGGAGCTGAGACGGTTGTAGATTAAGCGTTCTACAAGTTTAGAGGTAAATGGGAGCAATGAGATGGGTCTTAAGTTGTTCAGGTTGGTGGGGTCCATCTAGGGCTTTTTAGGTATTGGAGTGATCTGCGCATGTTTTAGAGGGGAGGGGAAGGTGCCACTAGAGAGGGAGAGATTAAAGATGTGAGTTAGGGAGCATAGGACAGAATAAGAGGGTGAGTGTAGTAGTTGTGAGGGAACAGGATCCAGGGGACAATTGGTTGTGTGGGCATCTGAGAACATTTTTGTAACCTCTTCAGTAGTAGCCAGTTCAAAAAAGGAAGGTGTTGACTGTGCTGTATGATGAGTGGGGAAGATGCACGCACAGTGGAGGTGTCCTCACGTATTGCATCAATCTTGTCTTTGAAGTGATTGGCAATCTCTTGGGCAGTGAGTGAGTTAGTGGGTAGAGGGGGTGGGGGACTAAGCGGAGAGTTAAATGTTGAGAAGAGCCGACTGGGAATGGATGACAGGGTATTATTGAGAGAGAGACGAAGTAGGCTTGTTTGGCAGCATGGAGGCAGGAATTGTATTTTAGGAGGGCAGATTTATAAAGGGGGAAGTCCTGCAGGAATTTGGTTTTACGCCACAGTCGTTCAAGAGCACGGCAATGTCTCTTCTACCACCACTTTATCACTTGTATAAACCTAGCCTAACTGTGTGTCAGGCAGCATCCTGAAAGGGGCTTTGGCATGAGAAAATTATGAGGGCTATCATTGTTGGCCATGCTAGTTACCGGGATGTATCTGGAACCTGGCAATGTCAGAGCTCATTGTCTTTATATTTACTCCAGGTCTCAGAAACCATGGAATCCAAAGCTTTAGGATAACAGCCAGGCAATTAACATTCTCTAAGGCAGACTCCTTTCTTTTCTCATGACTGAACTTATGTCCAAATGAACATGCCACCTGTTCAGATCTGTACACATTGCCACGGCATTGTTCTTTGCTTCTCGGTGCACAAATTTATCTTGGCATGCCATGGTTGGTGGTTGGTACTGCCTGCCAAATGTGTTCATTGAAGTCAATGAGAAGTCAGTGAGACTGCACTGTAAATGCTTGGCAACTGATTTCAAATGAACCCCCCTTGGGTTCCTCCTGAACACCTGCAAACCGCCACTCAACCACCTCCAATCCACTGCGGATAACTTTTTAGATGGGTGGTAAAGTTTGCCTTCGATATTAAATAGGCACCACCCAAGTATAAAAAAATACCATGAATAAAATAAGGATGGGCCATACAAATAAGAATGTCACACAAAAAATGGCACTTTTCCACTGCAAGTACCAGCTCGGCTCTACTCGGCCCTGCTTGGCCCGATTTGCTTTTCCACTGCTGGTACCGCATGGTACGGGGTTGGAACGGTTTGGTACGGTATGGTTTGCTTTTCCACTAAAATAGTAATAAAGTTAAGTGGGTGGGATAACAACGGGGTGGGTGGGATTCTCTGACCAATCAGTGGCTAGTAGTGACTGCATGCAAAGGATTGTGGGATATGGTACCGGGTATGGTACCTCTTGGAACCACAATCGAGGTGGTACTGTTTTTGAGAGCCGTACCGTTCGGTTCCATGCAGTGGAAAAGCGCCGCCGTACCGTACCGAACCGTTCCTACACCGTACCATGCGGTACCAGCAGTGGAAAAGCACAAAAGTGAGCCGAACCGTTCTGTTCCATGCAGTGGAAAAGCGCCGCCGTACCGTACCGAACCGTTCCTACACCGTACCATGCGGTACCAGCAGTGGAAAAGCACAAAAGTGAGCCGAACCGTTCGGTTCCATGCAGTGGAAAAGCGCCATAAGACTTTCAAGAATAGCTCTCGCTCTTCACTTATATTCTTCCCCTCGCTGCCCTGTAATGCTCACCAATTCGGGTGCATTGTTTGAAAATCAGAGGCCAACAAGGAGACAGAACAAATTCTGCCATGCTTCCATCAGCCTTAGCGTCTTTTAGCTTCGAGCTGCCAATCTGCAGCGTCTTGCAGACGAAAGACGTGGGAAGAAAAAAAAAAAAAAGGAAAACAAACTGCAAATGAAAGCATAATTGTTATAAATTGAGACTGCTTGTTGTTAATTTGATACATTTATTAGGACACATTCATTACCTCCGAAACAACAAGCACCCTGAAGTTATCATCTAATTATACAGAAGAGAGCGGGGTCCTCCAATTCCACCGCAGCGATGTTTGTCAATTATTCATCTCACATCTGTTTTTCGGCAGCCAGTCCCAGCAGTCTGATTGGCTGCTGCCTGCAGGAATGCCATTTGCTTAACAGAAGGACAGAATCTTTTTTTTTTTTGCATGCATGCATACTTTGCCAACGCACCTAGATCTTCTATTGATAAGCTTTGCTGGAAATCTAATGATGAAAAAACAGACTTATTTGCTGTGCCGAAGTGCGATATTTGCAATCTGTGCTACAGTGCTATACAAAGAACAAGCAAAGGGGTCTATTAACCACTTTACCACCGGAGGATTTTGCTGTCTTCCGTCCAGGCCACTTTTTGCGATTCGGCACTGTGCGAATTTAACTGACAATTGCGCGGTCGTGCGACGCAGTACCCAAACAAAATTTAAGTCCTTTTTTTCCCACAAACAGAGCTTTCTTTTGGTGGTATTTGATCACCTGTGCAATTTTTCTTTTTTTGCGCTATAAACAAAAAAAGAGCGTAAATTTTGAAAAAATAACAATATTTTTCAAATTTTTTTACATGAAATCCCCCCCCCCCCCCAAAAAAAAATGTAAAAATCAAAATTTTTTAAAATTTTTGGCCAATTTGTTTTCTGTTACCTATTTTTGGTTAAAAAAAAATCACCATAAGCGTAATTTGATTGGTTTGCGCAAAAGTTATTGTGTTTACTAACTAAGGGAAAGATTTTTGTCATTTTTGGTGTTTTTTTTTTTTAACGAGTAACGGCGGCGATCTACGATTTTTTTTGCGGGACTGCGACATTGCGACGGACAGATCAGACCCTTGACTGACATTTTTGACACTTTTGGGGGTACCAGTGATATTTCTGCAGTAATCAGTGCTATACATATGCACTGTTACTGTAAAAATGACACTGGCAGGGAAGGTGGTTTATTTTATTGGAGAGGAAGGGGTTAATGTATGCCTGGTGCTTACTAACGTGTGTGTGTGGGGGGGGGGGGGGGGGTGACTGAGTGACACAGGGACAGATCGCAGGTTCGCAGGTTGAGCTATGCTGAACCCTGCAATCTGACACTGCCTGTCACTTAGGAGATCCGCCCGCTTGTGTTTACACAAGCAGGCGGATCTCCACACTCGATTCCCCGACGATCGGGGAAGAGCAGCGACGATCGCCGCTGCTCCTCCCCTGGCCCGACTCCCGCTGTGACTGAATACAGCGGGAGCGAGCCTCCGGCGGCGCGCGCGCGCCGCTGAGAAAGGGGAGTGTCTGGCGACGTAGGTCTACGTCGCCAGATGATAACGAACCACTTTGCCGCAGTAGAGCTCTAGTGAGCAGACGGCAAGTGGTTAAATCACGAGGGTTGGGAAATAATCCCATTATGTGACATGTGAATAAAAATCAAAATTCACATTGGATACCATTTACATTGCTGACTGCAGGAGCAGGGAGCCTTCGTTTACCTACACATGGTGACTTTACTTCAACTGTAAGAGGTCTGGATGAACCATTATAGGGTGTGTAGCACAGACCCTTTGGCTGGTTCTGCTATCCTGTCCCAGTTTCTCTTTCCCACCAGTGTCAATAGCAGTGTCTAGCTCAATGAGTAGTCAAGAGGTTGCCTTTTTAAAGCTTATTGCTGGATAACTTGGATAGGGCACATCTAGCTGTGAAAAACTCCAGAATGTTGAACAATAGTAAAAAGATGCCCTTTCTTCTGCAGCTCCTCCTTAGAAAAGCCCCTTAGCTCTGGGAATGGACAGCACTGGAACACAATAAGCAGTGATCCAGGCCAGGCCTGGCTCAGCCTCTTTCCTAGATTCACCCAGCAGCATTCACTAATATCCTGTTCTCAGGTTAGTACTCATTAGTCCTTGGTACTTGGATGCCTGTCTCAGAGATTGGCAGACAGTTGCTTAGTGGATTTCCCAGACTGGATCCTGGGTGAAATCCCCTTTCCTTAGCTTGAAGTCTCTCTGAAAGTAGAACCCAGGGCCGTTGATAGGGGGGGACCACCAGCCCTCTTGTAGGGGGCCCGAGCACACAGGGGGGCCCACACAGAGAGGGGGATTAGTGATGGACAACAAATACAGAAATCTTCCTCCAGCACCTGAATCTGATCTGTCCCTCTCCCTGCTATCAGCTTTTATCTGCTGAGAAAGAGACAGTTGTCCCTCACTAATCTCCCTCCCTGTGTGGGCCCCCTCCCAGCACTGGCTCTAATGTTATCTCTGCTCCTGAGTATATCTGTAACTTTGTTTCTCTCCCTCTGTCTCTCTGATCCTGGAGCTCCAACTGTCCAGCCTGTATATTTTTCTCATCTCATCTTCATTTTTATTTATTAACATAGTTTTTTCTTTTAGAATTAGCAGGAATTATGCGAGTTATGTTGTATTTGTGTCTGCTAATAGTGATTTTGTTGTAATTTTAGCTAAATATATCTTTAATATTTTCTTGGAGGGGCCCTGCCAGGTAGTCTGTATGGGGCCCCGCGATTTCTAACAGCAGCCCTGGTAGAACCCCCAGCACTAAGTTATCGGGGGCTTTGCTGAACTATTGATAGGGGTGCTGGGTTGCATGGGAGAACAGCAGCCCACCAGGTTGGATGTTTCTTCTTCAAACACAAAGTGATGACCGCACACCGATGTAAGTGAACATGTGAAGTTTATTCATCACTGTAGACCCAAAACTGAACATCAAAACATCACGGACAAGGGCAAAAGGCTAATGCGTTTCCCGAGTTTACACTTGCTTACTCATAACCAGTGGTGAGTGTTTGAAGATACTGCTGGAGACTATGGATCTGACCTGCACCTGATCATAGATCCTCACCTGAGCAGCTCATCTGCATTTGTCTCAGTCTTTCTCCGTGGATGTTTCTTCTACTGGACAAGGTCCCTGAGAGTCGGTTCACACTAAGGCGGCGCGACTCCTTACTACTTCGGGTGGTGACTTGTGCATTACCATGCACCACGACTTCGGAGCGACTTGCAGGGACTTCACATAATGGAAGTCTATGCAAGTCGCTCCGAGGTCACCCCGAAGTAGTACAGGACCCTTTTTCTAAGTCGGAGTGACTTGTGTCGCTCCTATTAGAACGGGTCCTGTAGCGGTCAATGGACCGCGAGGGAGCGCGACTTGTCAGGCTGACAAGTCGCCTGACAAGTCGTGCTAATGTGGACCGGCTTTGATTGCTCATGCTCCAGATTATTTTTGTGATCTGCAACCACCTACTGGGCATGCCTCCCCAGGGATTGACTGAGACCCCTTATATATTCAAGCTGCTTCTTTGACCTGCTCTAGTATCACGTTCTGGAGCTTTGTAGAAAGCAGTGAAATTCAAGAACTAAATTTACCTTACAGCCAAGCACTAGGAGGTTGCTACATCTGCATAGCACCACCAAGTGTTGGATAGATATCCACTCTGTAAGGGCAGAAATGTAATCTTCTATATTATCATTTCCATCACTTCCTTCCTTTGCAAACTAGTCAACAAATGCAGTCTAAATTTTTAGCAACACCTGACTGTCACACAAAAGTGGGCTGGTAGGACAACACATTCCATTAAAGAGTTGTCCCTCCTCTTATCTAATGAGCTTGTGGGATGTCCTATTCCAAAACCATGGCCATTAATATGGAGTTGCTCCCCCGTTGTGGGTGTATCTCCCGACACTCCTCTAGGAAGGGTTTCCATAAGGTTTCAAAGCGTGTCCTATTCAGCCAAAAAGAACATTTTTGAGATCAGGTTACTGACTGGATGAGAAGATCTGGCTTCCAATCAGCATTCCAATTCATCCCAAAGGTCTTCAGTGGGGTTGAGGTCAGGCCTCTGTGAAGGTGATATGACTTCCTCTACACCAAAACTCATCAAACTATGTCTTTATGGTGCTTTGTGCACAAGGGGCATATCAGGCTGGAAAAGAAAAATGCTGCCACAAGGTTGGATATCCACAATTGTCTTAAAGAGGTTCTAAACCTGAAAAAAAAAATTCTCTTCTTCTTTTCTGCAACCTGTAAGAGAAACACATAATGAGCTAGTATGCACCGCATACTAGCTCATTATGAAATACTTACCTTAGAACGAGCCCCCGCCGTGCCATCCGCTTACCTGTATGACGGGCGACATGTCCAGTCGCCCGTCTTCCGGGATCGCGGCATCCGGCCATCTGATTGGCCGGAGCCGCGGTGATGTCACTCCCGCGCACGCGCGTGGGAGCCGACGGTCACGGCACGGGTCCTTGAAGAAACGGCACCAGCGGCCGTTCCTTCAGAGTGCATGCGCCAGTGACGTCACTGGCTGCATGTAAGGTAAATATCTCCTAAACGGTACATGTTTAGGAGATATTTACAGTACCTATAGGTAAGCCTTATCATAGGCTTACCTATAGGTAAAAGTGTCCGAGGAGGGTTTACTTCCTCTTTAAATGTCTTGGTGTTGTAGTTAAAATTGATTCCTTCACCGGAAACATTCAAACTTATTCTATTTGGATCAGTGGTGTATTTTGGTTTTGTGCTGCCCTAGGCAAGACTAAAATTGGGCGCCCCCATCTAAATTTGTCCCACCCCTTCCTGTTTAAGATACACCCCTTCATCTGTTATTATTGAAGCCCCCAGTTCTGCTTGCAGGCAGGCAGACTGGTGGACGGCCCCCTGACCCCCCATTTATTATTCACTGCCTCCCCATCACCCCATGTATTATATATACACTGACCCCCCATATATTATATATACACTGACCCCCTATGTGCACTGATCCCCCCCCATCACCCCATGTATTATATATACACTGACCCCCTATGTGCACTGATCCCCCCCATCACCCCATGTATTATATATACACAGACCCCCCATATATTATATATACACACTAAACCCCAATATATTATATATACACTGACCCCCCCCCATATATTATATATACACACTAAACCCCAATATATTATATATACACTGACCCCCCCATATATTATATATACACACTGACCCCCATTGTATTATATATACACATTGACCCCCATTGTATTATAAATATACAATGACCCCCAAATATTATATATACACTGACCTCGCATGTATGATATGGGGCTTTTTGGGGGCGCCAGACAGATTTTACTCCCGACCCGGTCCACCCTTATAAGACCCAGGGGCATTTTTTGGGGATGCCCCCCCTGGAAAGTGCCGCCCTAGGCCTGGGCCTTGTTGGCCTATGCCAAGATACAGCCTTGATTTGGATGGTGGTCCACATATTTTTGGATCTACAGTGTATCAATGAACTTCAAATATGTACAGATTCATAGTCTGATGTTACCACCAGATTTTGTTTGGTAGGTTCTGGACAAGATGGACTCCACAAGCAACTGTTTGAAGAAACACTTAGTGAACAGCTTCTTTCTTTAATAGCTTTGGGCAACATTGGTGAATATGACCTATATTGCCTGCCATATTTTCCAAGTTACTACCAGTAACGACTTGTAGAGTCCTTCTTGAGCAGTGATATTCACAAACTTGATTTCCTTAGTTTTATTCTGATACGGTAAAACGTTTCCATAAAGGGATCCAAGCAGTCCAGGCAGAGATGAAACATTGGGTTTGTTGTATAACAGTTAAAAAATGGCTTTTATCCTTAGACGCCTGGCGTAGGTTTTTTTTCTTTGGTATAGTTTTTCTTTTATGACACTCATTCCATTTTGTTATGTAAAGGTCAACCTGGAACATTCCACCAGATAAAGCTAAGCACAATTCATTCTTTTTTTTTAAAGGATGTTCTGGTTTACCAAGGCTGCGGCGTGCGCTCTAAATGAATTCCCAGACAAAGGAGAAGTGTGCATTCCACCGCTCGGCTTCTCTGTGCGTGAATAGGCAGCTTTTACATCTCCCTAAACAATTAGCTTTTGTTAAAGTCTCTTCTTGTATGTATCAATGTTGGGTTTCAATAGCAGACCTTTATCGGCATTGTGAGCTTATGTGGCATTCCCGGGCTACTTTAATAACACTTTGAAGAGCCAATTGGGGATGTGCCAGCGTTATTAGCATTCCAAAAAAAAAAAAAAAAATCCTAAACTGTCTAAAGATATTCTGTGGGTCTAAAGGTCTAAAGGTATTGGTAAAGTCAACCAATCACACACCTGGGCAATTAAAAAAACATGAGGTTACCATCACCTAAAGCCATATGTTTAAAGGAATTGGTAGATTCAGACATGGTTGCTGCTAAGGTTAAGTCCACCCCTTAAGAAACTTGGCCACCCATAACATTAAGGGACCAATAAGGAGGGGTGGAGAGAGGACACTAAAAATAAAGCTTTATTTTCAACTTGTAACCCAGCCTTTCTCAACCATTTTAACACACAGAAGAACCCTTAAAATAACTTTTTAGTCTCAGAGAACCCCTGCTACAAATAGTGTGATGGTTGGTAGGGATGATCGAACGGTTCAGGTCGACCATCGGTTCAACCCGAACATTGACTGTTCGAAATTTGGCCGAATTCCAAACTTTTTGCCCAAAAAAGTTCGGAATTCGGCAACCAGAACCGACCAAAATGCAATGGGACAGGAACTGGGCTTTTAAAAGCCGGTGATTGGACCAGAACCATCAGTAAAAGCCAATTGAGGGGGCAGGAGGATGCTAGGAATGTGATTGGAGTGACTAGGGGGTCCAGAGGCCAATCAGTAGTGAATACGCCCCCCAGTATATAAGATAGCCCCGCCAAATCTCTAGCACTTTAATACAGGGCTGTGGAAGAGAGTGGAAGCAGTTCTGTTACTTCTGCTTCAAAAGTGTAATTTAGCAATTATTAGTGTGAGGAAAGGGATATCTAGTGTAGTTAGGGTACTATTTTCCACTATAGTTAGATTTAATAATCTAGTTTCTGTAGGGAAAGTGTTAAGTGTCAGGGTGACTGTAGTGTAGTGTAGGGTTAACTGACTCTGACTGCTATGGCAGGGTGACCAAACTCTTCCATGTCAGGGTGACCGCCATAGAAAAAAGATCATTTGTCTTAGAATTGCAGTAGAGCAGGATAGTGGCTTCGCTACTTTCACACCTGGCCGTTTTTGTTTCAGGCGTTTTATTGGGCTTTTTTGTGGACGTCTTTGGAGGCAGGCATGACATCTGAACTTCTGTATAGGGGTATATATACACACACACATGTATGTATATATACACATACACATATAGGTGTGAAAGTAGCAGAACCCTATGCCTGCGCTAATGAAATTATTTGCAGGCATAGGGATCCGGACCCGAACATTCGGGAAGTTCGGGTGTTCTGGTCGAACCAAACTTTTCAAAAGTCCGATCATCCCTAATGGTTGGTGGGAAGAATGCTCCCTGCACTAGTGGTCATTGGGAAAAATATCAATGGTGTCAGTGGGAACTTATATGAGAGGCAGAAATTTCTCATTGCTCAAGGAACCCCTAGCAACCTCTGGAGAAACTCTATGGTTTCATGGAACCCTGGTTAAGAAACCTTGCTATAAGTGGAGATTGGAGACTAAAAATAAAGCTTTATTTTCAACTTGCATCCCAGCCTTTCTCAACCATTTTAACACAGAAGAACCCTTAAAATAATTTTCTAGTCTCAGGGAACCCCTGCTACAAATACTATATTTACAACTCATGATACTTTAGTAGGGTGGTCAGTGGGAAGAATGCTCCTTGCACTAGTGGTCGTTGGGAAGAATTACCCCTTATAATTAGCTAAAAAGGTCAATGGTGTCAGCGGGAACTTATCTGAGAGGCAGAAATGTCTCATTGCTCAAGGAAGACCCAGCAACCTCTGGAGGAACTCTATGGTGTCATGGAACCCTGGTTGAGAAACCTTGCTGTAACCCAGACTTTGCCCATTGATGAGGGGGAAACACAACATGTCAACCAGTCCAATTGCCCACCTGAATTAACAATCCAAGGCATGTACTTGCTTGAAAAACAGGGGTGTTTAAAGGTATGTACCCAATACATGAGCTTTTCAACCACAAATGTCAATGGAAATGGATGTTTTCCGCCTTTACCTAGTTGCTTATGAAAAATAAAAAAGATTTATTTTTTTTCCAGCCTGTCATTCATATCCGATACAGACCACAGGCTGAGAGAGATATTTTGACAGTCGGCAGTAGCTCTGGGAGCTGGCGGCATTTGGAGTAATGTTGGGGTAGGGAGATGCAGAACTTGATTGACAGGAGGCCAAAAGTTCGGGCTTGCATGGCTGTCCCTTAGTTGTGCTCATCCTGTAATGTAATGTCGAGGTAACATGGGAGAGGTCCGGGGGACAGACAAGACATCAGGACAGAAAGACAACAAGGCCATTAGATATTCTGTACAAGATTGTCGGGGCATGGGGGGGGGGCGGGGGCGAGGAGAAAACAAGAGGGAGGAAATGAAGAATAGCTATACACTTTACATTCAGCAACGCGGAGAATGTCCGGATCACACACCCTCCTGTCTGCTGCCAAGATTCAAGAAATCCAAATTACATTGCAAGGGATTCTGGACTAAATAGAATAATAGAACGTATATAAAAATATCTGATAGATAGATAGATAGATAGATAGATAGATAGATAGATAGATAGATAGATAGATAGATAGATAGATAGATAGATAGATAGATAGATAGATAGATAGATAGATAGATAGATAGATAGATAGATAGATAGATAGATAGATAGATAGATAGATAGATAGATAACATTTAGCTAGATAGATAGACAGACAGATAGATAGATAGATAGATAGATAGATAGATAGATAGATAGATAGATAGATAGATAGATAGATAGATAGATAGATAGATAGATAGATAGATAGATAGATAGATAGATAGATAGATAGATAGATAGGTAGATAGATAGATAGATAGATAGATAGATAGATAGATAGATAACATTTAGATAGATAGATAGACAGACAGATAGATAGATAGATAGATAGATAGATAGATAGATAGATAGATAGATAGATAGATAGATAGATAGATAGATAGATAGATAGATAGATAGATAGATAGATAGATAGATAGATAGATAGATAGATAGATAGATAGATAGATAGATAGATAGATAGATAGATAGATAAAATGCAGATAGCATAGATAGATAGATAGATAGATAGATAGATAGATAGATAGATAGATAGATAGATAGATAGATAGATAGATAGATAGATAGATAGATAGATAGATAGATAGATAGATAGATAGATAGATAGAATGTAGATAGCTAAGATAGATAGATAGATAGATAGATAGATAGATAGATAGATAGATAGATAGATAGATAGATAGATAGATAGATAGATAGATAGATAGATAGATAGATAGATAGATAGATAGATAGATAGATAGATAGATAGAATGTAGATAGCATAGATAGATAGATAGATAGATAGATAGATAGATAGATAGATAGATAGATAGATAGATAGATAGATAGATAGATAGATAGATAGATAGATAGATAGATAGATAGATAGATAGATAGATAGATAGATAGATAGATAGATAGAATGTAGATAGCATAGATAGATAGATAGATAGATAGATAGATAGATAGATAGATAGATAGATAGATAGATAGATAGATAGATAGATAGATAGATAGATAGATAGATAGATAGATAGATAGATAGATAGATAGATAGATTAGAGATAGATAGATAGATAGATAGATAGATAGATAGATAGATAGATAGATAGATAGATAGATAGATAGATAGATAGATAGACAGACAGATAGATAGATAGATAGATAGATAGATAGATAGATAGATAGATAGATAGATAGATAGATAGATAGATAGATAGATAGATAGATAGATAGATAGATAGATAGATAGATAGATAAAATGCAGATAGCATAGATAGATAGATAGATAGATAGATAGATAGATAGATAGATAGATAGATAGATAGATAGATAGATAGATAGATAGATAGATAGATAGATAGATAGATAGATAGATAGATAGATAGATAGATAGATAGATAGATAGATAGATAGATAAAATGTAGATAGCTAAGATAGATAGATAGATAGATAGATAGATAGATAGATAGATAGATAGATAGATAGATAGATAGATAGATAGATAGATAGATAGATAGATAGATAGATAGAATGTAGATAGCATAGATAGATAGATAGATAGATAGATAGATAGATAGATAGATAGATAGATAGATAGATAGATAGATAGATAGATAGATAGATAGATAGATAGAATGTAGATAGCATAGATAGATAGATAGATAGATAGATAGATAGATAGATAGATAGATAGATAGATAGATAGATAGATAGATAGATAGATAGATAGATAGATAGATAGATAGATAGATAGATAGATAGATAGATAGATAGATAGATAGATAGATAGATAGATAGATAGATAGATAGATAGATAAAATATAGATAGATAAAATACAGATAGATAGATAGATAGATAGATAGATAGATAGATAGATAGATAGATAGATAGATAGATAGATAGATAGATAGATAGATAAGAGAGATTAATAAAATTTAGATAGATAAATAAAATGTAGATAGATAGATCGATCGATAGATAGACAGAAAGACAGATAGATAGATAGATAGATAGATAGATAGATAGATAGATAGATAGATAGATAGATAGATAGATAGATTAGAGATAGATAGATTAGAGATAGATAGATAGATAGATAGATAGATAGATAGATAGATAGATAGATAGATAGACAGACAGACAGACAGACAGATAGATAGATAGATAGATAGATAGATAGATAGATAGATAGATAGATAGATAGATAGATAGATAGATAGATAACATTTAGCTAGATAGATAGACAGACAGACAGATAGATAGATAGATAGATAGATAGATAGATAGATAGATAGACAGACAGACAGACAGACAGACAGACAGACAGACAGACAGACAGACAGACAGACAGACAGACAGACAGATAGATAGATAGATAGATAGATAGATAGATAGATAGATAGATAGATAGATAGATAGATAGATAGATAGATAGATAGATAGAATATAGATAGATAGATTATAAGCTAACAACTAAACTATTTTAACTCTGGTATATAGTACATGTGTATATATATATATATATATTCTTAAAATAAAATATAAAATAATATAAAATCAAAGTAGAATTATTGTAAAGCTGAATGGAGAATCTCCGGAATGTAATAATTAAATCATTATTCTGTCCTCACACCTTATAACACAACTCGCGGCAACATCCAATTCTCAGTGCGCTTTGTATAGCAAAGCCATTCATGAATGTCACCCCAATGCTCTCAGTAAACGCACATTAATGCACAGATGGGAACTATCGTCTCCTTCATTAATTTCCTGCCTGTCCCCTGGGATCACTCCTGGAGGTATATATATGTATATATTATTTCCTCGGGAGGTATATATTTCCAGCAGAGGTCCCCGGGGACAGACAGGGAAATTCATTAAAAGGCAAAAACAATTACAATGCTGCAAATGTTGATGTATTTATGCAGAATTTATCATTAAAAATATGCACACAAGCAGATCTGGACCTGGCAGATATATTTCTCATGTCAAGAACCATGCAAGCGGTTAATTTATAAAAAAAAAAAAAATGTGCTGCGTGCATTGGTGTGTACAGCCTATTACATCCCAGAGCACAAACACGCATGTGTGTATATGAGCAGAGCAGTGGACGGTGTCAGTAGAGCAGTGGATGGTGTCAGTAGAGCAGTGGATGGTGTCAGTAGAGCAGTGGATGGTGTCTGTAGAACAATGGATGGTGTCAGTAGGGCAGTGGACGGTGTCAGTAGGGCAGTGGACGGTGTCAGTAGAGCAGTGGACGGTGTCAGTAGGGCAGTGAATGGTTTCAGTAGAGCAGTGGATGGTGTCAGTAGAGCAGTGGACGGTGTCAGTAGAGCAGTGGATGGTGTCAGTAGGGCAGTGGATGGTGTCAGTAGAGCAGTGGACGGTGTCAGTAGAGCAGTGGATGGTGTCTGTAGAACAATGGATGGTGTCAGTAGGGCAGTGGACGGTGTCAGTAGGGCAGTGGATGGTGTCAGTAGAGCAGTGGACGGTGTCAGTAGAGCAGTGGATGGTGTCAGTAGAGCAGTGGTCGGTGTCAGTAGGGCAGTGGATGGTGTCAGTAGAGCAGTGGATGGTGTCAGTAGAGCAGTGGACGGTGTCAGTAGGGCAGTGCATGGTGTCAGTAGAGCAGTGGATGGTGTCAGTAGGGCAGTGGACGGTGTCAGTAGGGCAGTGGACGGTGTCAGTAGAGCAGTGGACGGTGTCAGTAGGGCAGTGGATGGTGTCAGTAGAGCAGTGGACGGTGTCAGTAGAGCAGTGGATGGTGTCAGTAGAGCAGTGGATGGTGTCTGTAGAACAATGGATGGTGTCAGTAGGGCAGTGGACGGTGTCAGTAGGGCAGTGGACGGTGTCAGTAGAGCAGTGGACGGTGTCAGTAGAGCAGTGGACGGTGTCAGTAGGGCAGTGGATGGTGTCAGTAGAGCAGTGGATGGTGTCAGTAGAGCAGTGGACGGTGTCAGTAGAGCAGTGGATGGTGTCAGTAGAGCAGTGGATGGTGTCAGTAGGGCAGTGGATGGTGTCAGTAGAGCAGTGGACGGTGTCAGTAGAGCAGTGGATGGTGTCTGTAGAACAATGGATGGTGTCAGTAGGGCAGTGGACGGTGTCAGTAGGGCAGTGGATGGTGTCAGTAGAGCAGTGGACGGTGTCAGTAGAGCAGTGGATGGTGTCAGTAGAGCAGTGGTCGGTGTCAGTAGGGCAGTGGATGGTGTCAGTAGAGCAGTGGATGGTGTCAGTAGAGCAGTGGACGGTGTCAGTAGGGCAGTGGATGGTGTCAGTAGAGCAGTGGACGGTGTCTGTAGAACAATGGATGGTGTCAGTAGGGCAGTGGAGGGTGTCAGTAGGGCAGTGGACGGTGTCAGTAGGGCAGTGGATGGTGTCAGTAGAGCAGCCGATCGGAGAGCAGCTCCGATTTCCGCCTGACACCCCTGATCTCTCCCCCCTGAGAGAGAAGGACGGTCGGCTGTTGTAAACACAGCCGACCGTCCTTCTCCCTGCAATGATCACAGAGCTCATGTGATCCTTCTATATAGGATCACATGTCTCTATGGTCATTTCACAAGTCCATCCCCCACACAGTTAGAATCACTCCCCCAGGGTCACATTTAACCCCTTGATCACCTATACTGTTAACCCCTTCCCTGCCAGTGTTATTATTACAGTAACAGTGCATATTTTTAGTACTGATTACTGTAGTAATGTCACTGCCCCCCCCCCCCCCCAAAAGTGTCATAAATGTCAGTTAGGGTTTCAATCTGTCCGCCGCAATGTCGCAGTCCCTCAAAAAATTGCAGATCCCCGCCATTACTAGTAAAAAAAAAAGAAGGTATGTTTTAGGTCATTGTCATGCTGGAAGACCCATCCATGACCCATCTTCAGTGTTCTGGCTGAGGGAAGAAGGTTCTTATTCAAGATTTTATAATACATGGACCTGTCAATTGGTCCCTCAATGTGGCAAAGAACCCCTGTACCTTAAGCAGAGAAACAGCCCCAAAGCATCAGGTTTCCACCTCCATGCTTGACTGTAGGGATGGTGTTCTTAGGGTCATAGTCAGCATTTTTCTTCTTCCAAACACGGCAATTCGAGTTAATGTCAAAGAGCTCAATTTTGGTCTCATCTGACTACAGCAGTTTCTCCCAATCCTTCTCTGAATCATTTAGATGTTCATTGGAAAACATCATATGGGCCTGTACATGTGCATTTTTGAGGAACACTGCAGGATTTCAATCCATGCCGGCGTATTGTGTTACCAATTCTTTGTTTGGTGACTGTGGTCCCAATTGCCTTGAGATCATTCATAAACTCCTCCCGTGTGGTTCTGGGCTGATCCTTATCTTTTCTCATGATCATCCTTACCCCATGAGGTGGAATTTTGCATGGAGCGCCAGACCGAGGGTGATTGATGGCAATTTTATATTTCTTCCATTTGCAAATAATCGCTCCAACAGTTGTCTCCTTCTCACCAAGCTTCTTGCTGATGGCCTTGTAGCCCATTCCAGCCTTGTGAAGGTCTACAACCTTGTCCCTGACGTCCTTTGACAGCTCGTTGGTTTTGCCCATGATGGTGGGTTTGAATGGAAGAAAGAGATTCTGTAGACAGGTGTCCATTATACAAATAGCGAGTTGTCGTTAGGACCCCCTTCTTAACCACTTTACCACCGGAGGATTTTGCTGTCTTACGTCTGGGCCACTTTTTGCGATTCGGCGCTGTGCGACTTTAACTGACAATTGCGCGATCGTGCGACGCCATACCCAAACGAAATTTACGTCCTTTTTTTCCCCACAAACAGAACTTTCTTTTGGTGGTATTTGATCACATGTGCGATTTTTACTTTTTGCGCTATAAACAAAAAAAGAGCGTAAATTTTGAAAAAATAACAATATTTTTCCCATTTTTTTTTATATGAAATTCCCCCCCAAAAAAAATGTAAAAATCAAAATTTTTTTTAGATTTTTGGCCAATTTGTTTTCTGCTACCTATGTTTGGTAAAACAAATCACAATAAGCGTATTTTGATTGGTTTGCGCAAAAGTTATTGCGTTTACTAACTAAGGGAAAGATTTCTGTCATTTTTGGTGTTTTTTTTTTTTAATGAGTAATGGCGGCGATCTGCGATTTTTTTGCGGGACTGCAACATTGCGGCGGACAGATCGGACCCTTGACTGACATTTTTGGCACTTTTGGGGGTACCAGTGACATTACTGCAGTAATCAGTGCTATATATATGCACTGTTACTGTAAAAATGGCACTGGCAGGGAAGGGGTTCATTTTATTGGAGAGGGAGGGGTTAATGTATGCCTGGTGCTTACTAACATGTGTGGGGGGAGGGGACTGAGTGACACAAGGACAGATCCAGGGTTCAGCTATGCTGAACCCTGCAATCTGACCCTGCCTGTCACTTAGGAGATCCGCTCGCTTGTGTTTACACAAGCAGGCGGATCTCCACACTAGATCCCCGACGATCGGGGAAGAGCGATACTCCTCCCCTGGCCCGACTCCCGCTGTGACTGAATACAGAGGGAGCGAGCCTCCGGCGGCGCGCGCCTGCCGCCGAGAAAGGGGAGTGTCTGGCGACTTAGGTCTACGTCGCCAGACGATAACGAACCACTTTGCCGCAGTAGTGCTCGAGTGAGCAGACGGCAAGTGGTTAAATTCACAGGACTAATCGGTGTACCACATGAGCACATACTGTAGCCAGACTGTGGGAGCCAGAATTATTGTTTATTGGTAGGGGATCAAAAAATTATTTTACTCACTGAACTGCAACTCAATTTATAACATTTGTATTGTATTTTTTCCAGATTTTTGGTTGACATTCTGTCTTCATAATTTAAAATACACCTATGATACAAAAAAGTATACACCCTTCATTTCTTTGTAAGTGGGCAAACTACAAAATCTGCAAGAGATCAAATAATTATTTTCCCCACTGTACATGAACCGGCTCCATTGCAAGGGGTTCAGGTTCACATTATGTGCGAATCGGATGTGGTTCAAGACGCATCCAATTCCCATGTATGTTAATCAGGCCTTAGGGAGTGGCCTGTGGGAGTAAACAATGCCCCATTCTTGCTATAAGTGAGAGAAATAGTGCCACATCATTGGTGTCATTGGGAGGAAAAGTGCCCCATCATTGGTGTCATTGGGAGGAAAAGTTCCCCATCTTTGGTGTCAGTTTAAGGGATAGTGCCCCATCATTGGTATCAGTGTGAGAAATAGTGCCCCATTGTTGGTGTCAGTGGGAGGAATAGTGCCCCATCACTGGTGTCAGTTGGAGGAATAGTGCCCCATCATTGGTGTCAGTTGGAGGAATAGTGCCCCATCATTGCTGTCAGTTGGAGGAATAGTACCCTATACTTGGTATCAGTGGGAGAATAAGTGCCTCATTGTTTGTGTCACTTGGAGGGATAATCAATGGGAGTAATAGTGTCTCATCATTGGTGTCAGTGGGAGTAATAGTGCCTCATCATTGGTATCAGTGGGAGAAGTAGTGCTCCATTGTTGGTATCAGTGGGAGGAACAGTGCCCCATCGTTGCTGTCAGTGGGAGAAATAGTGTCCCATCATTGGTGTCACTGGGAGGAATCGTTGGTATCAGTTGGAGGGATAGTGCCCTGTTGTTGGTGTCAGGGGCATAAATAGTGCACCATCATTGGTGTCAGTGGGAGGAATAGTGCGCCATTGTTGGTTCAATTGGAAGGATAGTGCCCCATTGTTCGTGTCAGTTGGAGGGATAGTGCCCTATCATTTGTATCAGTGGGAGGAATGATGCCTCATCGCTGGTGTCAGTTGGAGGGATAGTGCCCTACCATTGGTGTCAATGGGAGGAATAGTGCCCCATCATTGGTGTCAGTGGGAGTAATAGTGCCTCATTATTGGTATCAGTGGGAGGAGTAGTGCTCCATTATTGGTATCAGTGAGAGGAATAGTGTCCCATCGATGATATTAGTGGTAGGAATAGTGCTTCATTGTTGGTATCAGTGGAAATAATAGTGCCCCATCATTGGTGTCAATGGGAGGCATAGTGCCCCACCAATAGTATTAGTGGGAGGAATAGTGCCTCACTGTTGGTGTCAGTGAGAGGAGTAGTTTCCCATCATTCAGCTTCGGGTGTGGCTGCAGGAAGGTTCTCTGGCTGTGTGTCTGGAGCTGCTCCAGGTGATCTGTGTCAGAGGGGAGTCTGGTAAAATCTCTCCCAGCCCTGCTGGCCCCTATCTGGGGAGGCCATGCAGGCCAGCAGGGCCTCTCCTGCTGGAAGCTCTCAGCCATCCCCTGGGCAGCTGGATGACATACCTGCTCCTGGACAAGCCATGGCTGGGGATCTCTCTGCCCCTGGTGAGGATGAGGATACCGAGTCCATTCGGGAGCGAGTGGTGGCTGGGATCAAGGTCCTGAATAGGGAGAGAGACCAGCTCTACAAGCTCAGAGCGGAGTTGAAGCGTCTGCGAAAGCAACGTAAAGGTTTGCACAGCCGCAACCAAGGATCTATGGATCCGGAAATCCAGTTGGCAAAGGTCCGGGTTCAACACCAGGAAACCATTGTGGCCATGATGGAAGGTAAAGAGGGGCCCTTTAAGGAAAAGTTTTGCAATGACCGGAGATTTGCAAGGATGGCAAAGATAGAGGTGGAGGAGGAGACCACCAGTTCTGACCCCCTGACCCCCCAAGGTGAGGTAAGCAACCCGTTGCCTTCTCAGGGCTCAGGAGGCATGCTGACAGTGATCCAGGCAGTGGAGTCACCATTACGGGCGGATCAGCTGGTGTTTGGTGAGGAGAACTTTCCTGATAATGTGCCTGATAAGGTAAAGCCTAGCAAGTCCCAAGTAACTGATAAAACTATTTTTGTGCCATTTAACACCTTGGCTAATGCGGATGTTTTGCCCAATGACACCCAGGCTGGTAATTTCGTATCCAGCAATATTTCAGCTGCTGATGTTTCCTTGCAGGAAAAACTGCGTTTAAAAAATGACATTGCAGCAAAGGAACTACAAGAGCCTGAGCAACCCATTAACCCCCCTTTTGCTGAGTCAAATGCTGTTTGTCCAGTCACAGCTGTTGTTCAGGACTCTATACTGCAGCATCAGGCCACCTGTGGTACTACAGCAGAAACTGTGATAGTGAATACTGATTGTTGTGACATTTCTTCCAACACAGCTGTTCTGAATAATCCTACTAATGTGTGTGTAATGGGAAATCCTACTGGCTCAGTACAAGCAATTAATAAGGATAATAATAATAATGTACCAGCTAAAGTTACATCGGTGTGGGGTCTTGGCCCTGATAAGCCTTCTTTTGCTCAGGTGGTACGTTCTGCGCCTGGTAATGTTATTAAGCCAGGGCTGCAGCCAATGAGGAACCCTGCTTCCAGGCAGAGATTTACACCACAAACTGCCACTTTGAGCACCCCTGGTTCCGGTCTTGGGTCTCTGGCTTCTGCTGGGGGTCCAAGACGTAATGTCGTTATACTTAAATGGGAAGGTGGTGCAGTCTCTCCAGCACGGCGTGTGGTGGTGGATATGATTTTGGAGATGGGCTTTGGGGCGAATGACCTTTATGCCCTAATACACGTAGCTGGGAGCCGGGAGTACACAATCAGCTTCACCAGGCCAGAGGGTCTTGACCTGTTCTGGGAACGATATGAGGCTCGGTGCAGGTCAAGACCCGAATGGGAAGATCTGGCACCAGTTGCTGTTTCGCAGAGATCAACGGTTAAAAAAATAACCATCATCCTCAATAATGAGAGTGTTCCTGCTCGGGACCTAGAGGTCTGGTTAAGGAACTATGGTGAGGTTTTGACAAGGCTAGAAAAAATCCTTGATGAACGTGACATATGGACTGGGGGTTGGTCAGTAACGGTCAGGTTGGCCAGGGATGGGAATGTTGTCCGTCACCTGCCCTCCTCGGCTTTCATAGGGAGGGATAGGATGACTATTTTTTATCCTGGTCAGCCAAAGCTATGTCACCGCTGTGGAGAAAAGGGGCATTTTAGCTCCTCCTGTTCAGCCGTAATATGTTCAGTATGTCGGGGACAGGGTCATGTGGCCAGGGACTGTACCCAGGCGATAAGGTGCAACCTGTGCCTGCGCCTTGGCCACCCCTACAGCCGATGTCCGGAGGCCTGGCACAATATGGAGAAGGAGGTAGTAGATGAACTGTTGAGGCTGGACAGGATGGAGGATGAGGCCCCTGGTGTATCATCCTCCTCTGCGGTGACGGACCCCCCTGGTCCTGTTCAGGATACCTCCCCAGTTTCTGTGGCCAACCCTCCTGTGTCTGTAGGTATTCCTTCTGTGGCTGTCTCTGTGTCCCCCCAGCCTACTGTACCCGCTCCTCTTGTGTCAGAACCTTCTAAGTCTGTGCCCCCTGAGTCAGTCTTACCCCATGAGTCTTCCCCTCCTAGGTCTGACTTAAGGGAAGGTCCCCCCCCACCAGGAGTGGTAGAAGGTACCAAAAAGGGTGCTGCGGCTTCCTCTGTAAAGAAGTCTTCTGTGAAGACTTCAAAAAAGAAGAAAACAAGAGATAACATCTCTGAATCTGACCTGCAGTACCTGGAGGAGAGAAGGAAGGTTGTGAGGCGGAAGAGACAGGCAGTGAGGACGGAACAGGGACAGGAAGCCCCAGTGTCTGTCCCCGACCGTTCTAGGGCTTCTGCATGGGATATCTCCTCATCTGGAGCTTCTTCTGAGCAAAATTCTGATTCAGAAATGGAATTGGAGGAGGCCTCAAGAAAGAGAGAGGCTTCTGGTGATGAGCAGCAGAGGGGAGCTAAGAAGCAATCCACCCAATAACCCAAATGGCGGTTCCCCCTCCGTTAAAAGTGGTGACAATAAATGTCACCAGCATTAAGTCGGTAAGAGCTCGTTCTATGGCCTTCTTTTTGTTCAGCCAATTAGATGCTGAAATTTTATTTTTGCAGGAGACTAGGCTCACCTCCTTGGCAGATATTCATATGGCCAAGAGAGAGTGGAGGTATGGTCCATCTTACTGGTCTCTTGCGGCCGAGCCTTACGGCGGGGTGGCGGTGTTGTTTAAAACCGGCATGGTAACTGTCCAGCGGGTTATTGAGGTGGAGATTGGGAGATGTATGGTCTTAGACGTTCTTGTGGGAGGGCAGGACCTGCGCCTAATTAATGTTTATGGGCCGCACACAAAGTGGGACAGGAAATGCCTTTTTACAAGGATCAAGCCATTTCTTTTTACATCCCGGCAAGTGGTTTTTGGAGGTGACTTTAATACTGTGATTAGGCCCAAGGACAGGAAGGACTTCAATGACAGGTTGGGATATGATAGCGTTTTTTTAAATAGTATGGTTAGGGATGCTGGTCTTGTGGATGTGCACATTAAGCACCTTCCGGATGACACAGGGTTCACCTTTCATCGAGGTAATAGTCAGAGTAGGATAGATAGGTTTTTTTTTTTGAAGGAGGCCTCTGCTTTCTCACCCCCAGTGGTGCAGGCAGTGGAGTTCTCTGATCACTGTATGCTATCTGTGGTCTTGAATGCTTCAGACTTCCCTCAGAGGGGCAAAGGCATCTGGAGATTAAATTCGACTCTCCTTGAGGAAGAACATGTTAGACAATCCTTTGAGGAATTCTTTCAGGCACAGGTGACCATCCTGGACTTTTGTAGCAGCAAGGCTGAGTGGTGGGAGCTGACCAAAAAGAGGATTGCTGGATTCTTCAGGGGCCTAGCCAATAAAAAACAGTTTAATAGATACATGACCTACCAACGTTTGCGGAGGAAGCTGGATATTCTTGTCTCGAGAGGAGGAGATCCTGGGGTAATCTCTGAAGTGAAAATCCTCCTCAGGAAATGTCAATATGACCGGCATACCTCTTTGGTTCTGGAGCGGGACTATGGGAAATACCACTCGCCTGACCCTTACCAGAACTGCAAACAGGGTGTAGCTGTTAAGATGGTCGTTGGCCTTAAGGATAGTACAGGTTCCTTGACAAAGTCCAGGTCAGGGATCCTGGAGGTCGTAAGGTCTTTTTATGCTGAACTTCTTGGGAGGAAAGAGCTTGACCGGGACAAGATGGAAAGCTTTTTGGACTCTACTCCAGGTCTAAATGGTGGAGATGTCCCTTTGATGAATTTGACAGAAGAGATCACAGTTGAAGAGGTGACGAGGGCAATTGAACAGCTTGCCATCAAGAAGTCACCTGGACCGGATGGTCTGACGGCTGAGTTTTACAAAGCCTTTAAGTCTATTCTGGCCCCACATTTGGTAGAGGTTTTTAACAGTTGTCTTGCTGAGGGGGTGCTTCCCCCTTCCATGAGACACTCAGCTGTGATTCTTCTTTCAAAAGGTAAAGATCCTTCGATGATTGAGAATTGGCGCCCCATCAGCCTTCTCAATGTCGATAGAAAGGTGCTGGCGAAGATACTTTTCTGGCGCCTATCGGCAGTAGCAGAGTCTTTGCTTTCTCGCCATCAGCACTGTTCGATCCAGGGTAGGAGCACCTTCACAGCAGTTTTAGCTGTCCGGGAGGCCTTGGAGCAGTGCAGGGCTGCAGGCTGGGGAAAGTATCTACTGGCATTGGATCAGGCAAAGGCTTTCGATCGTGTCAATCATGAGTACCTGTGGTTGCTCTTTAGTAAGTACGGTCTGCCGGGTGGTTTTGTCGATTGGTTAAAAGTTTTGTATAAGGGGGCAGAAAGCTTCCCTCTTGTTAATGGTTGGGTTGGACAGTCCTTTGAGGTTGGCTCTGGGGTGCGCCAGGGTTGTCCCCTGAGTCCCCTGCTCTATGTGTTTGTAATCGACCCCTTCATCAGGAGGCTAGAGAGCAGCATGTTGTGTGGGGTACCAGTGGGAATCCCGGGTGAGCCGCCTTTGAGGGTTGTTGCCTATGCGGATGATGTGTCAGTGATTGTCACTGGGACAGATGAAGCGGAGGAGGTGGTCTCTCTGACATCACGGTACTCTGAAGCATCAGGCTCCAAGATCAATCAGGAAAAGAGTGAAGTTTTTTGGATGGGAAAGGAAGGTGAGGGGTTTGATCTCCCGGACACCTTTCCAGTACCCAGGAAAAAATGAAGATATTAGGCATTGAATTTGGACCTGGCGATTATGGCCTCAAAAACTGGGAAGGCAGGCTGGAAGTTGCCAATACTAAAGTGGTCAGCTGGAAGAGATGGAAGTTATCTCTGAGGGAAAGGGTTGATCTGATTAAGACTTACCTGATACCGATCTTCTTGTATGTCAGCCCTGTCTGCATCTTGCCAGTGTCTCTCTATGCTAGGATCTATAGTGTGTTCTTCCAGATGCTGTGGGGGAACAGACTGAACCCCATCAAGAGGAATGTCACCTATCTATCCAGGAGGGAGGGTGGCTTAGGTATGGTCAACCCCGTTCTTTTCTTTTCGCTGCTATTTCTCAAGTTTAACATTGGTAGTATGCTTGCAGTGGAACCTCCTGGATGGGCAGGCATGTTTAGATCTTGGTTTAGGCCTTTTCTGCGACTTTGGGAAGAAGGTGGCCAAGTGAAGAATCTCAGGGGTCATCGTGGTCAGCTTCCAGCCTATGTCGCTCCGTGTCTGAAGTTGCTGCGGCAGTGGCGACTGTCGGCTGAAGATCTCAGATCCGCTCCGAGGAAAGTCCTTATGAGCCGAGTCTTGAGCGAAGTATTTCATGACCCACTGGCCTTAAGGGATTGCCCAGGCCCAATTTTGAGGGAAGGGTTAAGATTGATTAATTTGGCTAGAGTCCCACTTAAATTCAGGGATCTGGCCTGGTTGTGCTTCCACGGGAGGCTCTATGTTCGGGGCAATTTGAAATTCCGCAGTGGGGTGGATCGTGGTTGTCCTCGGGAGGAATGTACAGGTGAGGAGGAAACTATGGACCATTTTCTGCTTCGTTGCCCTTTTAACATAGAGGTATACAAACAGGTGGGGCGGGCCCTCGGTGTTCCTTTCCTCTCCAGGCTGGGTTATGCTGAGTGGGTGTATGGAGCATTCAATACTGGTGGGGGCTTTTGTTTGGATACACTTTTTTTAGTTAGTTTAGTAGTCCGTTATTACACCTGGAATGCACGGTGTCAGGTCACCCTTCGGCGTAAAATCCTTCCTGTTCAGGTGGAGGTGTGTGACATTCTGCATGAGGTGGGGAAGATTCGGGCGCTTGAGAGAGACAAGTGGGGTCAGAGGGCTTGGCTGAAGGCGTGGAGGGGTTTCAAGCCTCCCTGACTGCCAGGAGTCTCTTTCCCGGGTGTGGCTTTCTGTCTCTTATCACCCTAGATTTTTTCTTAATGCTTAGTTTTTGATAAATGGCTGCATACATAGGTGATGGGTTGTGCCTCTTAGGCCCTCTCTGCTGCTTTATGTAAATAGTTTTCTAAAAATGTTGGAAGTGGATTATGTATATATTGTATATATTCTGCACATGGATGTGTATTCCTTTGTTTTCGGTTGGAATATTGTACTATAGTTATGTTTTTTACTTTTGTATAAAATATGTTGCTTGATTCTTTTCAATAAAAGATCAATAGTGCCCCATCATTCGTGTCAATGGAAGGAATAGTGCCCCATCATTGGTGTCAATGGGAAGAATAGTGCCCCATTATTGGTGTCAGTAATATGAAAAGTGCCCCAAGGGCCACATACGGAAAGCAAAGGGCCACATCTGGCCCCTGGGCCGCAGTTTGGAGACCACTGTTTTATAAGGATATTAGTGCATCAATACAGAAAATGCAGTGCAACAGCATTGATGATAAAATGGCAACTTTTTTTTTTTATTAATGCCGCTGTGTATTGTGACAAGTCAGGAGTGTATTTCTTCATGCAGACTTGTTACTGAAGGGTCTACTTGAAAAGAAGTAGAAAGTAGCGGGCTGACGTCGGACAGATGAATGGATGTAGAATAAATGTTCGGAATTCTCAGGACTCTCTTTTTCTGCCGGTTGTGCCTAAAGCCAAAGCTGCTTATTACCTGTCTCTGCCTCTCCCTCGTTCCCCGTCCCCGGCAGCCTCCGAGGTAGAGCAGAGAGTCGGTTCCAGACGCCGTATGCATAATCACACGTCTTTCCCTATTTCACTGACAGCCCGGTGTCTCCGAGGTGAACAGCTGCATCGGCTTCGCCGTAATTGCAGCCTATTAAAAGAAAACAAAAACAGAAATGAAAGTAAACTAAAGAAAATAAAGTTGTTGTTTTTTATGCAGAGAATAAATAACCTGAATCAGAAAGTGAATGCATCTTTCAATGTCGTCTCAAGTCCTTCTGGGCAAACAAATAGGCTTTTTCTATATAATGCCTACCATCTTATACACTCACCGGCCACTTTATAAAGTACACCTGTTTAATCAGCCAATCACATGGCAGCAACTCAATGCTTTTTAGGCATTTAGACATGGTGAAGATGACTTGCTGAAGTTCAAACCAAGCATCAGAATGGGGAAGAAAGGGGATTTAAGTGACATTGAACGTGGCATGGTTGTTGGTGCCAGACGGGCTGGTCTGAGTATTTCACAAACTGCTGATCTACTGGGACATTTTTCCTTTTTTTGACAACACCTTCCATTTGCCTGTGCCTCATACCCCAGACTTTGTTGGACTGATTGGTATTCTAAATGACTTTATACACTGGACACAGGCTCAAACTCCAGTTTGTGTGTTACTGTTCTATGCTGGGAAATTTATTCTGTTGATATGGAAGAATGCTGCTTCACCCTTGGTACAAAACTTTAATAGTTTGGTGAATAAAGATTTGCCTGTTTACAAGTTGATATACAGTATAAGGGTAGGGCCTGCCCTAATAAGTTCTTTAACCGCTTGCCGACCGCCGCAAGTAGATATACTGCGGCGGTCAGCCCCGGCCAGGCAAAGTGACGTATATATACGTCACTAGCCTGTGACCGGTTTGTGAGCCAATAGCGGGCGAGAGCGCGCCCGCTGAGGCTCGTTCGCGGAGGAGTCCGCGCGTGTGACCGACGGACCCGATGTCCACCGGTCACACTACGATCGTCGGTAGAGCGGGAGAAAGGCGGGCGGCTTATGTAAACAAGCCGCCTGTCATTCTCCCCTGTGTAAAAATGGAGATCAGATGGTTCTACTATGTAGAACCGTTGATCTCTGTTTTTACAATAGGAGACATGTCCCATCACAGTTAGAATCACGCCCCTAGGACACACTTAACCCCTCCCTCTCCAATACAGTTAACCCCTTCCCTGCCAGTGTCATTTTTACAGTAACAGTGCATATTTTTAGCATTGATTACTGCAGTAATGTCACTGGTAACCCCAAAAGTGTCAAAAATGTCAGTCAAGGGTCCGATCTGTCCGCCGCAATGTCGCAGTCCCGCAAAAAAAATCGCAGATCGCCGCCATTACTCGTTAAAAAAAAAAAAACACCAAAATGACAAAAATCTTTCCCTTTGTTAGTAAACGCGATAACTTTTGCGCAAACCAATCAAAATACGCTTTTTGCGATTTTTTTTACCAAACATAGGTAGCATAAAACAAATTGGCCGAAAATGTTAAAAAATTTTGATTTTTACATTTTTTGGGGGGGGGGGAATTTCATATAAAAAAATGTGAAAAATATTGTTATTTTTGCAAAATTTACGCTCTTTTTTTGTTTATAGCGCATGATCAAAAAATCGCACATGTGATCAAATACCACCAAAAGAAAGCTCTAAAAAAAAAGGACGTGAAATTCGTTTAGGTACAGCGTCGCACGACCGCACAATTGTCCGTTAAAGTCATGCAGTAAAAAATCACAAAAAACCCCCTGGTCGGAATGGGGGTAAAATCTTCCGGGGCTTAAGTGGTTAAAATCTGGCAGCCCCGGCCTGATATTGCAAACTCCTTCTGAAAAGATACCCCTTTATCTCAGCATTCGTAAAAAGTTAGATATAATTCAGTACCTTTTATAGTGATGGTTTGGTAAACTCCTAGCTGTGGGCTTCTTGGCTCTCCTGCTAGATGGCATTGGAGGAGCGGAGGGGGTATGAGTGTTGTATGTGTATGTTTGGGTGGCTGGTTGTTTTGCTGTTAGTCTTTTTCTTTGACTTTTTCACTGAATTAAGATAGCTGAGCTATATTTTGGGCTCTGTGTAGTCCAGCCATGATAGCTTTGTTATTTTAGGTCCTATCTCTCCCTATGGGGAATTAATTGTGTTATATCACCACTTTTGTTAACTGGTTGGCCTCTTAAGGCTCATTGTTATATTCATTTTTTTTTATTAATTTTTCCTTGTAAAAATGTGTTATGCTTTTATACATTGGATAATGTGAAAATAAAATAAATAAACACCTTTCAAAAAAACATTCCCATAGAAACACTCCTAAACCTTGTGGACAGCCTTCCCAGAAGAGTTGAGGCTGTTATAGCTGCAAAGGGTGGGCCAACTCAATATTGAACCCTACAGACTAAGACTGGGATACCATTAAAGTTCATGTGTGTGTAAAGGCAGGTGTCCCAAAACTTTTGACAATATGGTGTATATAAATGAAAGGATAAATCCACCTTAAAACTAACATTTCTGCATCTTTAGATCTACACATTCTAACACTAACCTATCTAGCCTTGTAAAGAATAAATCAGTGTACTTACCTTTTTTGAAGCCGATCTGACCCGATCTCCAGCGGCGGAAGCTCTGCTGAGGACACGGCCAACAACGGCTGTGAAATGAATGGGATGTGACGTCACCCATAGAGTTACTATGAGGCTTCCGTTGTTGGCATTGTCCTCTGCACCCGCCTCCACAGTGAAGCCTCAGCTGACAGCTCAGCATGGGATCAGCTTCAAAAAAGGTAAGTGTCAGTGATGGCTGGTGCTCCATAGGCCAGGGGGGGCGGCAGACGGACCACACTATACCCCCCCCCCCACTCCCGGGACCACACCAGCCCGCACACCGGTAGCTGGCTCAGCATGGGATCAGCTTCGAAAAAGGTAAGTGTCAGTGACGGCTGGTGCTCCATAGGCCAGGGGGGGTGGCAGACGGACCACACTATACCCCCCCCCCACACTCCCCGGACCACACCATCCCGCACACCAGTTGCTGGCTCACTCACACTGGAGGGCAGTCAGCAGCAGCGGCGGCTGCTTCCTCCTTGCTCAGTCTCCTGCGTCTCCTTCCGCCTCCTCCTCAGCCAATGGTATGGTTTCTCCTTTCTGCCAATTGGGAAACGTGTCTCAGGACCCGCTTCCTGATTGGCCAGGAGGAGAATCCGTGTGACAATAGTGAATATTCATTCGCTATTGTCACACAACTGGGTGGGCTCGGGCGCAGTTCTCTGCGCCCCGAGCCCACCCTTTTTTGAAGCCTATTGGCTCTAATTATGTGCTTAAAAAAACTCCATTGAACCCCATGCGTCCGGCACCCTACATGTAGATTAGGGGGCCGGATGCATGGATGGGGGGGCGGCACTCCTGCCCCTCAATGGACGGGTCGCCCCTGGTAAGTATACTGATTTTTTCTTTACAGGGCTAGATGGGTTAGCGTTAGAATGTGGAGATCTATAGGTGCAGGGATTTTAGTTTTAGGGTGGACTTATCCTTTAGTAAATGGGCCATCATGTATTGATGACTTTACCAGTTGCGTGCCACATACTTCAAATAAAGTCCCAACTCCTTCCTTTTTAATCTCATATACAGTATAGGGATGGAAGTGCATGACTATAGTATGTCATTTGCTTCATTTAAAGTCCCAATAATCCCTTTTACCCACTATCGGATTGTAAAGCATAGTGCAAAAATGTGACATGTCCTACTTTAACCACTTTACCACCGGAGGATTTTGCTGTCTTACGTCCAGGCCACTTTTTGCGATTCGGCACTGTGCGAATTTAACTGACAATTGCGCTGTCGTGCAATGCTGTACCCAAACTAAATTTACGTCCTTTTTTTCCCACAAACAGAGCTTTCTTTTGGTGGTATTTGATCACCTGTGCGATTTTTACTTTTTGCGCTATAAACAAAAAAAGAGCGTAAATTTTGAAAAAATAACAATATTTTTCACATTTTTTTATATGAAATCCCCCCCCCCCCAAAAAAAAATGTAAAAATCTAAATTTTTTTAAATTTTTGGCCAATTTGTTTTCTGCTACCTATGTTTGGTAAAAAAAATCACAATAAGCGTATTTTGATTGGTTTGCACAAAAGTTATTGCATTTACTAACTAAGGGAAAGATTTTTGTCATTTTTGGTGGTTTTTTTTTTAACGAGTAATGGCGACGATCTGCGATTTTTTTTGCGGGACTCCGACATTGCGGCGGACAGATTGGACTCTTGACTGACATTTTTGACACTTGTGGGGGTACCAGTGACATTACTGCAGTAATCAGTGCTATACATATGCACTGTTACTGTAAAAATGACACTGGCAGGGAAGGGGTTAATTTTATTGGTGATCAAGGGGTTAATGTATGCCTGGTGCTTACTTAGGAGATCCGCCCGCTTTGTTTGCGATGATCGGGGAAGAGTGGCGGTGATCACCGCCGCTCCTCCCCTTGCCCGACTCCCGCTGTGACTGAATACAGCGGGAGCGAGCCTCCGGCGGCGCGCGCGCGCCGCCCACAAGAGGAGGAGTCCAGCAACGTAGGTCTACGTCGCTGGACGGGAACGAGCCACTTTGCCGCAGTACAGTCAACGTGACTGGTCGGCAAGTGGTTAAGCAGCACAGACCAATGCAGCGCAATATTGTGAACCAAAGCAATAGGAAATAAGGCACATTGTCTTGGTTATGCTCTCCTTTGCAGCCCAATGGGACTGGTGTGAATGAGCCCTTTTAATGGTATGGACTGCAAAGGCAGAGCATTATCTGGTACAAATTCAACTCTGAAACAAAAATGAAAGAAAACCTTGTTGGTCACGTAAGGAGCCAAGGCTGTGGGCATTGCAATGGTTAAGCCGTTGACGGTTAACATTTCTGCTGAAACGTACAATATTTTCCTGTTTCGTTGAGCTGTCCTTGTCCTGTTAAACCGGCAGATTAACAGTAATTGTCTCCAAACTCCTGAAACACATTCTTACCATTGTCTCATTTGCTGTTGACATGGAGAAAGCACAAAGTTCTGTCTAGACCTCATCCTCTTTGTCTCCCGTAGCTGTCCAGCTCGCTGGCTTTCATTAACACATCCTTCTAATCTGCGAGCCTTCTTGTACCGGCTACTGGGGGCTGTAATTGCTGATTTGACAGTCGAGGAAGAAAGAGGCTTATTATATCCAAGGAAAGGGCTTGAAAACTCTGGGCATGAGATGCTTTCATTATACCCATAATCTTCTTTATTTTTACTTTAATTCCAAATTTCCATGACACTGCTAGCCCGTTGTCCAAAGAAAGGTTTTGTAAAAATAAAGATTTTTTTTTTGGTCTTTGGCCCATTGGTCTAGATTGTGTTGGCATCCCTGTACTCATCATCATGTCACTCATTTTTTTTTCTTTTTTTTAGCTTTTATTATTTTACATAGCAACCTAGTACGGCCTCTCTCAACTTTTTAACAAAAAGGAACCCTTGAAATAACTTCTGGTCTGGAACCCCTGCTAAAAATGACTATATCTACAACTCATGAAATATTAGTGTGATGATCAATGGGAAGAATGCTCCTTACACTTGTGGTCATTGGGAAGAATTACCCCCTTACCGATAGCTAAAAAGATTATTGGTGTCAGTGGGAATTTATTAGGAGAGGCAGAAATTACTAATTGCTCAAGGAACTCCTAGCTACTTCTGGAGGAACTCTGGGGTTCATTGAAACTCTGGTTGAGAAACCTGCATTAGAGGAACCCTTGAAATATTTTTTTCCCCACTAAAACCATTTTATTGGTAGTCAGTGGGAATTATGACCCTTACATTGATGGCCAGTGGAAACAATGCTTCTTAACTTGGGGGACAGAGGGAAGAATGACCCTTACATTGATGGCCAGTGGAAACAATGCTCCTTAAATTGGGGGTCAGGGGGAAGAATGCCCCTTACATTGATGGCCAGTGGAAACAATGCTCCTTAAATTGGGGGTCAGAGGGAAGAATGACCCTTACATTGATGGCCAGTGGAAACAATGCTCCTTAAATTGGGGGTCAGAGGGAAGAATGCTCCTTACATTGATGGCCAGTGGAAACAATGCTCCTTAAATTGGGGGTCAGAGGGAAGAATGCTCCTTACATTGATGGCCAGTGGAAACAATGCTCCTTAAATTGGGGGTCAGAGGGAAGAATGACACTTAGATTGATGGCCAGTGGAAACAATTCTCCCTAAATTGGGGGTCAGAGGGAAGAGTGCTCCTTACATTGATGGCCAGTGGAAACAATGCTCCTTAGATTGGGAATCAGTTGTAAAAACTGCCCCTTTACAGCGGCGGTCAGATTGCTACCATTACAGACAAGGCCACCAATAGGGGGACCACCAGTCCTCTTGTAGGGGGTCTGGGCAGGCAGGGGGGCCCAAACAGCAGCGGGAATCAGTGGCGCCGTGCGGAGGGACAGTTACAGAAGGATGCCCTATTCAGCTCTCTGCAGCAGCTGAAAGCCAGTTTCTCTCCCTCCTCCTGGCTTTCAGCTGCTGCAAGAAGAGACACAGACACATGGCATCGTTCCTGTAACTGCTTCCCCTGTACCCATTCCTGTCCCTGTTCTGCCCTCTTCTGATTCCTCAGTGTGCCCCCCTTTCACTGTGCTTGTACTTTGGGGCATATTTACATAAAATATGCTGTGCAGATGTCTTAAGAGTTTGCACGTGCATAACGAATGAGTGCCATATTGTTTGTTATATGATTGTCTGCTATGAACGTCAGCTGCAGCTAGTGGTCATAATTAGTGTTGAGCGAACACGGACTGTATTATTCGTGTTCGTACCGAATAATTGGATTTTTTGTACCCGAACACGGACACGGACACTTTACTGTATGTTCGGGTAAAAATCCGTGTTCGGTCGTTTTATTTCCGGGTTTTGCATGCTTTGGCGCTCTTTTCATGGCGGGCTTTCAACAGCCAATCAACAATCGTTTAACTGGTGTGCCTTAAGCCATCCCAGCCATGCCTGCAAATGTCTCAGTAGCTGTGATTGGCCGTCTGAAGCATGTGACCAAGTCTTTATAAGTTCGAGGCAGCCGCAGCGGCGTCATTATGCTGCTTAGATTCAGGGACAGAGCACACATCAACGTGCTGGCTGCTGATTAGGGAAAGATAGGCAGGAAAAAACCATTTGTGTCCGGATAGAATTGAGGGACAGGTCGGAGTGTTTAGGCAGGGCGAGTTGTAGGCATTTTAGGGATAGAGTCTGCTGAATTATAGGGTCAGTGTCTTCTACAAACTACAATCGATATTGCTGTGTGGGGGGTGGGGTCTGCACTCAATCCTGATCTACGATCTCTTCTCAATCCTGTTAGGGACAGAGTCTGCTGAATTTTAGGGAAACTGTGTTCTACAAACTACAATCGATATTGCTGTGTGGTGTGGGATTGGAGATAGGCAGGTGTCAGTGATCCACATCCATTTTTCTGTGTGTGAGCTGCAGTGAACACAATCTTTTTGGGCTGCAGTGAACACAATCTTTTTGGGCTGCAGTGAACACAATCTTTTTGGGCTGCAGTGAACACAATCTTTTTGGGCTGCAGTGAACACAATCTTTTTGGGCTGCAGTGAACACAATCTTTTTGGGGTGCAGTGAACAAAATCTTTTTGGGGTGCAGTGAACACAATCCTTTTTGGTGTGCAGTGAACACAATCTTTGTGGGGTGCAGTGAACAAAATCCTTTGTGGGGTGCAGTGAACACAATCTTTTTGGGGTGCAGTGAACAAAATCCTTTTTGGGGTGCAGTGAACAACATCCTTTTTGGGGTGCAGTGAACACAATCTTTTTGGGGTGCAGTGAACAAAATCCTTTGTGGGGTGCAGTGAACACAATCTTTTTGGGGTGCAGTGAACACAATCTTTTTGGGGTGGAGTGAACAACATCCTTTTTGGGGTGCAGTGAACAAAATCCTTTTTGGGGTGCAGTGAACAAAATCATTTTTGGGGTGCAGTGAACACAATCTTTGTGGGGTGCAGTGAACACAATCTTTTTGGGGTGGAGTGAACAACATCCTTTTTGGGGTGCAGTGAACAACATCCTTTTTGGGGTGCAGTGAACACAATCTTTTTGGGGTGCAGTGAACACAATCTTTGTGGGGTACAGTGAACAGAATCTTTGTGGGGTGCAGTGAACACAATCTTTGGGGGGTACAGTGAACACAATCTTTGTGAGGTGCAGTGAACACAATCTTTGTGGGGTGCAGTGAACACAATCATTGTGGGGTGCAGTGAACTCAATCTTTGTGGGGTACAGTGAACACAATCTCATACTTCTGAAGGTTTGAGGGTGCTGCCTGTTCCATACTCCCCCTACTCCTCATCTAGCCTTTTAGGGGTACAAACAATAGTAATTGGGGCCTAGTGTGGTTGTGTACGTGTGATATACATACACTTTTTTGGGATCATATTTTCTATTCCGCTATTTAATCAAAAACCTTTGGGGATCAGTTAAATTGGGGGATAGTCTGTGTTGGTACGTGTGAGAGAGATCCACCTTTCCAAGTTGTTGGGGTTCATCTCATACTTCTGAAGGTTTGAGGGTGCTGCCTGTTCCATACTCCCCCTACTCCTAGCCTTTTAGGGGTACAAACAATAGTAATTGGGGCCTAGTGTGGTTGTGTACGTGTGATATACATACACTTTTTTGGGATCATATTTTCTATTCCGCTATTTAATCAAAAACCTTTGGGGATCAGTTAAATTGGGGGATAGTCTGTGTTGGTACGTGTGAGAGAGATCCACCTTTCCAAGTTGTTGGGGTTCATCTCATACTTCTGAAGGTTTGAGGGTGCTGCCTGTTCCATACTCCCCCCTACTCCTAGCCTTTTAGGGGTACAAACAATAGTAATTGGGGCCTAGTGTGGTTGTGTACGTGTGATATACATACACTTTTTTGGGATCATATTTTCTATTCCACTATTTAATCAAAAACCTTTGGGGATCAGTTAAATTGGGGGATAGTCTGTGTTGGTACGTGTGAGAGAGATCCACCTTTCCAAGTTGTTGGGGTTCATCTCATACTTCTGAAGGTTTGAGGGTGCTGCCTGTTCCATACTCCCCCTACTCCTCATCTAGCCTTTTAGGGGTACAAACAATAGTAATTGGGGCCTAGTGTGGTTGTGTACGTGTGATATACATACACTTTTTTTGGATCATATTTTCTATTCCGCTATTTAATCAAAAACCTTTGGGGATCAGTTAAATTGGGGGATAGTCTGTGTTGGTACGTGTGAGAGAGATCCACCTTTCCAAGTTGTTGGGGTTCATCTCATACTTCTGAAGGTTTGAGGGTGCTGCCTGTTCCATACTCCCCCTACTCCTAGCCTTTTAGGGGTACAAACAATAGTAATTGGGGCCTAGTGTGGTTGTGTACGTGTGATATACATACACTTTTTTGGGATCATATTTTCTATTCCGCTATTTAATCAAAAACCTTTGGGGATCAGTTAAATTGGGGGATAGTCTGTGTTGGTACGTGTGAGAGAGATCCACCTTTCCAAGTTGTTGGGGTTCATCTCATACTTCTGAAGGTTTGAGGGTGCTGCCTGTTCCATACTCCCCCTACTCCTAGCCTTTTAGGGGTACAAACAATAGTAATTGGGGCCTAGTGTGGTTGTGTACGTGTGATATACATACACTTTTTTGGGATCATATTTTCTATTCCGCTATTTAATCAAAAACCTTTGGGGATCAGTTAAATTGGGGGATAGTCTGTGTTGGTACGTGTGAGAGAGATCCACCTTTCCAAGTTGTTGGGGTTCATCTCATACTTCTGAAGGTTTGAGGGTGCTGCCTGTTCCATACTCCCCCCTACTCCTAGCCTTTTAGGGGTACAAACAATAGTAATTGGGGCCTAGTGTGGTTGTGTACGTGTGATATACATACACTTTTTTTGGATCATATTTTCTATTCCGCTATTTAATTTAACTGGGCCTCCATGCGAGACCTGTGTGCCTTGTTGCGCTGTTTTGAGTACTCCACCAACATGGCCAGTGGCAATGACGCCGTTCTCAGCTTAACTATCCCACTTCTATGCCTCCTTGAAAAAACAATTCGGGCGATGATGGAAGAGGATGTGGCACAGGATGAGGAGGAGGAGGAGGATGAAGAGGTAACATTTCCAAGGCTTTCAGGGCAGTCATTCGCAAGGGGCTCCGAGGGTGGGTTCCTGCACACGCAAACGCCAGGGACGCAATTGTCCAGCAGGGGCACAGTTCTGGAGGATGAGGAGGATGAGGAGGAGGAGGAGCTGGAGGAGGAGATGGAACCATGTTCACAGCAGGGTGGCACCCAGGCCAGCTCATGGCCATCACTGGTGCGTGGCTGGGGGGATACAGAGGACACGGACGATACACCTCCCACAGAGGACAGCCTTTCGTTGCCTCTGGGCAGCCTGGCACACATGAGCGATTACATGCTGCAGTGTCTCCACAACGACCGCCGAGTTGCCCACATTCTAACTTGTGCTGATTACTGGGTGGCCACGCTGCTGGATCCCCGTTACAAGGACAACGTACCGTCCTTAATTCACTCACTGGAGCGCGATCGCAAGATGCGCGAGTACAAGCGCACGCTGGTAGACGCCATGCTGCTGGCATTCCCATCTGACAGCGGGGCCACAGTGGAAGCACAAGGCAGAGGAGGAGGAGGAGGAGGTCGCCAACGCAACCAGGGCACCGCCAGCACCTCAGAAGGCAGGGTTAGCATGGCCGAAATGTGGAAAAGCTTTGTCAGCACGCCACAACAAACAGCAGCACCAGCAGCTCAGATGGAACGTCTTAGCAGGAGGCAGCATTTTACCAACATGGTGGAGCAGTATGTGTGCACACGCCTACATGTAGTGAATGACGGGTCTGCCCCCTTCAACTTCTGGGTCTCCAAATTGGGCACATGGCTTGAGCTTGCCCTTTACGCCTTGGAGGTGCTGGCGTGCCCTGCAGCCAGTGTATTATCTGAACGGGTATTTAGCACGGCTGGGGGCGTTATAACAGACAAGCGCAGCCGCCTGTCCAGAGACAATGTGGACAAGCTCACGTTCATTAAAATGAACCAGGCATGGATCCCACGGGACTTTTCCGTACCTTATGCAGAATAGCAATGGATACCGACCTTACCCACCCATTGTTCCATTTTTGCTCTTTCTCACTCTTTTGGGGTGTACCCTCATTTAAAATTTTTGAAAAGAAGCAGTGTTGGCTACCTCGTCCTCCTCCTCAGGGCCAGATTAATGTAGGGGCTATTGGAGCTGCAGCTCCAGGCCCCTACCTTTTATATAGGCCCCGGGTTGGCCATATTCACTGTTACCGCTCTTCTGTCACTTGTAAACACAGAAGTCTGGCTTCTATGCTCGCTTCCCCAGGCAGCACCCTCAGAACCTCCCCACACAGCGTGAAGGCCGGACAAGGAGGGACAGTTGGCGATGCATGGATGTGTTTATGGGCTTCAGAGACAGCATCCCATGTTGAATTAGGCATGCATGGCTGCACCCTTCCTCCTCTGGGTGCATGGCAAGGCACGGCCCTTAAGGCCCTTCAAAATCCTCAGCACCAAGCCCATGATGCTGTTAATCCGGCCCTGGTCCTCCTCCACCGCCGCTTCCACCTACACCGCCCATAGGTGTGCGCAGCCTATTGCATTAAGGTGTGCACCCCAAAGTTGAAATACACATGCATGTGTTTGCCAGCAGGGAGAGTAATGTATCGGGGCCATGTACCTGTAGGCAAGGAGAAATAGAGCAGAGCAGGTCCCAGGGAGATCTTTCCCATCTCCTCACTGGCAATGCTATGTGCCCTAGGTGATTAGGGTGTGCCCAGGCACACCCAGCACACCCTGTGCGCACGCCTATGTCACCGCCACATCCACCACCACCTCAACCTCCCTCCTACTCCATATGGGCCTCGTCCTTCAGAGATGAAGAAGAACATTGTTTTATTTTTCTGTTTTTTTTTTGTTGTTTTAAGTTATTTCCCTATCCACATTTGTTTGCAGAGCACTTGCCATGCTCTTAATTACGTTTTGCTGCCATTTGCAGCACTCTAGCCCTTTCCTTTGGTGTTTTAGAGCCATTTTAGTGCCTTAAAGTTCGGGTCCCCATTGACTTCAATGGGGTTCGGTGTCCGGGAAAAGTTCGGTAAAAGTCCGGGACACGGACCCGGACTTTTTTTTAAAGTTCGGCCGAACCCGTCGAACACGGACATCTAGGTGTTCGCTCAACCCTAGTCATAATGTGGTATTTTTCTGAAATACCGCAAAAAAAAAAAAAAAAAAGAATACTTTATTATGGCTACTAGACGATCACAGGAGATAATTACATTACAAACAATACAGTGATCATTCTTTGTAAGTGTATTACCACTTTTGTAGTCAACTGATAAAAAAACCTCACAATATGTTTGGTATGTGTTTCCAGCATGCTTAATTTTTTTTCTTTTTTTTTTTTTTTTTTTTTCTTTTTTTTAGATATTTCTTACCTTTTAGATGTTTCTCGGGAGAAAGTGTAATGGCTGACTTCAAGGTTTTTTGAACAATGTTAGAGTGAGCCTGTCCCAAGTCTGTCCTAATTAACATACAATGCATGAAGCCCAGCCTTTAAATCTTTATCCCTTTGTTAGGACAGACAGTGTTCAAATCTAGCTACATTTGATAATGAAGATCTGCTGACACTGTACCGACAGGCAGCGGTGTATTTAGGATTTATGCTGCCCTAGGCTGGACTAAACTCGTGCACCCCCTAATTTAACTATGACCCACCCCTTCCTGTCAAGACCACACCCTTTCCTGTGTCAGACCCGCCCTGTCACCTGTAAACCACACCCCTTCCTATTTAGAGCTCCACCTCTTCCTCTCTGTACATTAAAAGTGCCTACTTGTATATTTTGTTGTTTTGTATGGGTACGTCGGTTCGCAGGAGCTCCATGTGTAGAGGTGTGCTAGTCTAACACCATAGTGATAATACCAGACAGACAGCCCCAGGCTCCATGTGTAGAGGTATAGTAGTATAACACCATAGTGATAATACCAGACAGACAGCCCCAGGCCCCATGTGTAGAGGTATAGTAGTATAACACCATAGTGATAATACCAGACAGCCCCAGGCTCCATGTGTAGAGGTATAGTAGTATAACACCATAGTGATAATAACAGACAGCCCCAGGCCCCATGTGTAGAGGTATAGTAGTATAACACCATAGTGATAATACCTGACAGACAGCCCCAGGCTCCATGTGTAGAGGTATAGTAGTATAACACCATAGTGATAATACCAGACAGACAGCCCCAGGCTCCATGTGTAGAGGTATAGTAGTATAACACCATAGTGATGATACCAGACAGACAGCCCCAGGCTCCATGTGTAGAGGTGTGCTAGTATAACACCATAGTGATAATACCAGACAGCCCCAGGCCCCATGTGTAGAGGTATAGTAGTATAACACCATAGTGATGATACCAGACAGACAGCCCCAGGCCCCATGTGTAGAGGTATAGTAGTATAACACCATAGTGATAATACCAGACAGACAGCCCCAGGTTCCATGTGTAGAGGTATAGTAGTATAACACCATAGTGATAATAACTGACAGACCCAGGCTCCATGTGTAGAGGTATGCTAGTCTAACACCATAGTGATAATAACTGACAGACCCAGGCTCCATGTGTAGAGGTATGCTAGTCTAACACCATAGGGATAATACCAGACAGACAGACAGCCCCAGGCTCCATGTGTAGAGGAATATTAGTATAACACCATAGTGATAATACCAGACAGCCCCAGGCTCCATGTGTAGAGGTATATTAGTATAACACCATAGTGATAATAACAGACAGACCCAGGCTCCATGTGTAGAGGTATACTAGTCTAACACCATAGTGATAATAACAGACAGACAGACAGACAGCCCCAGGCTCCATGTGTAGCGGTATGCTAGTAAAGCACCATAGTGATAATAAAAGACAAGTAGACCTGAGGTGGGGAATCACAACCATGTTCTTGCTGGTGGCTGGGCAGGGAAGATGGAGATAGGACCAAACACTACAAAATATATAAAATTGATCTATCTGTATGTATTTCTTGTCTAAAACAGACTAATGATCCAACATAATGAGAAAACACACTTTGTTCTTCTGCCTTCACATCTTGCTGGAAGACATTAGAGAGTCTGCAGAATAAAGCGTGTGAAATGTGAATGTGTCACAAACCTGGCCAGCTGAAACTGAGCATACGGTGAACGCAATGCAAAAATAATGCATATCAAAATTGTAAGCAGATAGAAACAGCTGAAGTTCCCTGCAAATCTATGCTTTTTAGCTTTTCTCTCTTCTTCCACTTCTTGAGTCCCATTATTTGCCCAAAAAAATTAAAAAATCGCAATTAAAGACCAATAGGTAGGCTTGCGTAGGGGTGGGGACTCACCTGAATTTTTGAAGGTAAAGAGTTTGGCATGGAGTTCACCAGAGCTTCACAGGTTGCCACTGGAGTCCTCTTCTACTCCTCCATGACGACATCACGGAGCTGGTGGATGTTAGAGACCTTGCGCTCCTCCACCTTCCATTTGAGGACGCCCCACAGATGCTCAATAGGGTTTAGGTCTGGAGACATGCTTGGCCAGTCCATCACCTTTACCCTCAGCTTCTTTAGCAAGGCAGTGGTCCTCTTGGAGGTGTATTTGGGGCCGTTATGTTGGAATACTGCTCTGCGGCCCAGTCTCCGAAAGGGAGAGAATCATGCTCTGCTTCAGTATGTCACAATACATGTTGGCATGTTCCCTTAATGAACTGTATCTAGTGCTGGCAGCACTCATGCAGCCCCAGACCATGAGACTCCCAACACAATACTTGTCTGTCTGTGGGCAAGACATATTTGTCTTTGTACTCCTCCCTGGGTTCTGCCACACATGTTTGACACCATCTGAACCAAATAAGTTTATCTTGGTCTCATCAGACCACAGGACATGGTTCCAGTAATCCATGTCCTTAGTCTTCTTGTCTTCAGCAAACTGTATTGGGCTTTCTTCTGCATCATCTTTAGAAGAGGTTTTCTTCTGGGATGACAGTCATGCAGACCAATTTGATGCAGTGTGGTATGGTCTGGGCACTGACAGGCTGACCCCCCACCCCTTCAGCCTCTGCAGCAATGCTGGCAGCACGCATACGTCTATTTCCAAAAGACAACCTCTGGATATGACGCTGAGCATGTGCACTCAACTTCTTTGGTCAACCATGTTGAGGCCTGTTCTGAGTGGAACCGGTCCTGTCAAACCGCTGTATGGTCTTGGCCACCGTGCTGCAGCTCAGTTTCAGGGTCTTGGCAAACTTCCTATAGCTTAGACCATTTTTATGTACAGCAACAATTCTTTTTTTTTTTTCAGATCCTCAGAGAGTTCTTTGCCATGAGGTGCCATGTTGAACTTCCAGTGACCAGTATGAGAGAGTGAGAGCGATAACACCAAATTTGCCACACCTGCTCCCCATTCACACCTGAGACCTTGTAACACTAAGGAGTCACATGAGACCGGGGAGGGAAAATGGCTAATTGGGCCCAATTTGGACATTTTCACTTAGGGGTGTACTCACTTTTGTTGCCAGCGGTTTAGGCATTAATTGTCCGTGTATTGAGTTATTTTGAGGGGACAGCAAATTTACACTGTTATACAAGCTGTACACTCACTACTTTACATTGTAGCAAAGTGTCATTTCTTCAGTGTTGTCACATGAAAAGATATAATAACATATTTACAAAAATGTGAGGGGTGTACTCACTTTTGTGAGATACTGTACATATATTGTACATGTTGTACATGTACTGTATATTATATATATATATCTAATTAATAAAAAATAAATAGATAGTATATACACATAAACACACGCACACATTAAAAACAATATATATATATATATATATATATATATATATATATATATATATATATATATATATATATATATATATATACATATACATACACACACTCTCTCTCTCTCTTCTCTATATATATATATATAGTATTTTTTTAAAAGAAAAATATATTTACTGTATGTGTATATATACATATACGTATATATATATATACAGTGTATATATATATATATATATATATATACATATATACTGTATACACACTCTATCTATTCTGCTTTGCTGGTCGCAGTAAAGTGATTGGCCTTAATGAACTGTAGAGTGATGTAAACTTTCTCTGCTCCCAATCAAGGCTCCACTAAAAGTGCTGCATTGGCACTCTCTGCTCCGTATCATCATAGATCGAAGTGATGAAAAGAAAAAAACCTGTAAGCAGTATTTCAAAGACGAGGACATTAAGCCGCCACGGGCCAGGGGTGACATTTTTGGACAGAATGATTCGTCTTCTTTAAATCACTTCTTCATTAAGATTACTGGAGGGTGAAATCTAACATGTGGAGAAAGTCAGGAAATATAGAAAGAAGTATTATTTCTTTATCTTGTAACTTCCTCGATAATATTTTCATCATTCACTCTTTTCACATCTGACAGTCACACATTGTATCTGAGCATAACACGCTGAATCAAAACTTCGGGGTCCAGGACAATAGCACACTAACACACAAGGGTCCCGAAAAATGACATACTGACACTTGGGGGCCTAAGACAATGAAACACTGAAAACTGGGGGGGGGGGGGGGGGCACTCCAACAATGACATACTGGAACTTGAGGGGTATAGAAAAATTGGGGTCCAGGACAATGAGACACTGACACCTCGATGTCCAGGACAATGACCCACTGACACTTGGGGATCCCTCATAAATAAGCTATGCAGCTCCTCCTAACCTCCACTCACGATGTCTAGAACATTCTCCAACATTGTAGAGAACAGGGTGAGGCACCAGAGAGGCTGCTAGGATGAGTCATCCAGCCTCCCTGAATCACTGATCCCTGACCCAGAATCAACCCAGGCCTGGCTCTCAGCCAAGCCAATTTGCTTACTCTAACAACTAACCTATTTACACTAGCATACTATCTAGAGCAGTGGTTCTCAACTCCTGTCCTCAGGACCCCCTAACAGGCCAGAGTTTAAGTATTACCTTGGGGAAATGCAGACCAGAACACTGAGCAGCAAATTATATCACCTGGGATGTATTTCAGTTATCTTGCAAACCTGGCCTGTTAGTGGGTCATGAGGACAGGTGCTGAGAACCACTTATCTGTAGGGTGCTACACTTAGATAATACACACATCAAGCTCCCTGGACAGGGTAGCTAAGTGGAACTAGCTCATAACTACGTAGTGGCTGCCGCCCCTTCCATCTCCCATGCAGGACTTCCAATAAAATGGTGGGCCAATGCAAAATGGTGTCCAATTCTTGTGGGATTTCAGTGCCAATCGCAGACATTGGCTTCCCCAAGATGGCCACCTGGAAGCCATATAAGTGTAAAACCTAGCCTCCAATAAGTTCCTGCTGGCCTTAAAAAGCATCACAGTGCCACTTTTTAGGTTGATGAAGAAGAAAAACAGAGCGCCTCTAAGTGCAGCAATTTATTAAAAGGTTAAAATTACTGGTGATAACAACTCACTAGATAGGAGTGAAATGAAGGCTTGTATGCTCCGGTGGCATGTCAGAAGATGGATCGTGTCCCAGGGGTCCTGGAGGATGGAGAGCTCCGGGTGGACGGATGGACGCTGCGCCTGGAATCCTCCGTCTTCCGGGTACGGCTAGGGCGCCAAGGACCACGCTGGAACGCAGCGCACGCTGCGTGACGTCACCGGAGATTGGAATGACACGACGCGTTTCAGAGCTCGTGCATGGCTCTCAATGGGTGTGCACGCTCTTTTTTCAAGGGTGATATATATTATATATAGCTGGTACTCCATCTAGCCCATGGGTGTCCAACCTTTTGGCTTCTCTGGGCCACATTGAGTGTAGAGAAATTGTCTCGGGCTGCATATAAAATATATACCATTAGTTAAGGTATATAAGTAATAAAATGCCGCCGTGCCCTTCCCGTGCTGCCGCGCCCACCCCAACACTAATTTAACACAACTAGTGGATGATCCCCTCCAAGGCTGCCTCTGTGGCCGTGCCCCCGACTCGACTTCCTTCCTCCCCAGCAAAAGAAAAACAAATTGTCAGGGGGCAGTGGGCCGTATTGCCTGCGGTTTTCGGGCCGCATGCGGCCCCCGGGCCACAGGTTGGACATGCCTGATCTAGCCTATACCAAAGCGCTTGCTTCCTTATCTATCTACTTTTTAGGTTGATGGACACACTGCAGCATTACCACTGCCTACAAGTGCAGCATTCAGGAATTTGTAGGGAACCCACAACTGGAGCACACAAATACTGGAGATCCCTCAGTAAATGTCTGTTCTGAGTCCGACATAATAATCCTAAAAATTTCTATGCCTTTTTGTTAAAAAAATAAAAAAATCTTTGGAGTTAATCTGCCGAGGGGTGCTGAAAAACACATGAAAATATATATTTCTACAAACAAATATTAATGCACCGAAAAGATGGGATGTGTTTGCCATGGCGTTTGTCTTTGTGGGTGCCGTCTTGGCACTGACAGATGATGCACACTGACTTGGAGTGACGAAGCTCCAGTGGCTTCTGCTTGGCAGCAAATCCTGGCACCCTCTGAACTTCTCAGTGAGAACAAACTGATAGAGATGACACCAAGACAAATGCGCTGACTTCTAATTCCATTTCCTGGGCCGAGGAACGGCAGACCGGCCAGATTTCACCACTGTTACTCTGCTGAAAATATCATTGCACATTGCATAATTAATACACTGAAGTCTGGGTGCTGTGATTTATTGTTTATGGGCTTTTTATACAAGATCAGAGGTTGCGGGTGGAGAGAATTTTGCGCCTAAATGGAGGACTTACTGATTAAATAGCCAAATTAATCTTTTTCTTAGCACGGGGATAATGTCAGGCAGCGGCAAAATTCTTTTATCTTCTCTGCGGTGAACTGCAGGTAGAGATGTTAACGTTTATAGTGTATCAGGGTAAAGATTAACCATTTCAATACAGGGCACTTTCACCCCCTTCCTGCCCAGGCCAATTTTCAGCTTTTAGCGCTGTTGCATTTTTTGCGCGGTCATGCAACACTGCACCTAAACCAAATTTATGTCATTTTCCCCCCACAAATAGAGCTTTCTTTTGGTGGTATTTGATCACCGCAAGGTTTTTTCTTTTTTGCTAAACAAATAAAAAAAAGACCGAAAAGTTTGAAAAAAAAAACGTTTTTTTTGTTTATGTTATACAATTTTGTAAATAAATACGTTTTTCCTGCACTGATGAGCACTGATGAGACTCCACTGACAGGCACTGATGAGGAGGCACTGATGGAGTGGCACTGATAGGTGGCACTGATAGGCGGCACTGATAGGTAGCACTGATATGCCACATTGGTGGGCACTGATAGGCGACATTGATGGGCACTGATAGGTGGCACTGATGGGCACTGATAGGTGGCACTGATGGGCACTAATGGGCACTGATAGGTGGCACTGATGGGCACTGATAGGCGGCACTGATCGGCACTGACGGGCGGCACTGATGGGCACTAATGGGCACTGATAGGCGGCACTGGTGGGCAATAATGGGCACTGGTGGGCGGCACTGATAGATGGCAATGATGGGCACTTGTGGGCAGCACTGATGGAGAGGGCACTGGCGGGCAGCACTGATGGGGAGGTCAATGGGGGGGCTGCCCTGATTGCCATCCCTGGTGGCCATAGTGGGCATCCCTGGGGTCATGGTGGGCATCCCTGGGGTCATGGGTGGGTATCCCTGGTGGTTCTAGTGGCAGCCCCCCCCCCGAGGGGTTGCACTGGTAATCAATGATCTGATTACCAGTGCCGACCCCCCCCCCCCTGTCAGAGGAGCCGCCGATCGGCGCTCCTTTACTCGTGCCTGTCAGGCACGTACTGAGGAAAGACAATCAACGGCTCTTCCTGTTTACTATGTGACCAGCCATGATTGGACACGGCTGGTCACATGGTAAAGAGCCTACGTCAGTAGGCTCTTTACCGAGATTGGAGATGCAGGGAGTCAGTGTGACACCTCGCATCACCGAGTGCGCCCCCCTAAGACCTCTGCTGTATCTGACGATGTTTCTTCTTGCTGAGCCACCTGAGACTGCCTTGGGCCTTGTTTCTGCTGAACCTTGAGTCCTTTGCTCCTCCCATGCCAGATACTATTCAATAAAAACTATACCTAGAGTGCAGCTTCAACTGCTTCTTTTTTCTAAGCAGACTGCAATATCTGGTGCATAAAATAGTTTCTGAGGCGCGTCATGAACAAATATCTATGTGATAATCATTAATTATTAAAGACACACTGACGCATGTTCTTTAAGGCAAGGGTTTAATTCTAAAAAAGAAAGCTAACTGGAGCAAACGGAGCATTTATTTGAAAACCTGCAAAGTCTAGTGGGGATGGTTGCACAGATTGCACATCGCTCACCTGCCAGCAGTGAAACCCCTCAGGTTGAGCATTACGATTGGCAGCTTAAAAGAACAAAAACAGTAAACATTTGTACGAGTCTAGGGCAGCACCCCAGGCAACGCTCCGCAATCACAGCAAACAGGTAGCAAAGTGGGAGCAATTGTGTGATCAAGAGAGGCAAAAGAACAACTAAATGAGCATTTTGATGTTAAAAAGAATACATTGACTACACTATCACAATCCAAAAAAAAGGCTTCTGAGCCAAAATGAGAATCCCCGGTTTAATAAAGTTAGCGGACTGCGCTTTTATGTTGAAAGACGTTCCCTTCAAACACACTGGGACCGTTGAGGACAGACTGAGCCTGGCTGATGTTTCATTAAAACGTTCCCTTAAGCGTCGGGAGGATGAATCTCTTGGTTGCGCGGAGAAAGCTGTAATGAGTCAACCCCCCCACCCCATCTTCTGTCTGCAGTGGGAGGAGATTAACCCCTTTGTAGTAGAGAATAGCAGCTTCAACTTTCTAAAGTCTTGAGCACCCCAGATCCGAAAAAATAAAGCTATGCAGTTGCGTTCCAGGTGATGGGTAAACTAGTCGCTCCTTGTTTGTAATAGTAATCAATGCATGGTGATCACCAAGCTTTAAAGTGTATATAGAGCTTCGGTGCTACTTTAAGAAGAGCTGCTGGATATGTTGGTTCTTCCTGCCCAGCACCATTGATGGCACACCATGTACTTGGACCTGAGTGACAACCACAAACCTGAACATTTTTTAAATGGATTTAGCACCCTCCTAGACAGGTGCTAGGTAAAAGCATCTTTTTGCTCCTGCTGCTTATCGGGGGAGCTTGATCTGTTAGTTTTGCCTGTCACATGTTTCCAGGTGTGATTTACTGGGTCTAAGGGAGTGTCCCCACTGGTATCCAAGCAGGGAGCTTGTTGGATAGTGGAGGAAACCTAGCCAGGAGCACACCAGGGTTTATGGCTGTTTCAGTGGGTGGGCATTGCTGCAATGCATCCTGGGATTGGCAATACATCCGGAGGGAGCATGTGACAGGGCGTCTTTGGTGGGAAGCAGTGTCCCAGGAGGAGGTGGATGGCTGTCTCTCCTCCTCCTGCAGTGTGTGACGAAGGTGGTCTTAGGTGGTCGGCCTAGTGAACCATGATTTGGAGCTGAGCTACAGAGGATCCAGAGTGCTGACAAGTGGAGCTGCTGGCAGAATCATCTTGGGAAAAACAGTTTTGGGAGTACCAGGAGATCTGCCTAAGGGTCTGCCTAGGAGAGGGGACCACTCCAGAGAGGTCAGGGGATCAAGGAGCCAGCCCACACAGGAGTGTATCAGTAAAAGGGGTGCCGTATAGTTGACCCTGAAGATTAGGAACAAAGGGGGTGCCGTGTAGTTGACCCTGAAGATTAGGAACAAAGGGGGTGCCAGGAAGGGCCCTGAAGTTGTTCTGCAGTACAGTCCAGTTTAATTCAGGATACAGTTTACCTCAGAGAGTTCATTCAGTCCTGCTTCACAACTTGTGACAAACTGAAGCAGCGGCCTAGCCGTGACTAGCGTTACTCAGTGTTGCTCAGCATTTTTAAGTCGTCCCAGCCTATTGTGCATAGTGTATAAAGTTGGAGTATCCCACTCATTCCCTTCTCCTATCCAAGTTCTAAATAAAAACACAAAAAACCAAAGCTACCGGACTGTTTCCTGACTGAGCTAAAACACTTGGGAAAAATGTCAAACTGTCAAGTTGTTGCTAATGGTAACCCAGGGGAACCCGTAACCAGCAGCTCCCAAGGGAGTAGTGCTACATGGACAACCTGAGCACAATATAAAATATCATTACAGGCCAACACAGACAGCCAAACAACGTAAGAAAGACTATGCATAAAAATGACCTATCAAGCTATGCTAAGTTCTACTTAGACCATTGGCCAAGGTAAATTACCTACCTACGAACTGCTGGCATTGAGGCCCTTGTTTACTTGCAGTGGATTGCTCTCTCCACACATGGGAGACTTGAAATCCATTGAGTAACAGTAAAGTTCCCTCCTTGCAGAACTCCTTGCAAACAGTGACAGTACCAACAATAATAATATGAATGTTTTAAGGCAGCCAACAAGCCTCCCACTATTTGTGAAGATCCTGTAGTATCCTCTGGAACGGTAGTGACTCTTGAAGAGTAAGTCTGGAACTGCAGTGATACTGGAAGAGTAGGTCTGAAACTATAGCATCTCTTGAAGAATATGTCTTTAACAGTAGTGACTATGTAAGAGTGGGTATGGAACAGCAGTGACTCTGGAGGAGAAGGGCTAGAAAAGTATTGACTTTGGAAGAGTAGACCTGGAAAAGTAACTGTAGAAGAGTAGGTCTGGAAATGAAATTACTCTGGAAGAGTAGGTCTGCAACTGTAATTACCCTAGAATAGTAGGTAGGTCTGGAACTGTAGTGATTCTAGAAGTAAAGGTCTGGAACCATAACAATTCGGGAAGTTTAGGTCTCGAACAGTAGCAATTCTTGAAGTGTAGGTCTCCAGATTTATCAACTCTTAAAGAGTGGGTCTGTAACCGTAGCAACTCTGGAAGAATAAATTTGGAAATGTCTGGAACAGTAGTGACCCTGGAAGAGTGGAAATGGAACAATTGTGACTCTGGAAGAGTAGGTCTGGAACAGTGGTCACTCTGGAAGAGTAGGTTTGGAACTATAGTGACCCTGGAAGTATAGGTCTTGAACAGTAGTCACTCTGGAAGAGTAGGTATGGAAATGTAGTAATTCTGGTGGAAGAAGTCTGGAGCTGTAGCAATTCTGGAAGAGTAGGTCTGGAAGTGTAGCAAATCTTGAAAGGTAGGTCTGGAACTGTAACAAGTTTGGAGGAGTAGGTCTGGAACTGTGGCTGCTCTGGAAGAGTGGATCTGGAACAATAGTGCCTTTGGAAGAGTAGGTTAGGAACTGTAGCGACCCTTGAAGAGTAGGTTTGGAACAGTAGTGGCTCTGCAAGAGTAGGTCTGGAACTGTAGAGAGACTGGAAGAATAAGTCTGGAACTGTAGAGACTCTGGAAGAATAAGTCTGTAACAGTAGTGACTCTGGAAGAGTATGTCTTGAAATTTAGAGAGTCTGGAAGAGTAGGTCTGTAACAATAGTGACTCTGGAAGAGTAGGTCTGCAACTTTAGAGAGTCTGCAAGAGTAATCTGAAACAGTAATGACTTAGTAAGTAAGACTGGAACTATGGAGACTCTGGAATAGTAGGCCTGGAACTGTAGAAACTCTGTAGCAGCAACTTTGAGAGATTCGCTCTGGAAGAACAACTCTGGAACAGCAGCAGACAAGTGACAGCAGCAATGTGCTCCTCTACTCTCAACAGCAGCAATCTTGAGCATGTTTTTATTTTTTTCCCCCTAAAATTATGAGAGTTCCCTGGAAGGCATTGGGGATGTAGCCTTCCCAGGGGACAACTTTGAGTTACTGGCTAGGTCACCAGTGCCTGGCAATACCAGGAAGTGCTATTAATTCAGTAAGGAAAAAAAATACTTGTTTAGATTTAGAGCTGCCTGCACCAGAAATTTGTAGTTTTTGGGGTTAAAATGGGACTACACTGTATCTGAGCGCCACAAACCAAAAACTTTACTTAGTTTATTTTTAATATTGAAACTCCCCACTCATTCATGCCTCCATGCTTTATGTTGCTGAGAAATCCCTTTGAACCCCCCCCCCCCCTAGCATTTCTGGCCATGGCCATCTTGACAAAGGGCAGATGATTCATGTAGCATTTACTCCCTCGAATCCATTTGCCCTTAGCTCAGGCATTCAGGCAGAAGGGCATGCTTAGCTGAGAATGCTCCTCCTCCCCTTCTGAACACTCCTGGAATGTATGACATACACTATATTACCAAAAGTATTGGGACACCTGCCTTTACACGCACATGAACTTTAATGGCATCCCAGTCTAATGGGCCATACACACTATAAGATTTTCTGAAGACTTTTTCCTTTAGACTTACCAAAACCATATAATATGAGGTCAAACCTAAACACTTTCAATTTGTATGCAATCTGGCAGGCCCTTGCACTACATAGAAAAGGTAAATCTGAAGGAAATCTAACCACAAAAGTTGGATAGTGTGTATCCAGCTTTAGTCCGTAGGGTTCAATAATGAGTTGGCCGACCCTTTGCAGCTATAACAGCTTCAACTCTTCTGGGAAGGCTGTCCACAAGGTTTAGGAGTGTGTCTATGGGATTGTTTGACCATTCTTCCAGAAGTGCATTTGTGAGGTCAGGCACTGATGTTGGACAAGAAGGCCTTGCTGGCAGTCTCCGATCTTATTCATCCCAAAGGTGTTCTATCGGGTTGAGATCAGGACTCTGTGCAGGCCAGTCAAGTTCCTCCACCCTAAACTCACTCATCCATGGCTTTATGGACCTTGCTTTGCACGCAGGTATGCAGTCATGTTAGAACTGGAAGGGACCATCCCCAAAATGTTCCCACAAAGTTGGGAGCATGAAATTGTCCAAAATGTCTTAAGAGTTCCCTTCACTGGAACTAAGGGGCCAAGCCCAACCCCTGAAAAATAACTCTACACCATAATCCTCCCTCCACTAAATGATTTGGACCAGTGCACAAAGCAAGGTCCATAAAGACATGGATGAGCGATTTTGGGGTGGAGGAATTTGACTGGCCAGATCTCAACCCAATAGAACACCTTTGGGATGAATAAGAGTGCAGGCTTACATTCAGGCCTTCTCGTTCCAACATTAGTGTCTGACCTCACAAATGTGCTTCTGGAAGGATGGTCAAACATTCCCATAGACACACTCCTAAACCTAAACCTTGTGGACAGACTTCCCAGAAGAGTTGAAGCTGTTATAGCTGCAAAGGGCGGGCCAACTCAATATTGAACCATACGGACTAAGACTGGGATGCCATTAAAGTTAATTTGTGTGTAAAGGCAGGCGTCCCAATACTTTTGGTAATATAGTGTATATTGCCTAGGCCTGGAAACCGGGAAGGAGATGGTGACCCTGGATGATCCATGAACAAAGATGGCTCCTTCCTTCTGGAGGGAGAAGTAGAATAAGGCATTGTCAGGGGAAGTACTTTGATCCCTATGAGTGGTAATAAATACCTGCAAATGTTACACAATATTTAGCATGCCATTACCAGGGCAAAAAAGCTAGGTACAGTTTGACATAACTATTTTCTTGTGCTTTGAGTGGAGTCCTCGTTTAATTTTTACAGGTTTTATAGTTCGGCTTGTAAAACTGTACATAGAGTAATTGGATTACAAGTAAATAACTCGATCTGCTCAATCAAATACAAATAAGTCTAACATAAAAACTGTTTGTATTTGTGTTAAGCTGTCATACTTCTACTGCGTGTGTGACATGTCTACAATATATTGTCAGCCTCCTGTGGCTCCATAAAAATAAAGTCTTCCAATATTACTTCTATACAGTATATTAAAGAGAGCAATAATGATTTGATATTTTAGAGGAAATTTCCCTCTTTCATAATGAAGTATGGGAATATTACTGTTGAGAATTCTTTTTCGTGTTTTAATTACGTGACAGTTATTTATTAAACTGATATTGGAGTGTGTGTTTTTGTGACAGTTATTTCATGGATATATTGTAAAAAAAATAACAACAAAAAAGCCTGTCACGCTTAACCACCTGCTGACCAGCTGCCACAATTATACAGCGACAAAGGTTCCCGCGAATCGGCGTACCTGTACGGCGGTTCGCGGGAGCGATCCTGGGGGTGCCCCTATTCGCCAAAGGGGAAGCTGGTGATTGCCTGCGATTGCTGCCTGGCACCCGCGATCACTCCCTGTGGAAAGAGAACAGCAGTCTAAGAAGGGGAGTCCTGAGGATAGATCGACCTCCAGCATGACATAGAAAACATGTTTTTTCAAAGAGGGTCAGGAATTTTATTTTCCATAGTTTTGGTGCATTGGCAGCCCAATTACTGTAGCTCTTAGTTCATTAGACAATATACAGAGCTACATTGTACAAAACGCAATGATCTATATCCCCCAATTATTGGTTTACCAAGCTGGGATCAGTGAATGAATCCTTTGCTATGCCATACACTGTTGAGAAAAAAAATCTATAAATGTATAACTTTAGACCATAACTGATGTATGTAAATGTTATAGCCAAAAGTATGTGGACATCCCTCGAAATATTAGGCTTATGTGCACAAATCCAAATACAGGAATTTGGTGGGGAGGAACTCAAGTGGCCTTCACCCTAACCCTACTGAATATCTCTGGGTCAAATTGGAATGCCAATTGTGAGTTAGGTCCCCTTGTTCAATATCAGTACCTGATTTCACAAATGTTCTCTTGGCTGAATGGGCACAAATTCCGATAGTAGACATTTTTTTGGATGAAAATTAAATTTTCTGAGATTTAGATGTATCCGAATTTCAAAATGGAAACAGTAGCAGATGTTAACGAATCCAAAAAAAGTAACAACATTTTCAGATTCATCCAGTTTAATTTGGATTCTCTGAGAATAGCTGGTTGTTATTTGGATTTATTGAGAATAGCTGTTTGTTAATTGGATTAATTAAGAATGGCTGGTTGTTAAGGCAAGGTGGCCTCCATGTCCTTAACAACAATAACTCATCTGCTGTCAGCAGGACAGTTGACATCAGAATGTAAATAAATAAGCATTAAGAAAGAAAGAATGAAAAAAAAAAAAAACAGCGTAGGGATCCCCCCCCCCACCAATTGTTAACAGGCCCTTCGGACCTGGTATAGATCTTGAGGGGAGCCCAAGGCCAAATTTAAAAAAATGTTGTGTAATCCCCCCCAAAATCCGTACCAGACCCTTATCCGAGTATGCAGCCCTACAGGGACTTCATGCAATTTTTTTTAAAACATTTTGGTGTGGGGTTCCCCTCAAATTGTAATGCCAATTTAGAGTTAGGTCCCCTTGTTCAATATCAGTACCTGACTTCATAAATGTTCTCCTGGCTGAATGGACACAAATTCCGATAGTAGACATTTTTTTGGATGAAAATTTCATTTTCAGAGATTTAGATGTATTGAATTTCAGAATGGACATAGTAGCAAATGTCAACGAATCCAAAAAAAAGTCTTTAACAAAATTTTCAGATTCATCCAGTTTAATTTGGATTTGTTGAGAATAGCTGGTTGTCATTTGGATTAATTGAGAATAGCTGGTTGTTAAGGCCAGGTGGCCTCCATGTCCTTAACAACAATGACTCATCTGCTGTCAGCAGGACAGTTGACATCAGAATGTAAATAAATAAGCATTAAGAAAGAAAGAATGAAAAAAAAAAAAAAAAAAACAGCGTAGGGATCCCCCCCACCAATTGTTAACAGGCCCTTCTGACCTGGTATAGATTTTGAGGGGAGCCCAAGGCCAAATTTTAAAAAATGGTGTGTAATCCCCCCAAAATTCATACCAAACCCTTATCCGAATATGCAGCCCTACAGGGACTTTGTGCAATTTTTTTTAAAACATTTCGGTGTGGGGTTTCCCTCAAATTGGAATGCCAATTGAGAGTTAGGTCACCTTGTTCAATATCAGTACCTGACTTCACAAATGTTCTCTTGGCTGAATGGGCACAAATTCCGATAGTAGACATTTTTTGGGATGAAAATTTAATTTTCGGAGATTTAGATGTATCCGAATATCAGAATGGAAACAGTAGCAAATGTCAACAAAGCCAAAAAAAGTCTTTAACAAAATTTTCAGATTCATCCAGTTTATTTAGATTTATTGAGAATAGCTGGTTGTCATTTGGATTAATTGAGAATAGCTGGTTGTTATTTGGATTTATTGAGAATAGCTGGTTGTTAAGGACAGGTAGCCTCCATGTCCTTAACAGCATTGACTTATCTGCTGTCAGCAGGACAGTTGACATCAGAATGTAAATAAATAAGCATTAAGAAAGAAAGAAAAAAAAAACAGCGTAGGGATCCACCCCCACCAATTGTTAATAGGCCCTTCAGACCTGGTATAGATTTTGAGGGGAGCCCAAGGCCAAATTTTAAAAAATGGTGTGTAATCCCCCCAAAATTCATACCAAACCCTTATCCGAATATGCAGCCCTACAGGGACTTTGTGCAATTTTTTTTAAAACATTTCGGTGTGGGGTTTCCCTCAAATTGGAATGCCAATTGAGAGTTAGGTCACCTTGTTCAATATCAGTACCTGACTTCACAAATGTTCTCTTGGCTGAATGGGCACAAATTCCGATAGTAGACATTTTTTGGGATGAAAATTTAATTTTCGGAGATTTAGATGTATCCGAATATCAGAATGGAAACAGTAGCAAATGTCAACAAAGCCAAAAAAAGTCTTTAACAAAATTTTCAGATTCATCCAGTTTATTTAGATTTATTGAGAATAGCTGGTTGTCATTTGGATTAATTGAGAATAGCTGGTTGTTATTTGGATTTATTGAGAATAGCTGGTTGTTAAGGACAGGTAGCCTCCATGTCCTTAACAGCATTGACTCATCTGCTGTCAGCAGGACAGTTGACATCAGAATGTAAATAAATAAGCATTAAGAAAGAAAGAAAAAAAAAACAGCGTAGGGATCCACCCCCACCAATTGTTAATAGGCCCTTCAGACCTGGTAAATATTTTGGGGGGAACCCAAGGCCAAAATGAAAAAAAAAATGGTGTGAACCCCCCCCCCCCCCCCAAATCCATACCAGGCCCTTATCCGAGTATGCAGCTCTACAGCGACTTCATGCAATTTTAAATAGCTGGTTGTTATTTGGATTTGTTGAGAATAGCTGGTTGTTATTTGGATTTGTTGAGAATAGCTGGTTGTTATTTGGATTTGTTGAGAATAGCTGGTTGTTATTTGGATTTTATTGAGAATAGCTGGTTGTTACTTGGATTTGTTGAGAATAGCTGGTTGTTATTGTTATATTCTCCGTGTTGTGAGAGACACAGGACTCTGGTCTGGAACAACGGTTGTTTATTCAGGACTCACTGTACAGCATTACAGGACAGCTCTGCATATCAATACATCTCTACATGTGTCTAAAGATGGCCACTCTGCCCCTTGACCCTTGTCATCACTCCTGGGTGGAGCCAGCCTTAAAGTGACAGTACATGTGAAACCCTTCAGGTATAACACCTTCCATCCATACCTAAAAAAAAAAACAAAAAAACAAAAAAAAAAACAACAAAACAAGAACAGGCATAAAACAGTAACTCATAATTGTCCAATACAGTCCTCCAACTCAGGAGATTTACATGGTTTCTTCCATGTCCGGATGTGAGAACAACTTCCAGGGAAGCTCCGGGGAGAAAATGGCAGCGGATCACTTTCGGCGGGCCCGTCGAAAGTCTCGTAACCGGTCTTGCATTTGAAACCGGTCAGGAGGGCGACAGTGTCGTTGAGGACGGGCACCCAGCGACTCGGGGCTGGAGGAAGCAGGGCTGGCCGGAATGGACACCGGCGGGGCCAAGAGGGGATTCCCTAGCTCAGAGGGTGAGCAGACCTCTGGACCAGGGCTGGAGGGCTCTGTTGGAGCTGAGTTCAAAAGTTCAGAGTCTCCCCAAGCATCAGTCTCAATGCCTCCTGATCCGGTAGGAGCAGATCCTTGAGACACTGGAGGTGCAGCCGATGTCAGGGATTCGGGCAGCTGAGAACGAGGACGCAATTGGTCCGCATGCCTTCTGCAAATGGAACCATCTTCCAGGCAGACCCTATACATTTTGGGTCCCAAAGTCTCTGCGACGATAGCAGGAATCCAACGAGTGTTGGAAGCGCCATAAGATCGGGCCCATACCTTTTGCTGGGCTGTAAACCGGGGAATCTCGTCGTGTTCGACCCTCTTGTCTTGGGACTGCCGTACATGTTCCTGGACCGTTTGAGGGCGGAGCATATCCAAAACAGTCCATGGCTGCCGACCCAAAAGAAGTTCAGCTGGAGTTTTCCCAGTGGTTGCATGTGGTGTGGTTCTGTAAGCAGAAAGGAAGGAGTCCAGCTGCTGGGGTGACAGGGACTGTTGTTTACTTGTAGCCACAGTAGCTTTGAAATAGCGTTTGAAGGTCTGTACAAACCTTTCTGCTTGACCATTTGTAGCCGGGTGGTAAGGTGCGGTCAACTTGTGTTTGATGTTGTGGGCAGTCAGGAAACCCTGAAACTCCTGGCTTGTGAATTGTGCACCGTTGTCTGTGACAATTTCTCTGGGGTATCCAAACGTAGCAGCGAGATGTAACAGTATGGAAATCGTCGCCTTAGTCGTTGGCTGAGTAACAGGAACGACCTCAGGCCACTTTGAATGGGCATCAATAATGATCAAAAAGGTGTGTCCTCTGATCGGGCCTGCAAAGTCCAAGTGTAGGCGAAACCAGGGAACCGTGGGCCAAGTCCAGGGCTGGACGCACCCTCGAGGAGGGTCTCTCGCAGTTTGTGCACATCCAGCACACGCATTCACATATGTCGTGATATCGGAGTCGAGGTTCGGCCACCACACATAGCCTCGGGCCTTTTGTTTCATACGTGTGCCCCCGGGATGACCAGTATGTAGCAATTCCAGAATGTGTATCCGGAGGGTCTGTGGAACGATCACTCGGTCTCCCCATAAAACACAGTTGCCAGACACAGTTAATTCCAGACGCCTACGGAAGTAAGGCTCATAATCCTGTGTGACAGTTGCAGGCCAACCGTACCGTACCCAGGAGAGTATTGTCTTAAGGAAGGTATCCTTGGCTGTATGGGCTGCTACTTCCCCGGAAGACAGAAAGGACAGGCAGGTGTAACGACAACTCTTGACAGGTGGAGAAGAGTCTGTTAATGTCCTTGTCAGACGGGACATGGCGTCTGCATTAGCGTTGGCATCATGGCTGCGATACTGGATTTTGTAGCTATATGCTCCCAAGAATAGGGCATAGCGTTGAAGACGGGCTGCAGTCGTCTGGGAGATGCCTTTGTCAGGGCTAAAGATCTGAAGGAGTGGTTTATGATCAGTCAGTATGGTGAATTCCCTACCATACAGGTAAAGATGAAACTTCTTAATTGCCCATATGAGCGCCAGAGCCTCTTTGTCAATGTGAGAGTAATTGCTTTCTGCTTTTGTCAAGGACCTGGAGGCGAATGCCACAGGTTTCTCTGACCCATCTGGTAAAACGTGAGATAGTACAGCCCCTAGACCATAGGGTGAGGCATCACAAGCCAAGGTGAGAGGCCTTTGGAGGTCATAGTGCACGAGCATGCGTGACGCCAACAGCTTTCGCTTAGAAACTTCAAAAGCACGTTGGCATGTAGCCGACCAGTTCCATCTGGAGTGTTTCTCCAAAAGCTTGTTTAATGGAAACAAAGTGTGTGCTAGATCCGGCAGGAATTTGTGGTAATAGTTCAGCAAGCCCAGGTATGATCGCAGCTGCTGGACGTTGGTCGGGGCTGGAGCTTTTACTAAAGCATCAACTTTGGCTTCCGTGGTGTGTATACCCTCTGCATCCACAAGGTGGCCACAAAACTCCAATTTAGGTACCATGAATTGGCATTTCGCCAAGTTCACTTTTAGACCCTGTTCTTGCAGTCTCGCCAACACAAGCTCCACGTTATGCTTGTGTTCCTGGTCCGTCAGGCCCGTGATGAGCATGTCATCTAACAGGCACTGTGTGAAAGGAATGTCCGCCAAAATCTCATCCATTTTGCGTTGCCAAATGGCTGGGGCGGAGGCTACCCCAAACACCATCCGATTGTATTCATACAGTCCCTTGTGAGTGTTGATTGTTAGAAACTTGCGGGACGAAGGGTGGACCTCAAACTGTAAATAAGCTTGCCTGAGATCAAGCTTGGTGAACTTTTGACCTCCTGCAAGAGAGGCAAAAATGTCATCTACTCTGGGTAGGGGATACTGGTCTATCTCCAGTTGAGAATTTAGTGCCATGCGGAAATCGCCACAAATGCGTAAGTCCCCATTCGCTTTCTTTACTGGTACAACTGGTGATGCCCACTCGCTGTGCTCTACCTTTGAGATGACACCTTGTTCCTCCAGCCGGCTTAGTTCAGCTTCCACACCTGCTCGGAGTGCGAAAGGTACCGTCCGAGCTTTGAAGAACCTAGGCTGGGCATTGGGTTTCAGCCTGAGTCTCACACAGTCATGCTTTATTTTTCCCAAATGGTTATCAAAGACTTGCGGGAATCGCTGTTTCAGGGACTTCACCCATCCCTCTTCATCCCCTGATGGGATGGTCACGCTGTTGCAGGGGTTAATGGCGATGTCTGGCATGCCAAAGTGAGCAATCCAGTCTCTCCCAAAAAGAGGGGGTCCCCCATGTTCTAGGATATATAATGGCATTCTCTTTGTCTGACCCTTGTAGGATACCTGTACTTTCACGTACCCCAGTGGGTGGAGTATCTGCTTTGAATATGTCTGCAGTTTGATTGGTGTTGGACGGACAGTTGTTCGGATCAGAAGTTTTCTCCATTGTTTCTGGGTGATAACTGAAACTGCTGCTCCTGTGTCTACATCCATCTTGAGTTTCTTTCCTTCCACGGTTACCTCTACAGTCATTGCAGAGGGTGCTGAATGCATATGATGTATGTCCAATCTGTGGAGCACTTCCTCATCCTCTGATTCAGATGACGATGTATATCTTCCCACCATATATGCCTTTGTCCTGGTGTTCAGAGGTTGTTTATTTCGCACCTTCTTACTACGGCAGACTCGTTTCAGATGGCCTGCCTTACCACAATTATGACAGAGCTGATCCTTAAACCGGCAGACTTTGTGATCATGGTCTGTATTCCCACAACGGTAGCAAGCTGACGTCCTGGTTGGTGAGGTTCTATATTTACCGTTAGCTGCAGTTTGCTTGACTGCTGTTCTGAAAACTTCCTCTTTAACCTCTCCCCTTCTGCTCTGGGGGTTCAAAGCTTCTGTATCTTTCACAGCCATTTCCATCACTGAAGCTATCTCAATTGCCTTTGTAAGGGTAAGGTCTTTCTCTGTTAACAGTCTCTTTTGGCTAGACTCACTATTCAGTCCCATGACAAACTTATCCCTCAGTGCAGTTGGTAAATACTCCCCAAAAGAACAGGTTGAGGCTAGTCTGCGAAGGGCGAGCACATAAGCCTTAATATCTTCACCCGGCTGCTGCTGCCGCTGATAGAACCGGAATCTTTCTGCAATCTCTAGTGGTTTAGGCTGGAAGTGATTCCCTAACAGTGTCAGGAGCTCTGCCAAAGTCTTAGTTGCTGGTTTTTCAGGGAAAAGGAGATCCCTAAGAGTGTCATATGTCCTAGCACCAACCAGTGTCAGAAAAACTGCTACTTGCCTGTCGTCTGGGATGGCATTTGCACAGAAATATTGTTCTAATCTTTCAATCCAGGAGCTCCACGTTGTCTGTTCGCCATCAAATTCACTTAATGTCCCGATCAATGACATTTTCCTGCTGGGCTCTGTGGGTTTTGTATTCCTGACAATCCAGAGTTTTTTTTTTTTTTCCTTTCCTTTCTCACACGGATAGTAACCTTGTAAATCCCATCCTCGTCGCCAGTGTTATATTCTCCGTGTTGTGAGAGACACAGGACTCTGGTCTGGAACAACGGTTGTTTATTCAGGACTCACTGTACAGCATTACAGGACAGCTCTGCATATCAATACATCTCTACATGTGTCTAAAGATGGCCACTCTGCCCCTTGACCCTTGTCATCACTCCTGGGTGGAGCCAGCCTTAAAGTGACAGTACATGTGAAACCCTTCAGGTATAACAGTTATTTGGATTTGTTGAGAATACCTGGTTGTTATTTGGTTTTGTTGAGAATAGCTGGTTGTTAAGGCCAGGTGTCCTCCATGTCCTTAACAACAATGACTCATCTTCTGTCAGCAGGACAGTTGACATCATAATGACATCAAACAAGCATAAAAAAAATAAAGGAAAAAAAAAACTGCGTAGGGATCCCGCCCCCCCACCAATTGTTAACAGGCCCTTCAGACCTGCTATAAATTTTTTTGAGGGGAGCCCAAGGCCAAAATGTAAAAAAAAAATGGTGTGGGATCCCCCAGAAAATCTTTACCAGACCCTTATCCGAGTATGCAGCCCTACAGGGACTTCATGCAATTTTTTAGAAAAGTTTTGGCGTGGGGTTCCCCTCAAAATCCGTACCAGACAGGGAAGGCCTGGAATGGATTGGGGGCGGGGACCCCACACTGTTTTTTTTTCTTTATTTTTTAATTCCAATAGATGAGTCATGGTTGTTAACGACCTAGCACTCCTTACCCAGTTGCCGACCGCCCTATAGCGCATTTATTGCTACAGGGCGGCCGCGCTGCGTAGTATTACATATATATACATGATCCTGTATGTCCAGATATCGGGCGTGATTTTACACAGCAGGTCCCGATGTCCGCCAACACCTGCTGATCGTTCGTTACACAGGCAGAATGGCAGTTTGCCAATCTAAACAAGGCAAATTGCCGTTCTGTCAGTACAGAAGGCATGGATCCTGTGTTCCTGTAAAGCAATCTATGCCTTCCACTAGTAAAAGCTCCTCCCCCACTACACTGAATCACCAGCTAGGCACACATTTAACCCTTTAAATGCCTAAACGCCCCTGATGTTAACCCCTTCCCAGCCAGTGTCATTAGTACAGTGACATTTATTTAGCATTGATCACTATAATAATGTCACTGGTCCCCAAAAAGTGTCAGTTAGGTGTCACTGGTCCCCTAAAAAAGTGTCAAAAGTTTCAGGTGTCTGATTTGTCGGCCACATTATCGCAGTCCTGATCGCTGAACCATTACTAGTAAAAAAATAAATAAAAATTCCATAAATATATCCCATAGTTTGTATACTCTATAACTTTTTGCGCAAACCGATCAATATACGCTTATTGGGATTTTTTTTTACCAAAAATATGTAGCAGAATACATATTGGCCTAAATTGATGAAGAAATTTTATTTTCTTACATTTTTTTATTGGATATGTTTTATAGCAGAAAGTAAAAAATATTGTTTTTTTTTTTCCAAAATTGACGGCCTTTTCTTGTTTATACCCAAAAAATAAAAAATGCAGGGGTGGTCAAATACCACCAAAAAAAAAAAAAAGCTCTATTTGTGGGGGAAAAAAATACATACATTTTATTTGGATACAGCGTCATACAACTGTGCAGTTGTCAGTTAAAGGGGGGGGGGGGGGGGTTGTGTTAAGAATGTAGTTAGTTAGGAAATAAAATGGAAAAAAATAGTTATATACTGGAGTATATGCATGTGACGAGATGAAGGTATTTTTGTATAGAGATAAATAATGATCACATATATATGTATTGATGAATGTACACAGATCTGTTCTTATACTGGTCTATATATATATATATATATATATATATATATATATATATATATGTGTCTGAGTTTTGATTATTGTACCTATCTTGTTGTATTGTCAATTTTTCTTTAATAAAAATTATCTGATTGAAAAAAAAAAAAAAGTAACGCAGTGCCCTCTTGCGAAAAAAAGGCCTGGTCAGTGGTCATTAGGGGTGCAACAATCCGACTTTTCTAGTCCCGATACCGATACCTGGCATTGTGTATCTGCCGATACCGATCTGGAACTACACACATACACAACATGCATGCGTCTGCAGTACAGAGCAAAGCCACTGCTTCATGTGTATGGCTCCTCCATTATTCACAGGCGGAGTGCATCTGATATTATTATTATTATTATTATTATTATTATTAATAAGGATTTCTATAGCGCCAGCAATTTACGCAGCGCTTTACAATATTCACTCCGCCTATGAGCCGGACCTATACAGGAAGTAGTGGCTCCGTGCAAGTAAGGGATGGCTGACTCAGCGAAACCGGATCGGCCCGTGGATCGGTTAATTTTACTGATCCCCCCGATCCAGCTATTTTGGCAGTATCGGCGCCGATATCCGTTCCTAATATCGGTTTGGTGCATCCCTACTGGTCATGCATGGGGGTTAATTTTTCGGAGGTGAAGTGGTTACCAGCTATTTCAAATAAAATGAAATGAAGGCCGAAGATACAAAAATAATTTTGTAAACAAATCAGTTCCATTAACGAATGCATCCAAAAATAAATTCTCCAATTAACGAATGCATTAAAATGTACCGCATGCACATGACTCATCTGCTGTCAGCATGACAGTTGACATCAGAATGTAAATAAATAAGCATTAAGAAAGAAAGAAAAAAAAAACAGCATAGGGACCCCCCCCACCAATTGTTAATAGGCCCTTCGGACCTGGTAAAGATTTTGGGGGGAACCACAATTAAAAAAATGGTGCGGAATCCCCCCCAAATCCATACCAGACCCTTATCCGAGTATGCAGCCCTACAGGGACTTCATGCAATTTTTTTAAAAATATTTTGGCGTAGGGTTCCCCTCAAATTGGAACGCTTATTGAGAGTTAGGTCCCCTCGTTCAATATCAGTACGTGGCTTCACAAATGTACATGTCTGTCCTAAAGAGGCACTCCACAGTCTTGTGTAAAGCCTTCCCAATAGAGTGGAGCCTATCATTGCCACAAAGAGGAGCCTACTCCATAATATTACCTTGGTTTTCAAGTGTTTGAGAAGATCATAGAGTTATGGTAGCCAGGTGTTCACAAACCTTTGACCATATAGTGTTTTTGTCATATATCATATTAATAAAATAAACTAATTTTTTATTTTTTTTTCTCTTGTGTGTTTTAGGTAAGTGTGATGTTTCTTCCATGCAAGTCTCTTGTATTATGAATCAGCTGAAGTGTAAGAACTGGCCATTGTGTTTCATAAGAGTAGAAGAAGTGGTAAGACGTCCGAAAGTTTGCTGGAAATTGATATTGATTCAGTGTCATTCTCTTGTTACAATTTAAAGAATTATAATGCTCAAAAAGAGTATTGTGAGCCACACAGGCTGGGGATCTGTCCAGTCTTTCCACTCCTGGCTGGTGCTGATTTATTGCTTGTAATGAGCAAGTATCTGTTTGCTGGTGTTTTCTCAGATTTCTGGGGGGGGGGCTTTGATGATTCCAAGCTTGGGCTTGAATTCCTCTAAGGTTCTTGTCCCATAAGAGGCATCCATTGTAGACAATTCTACTAGATGTATTGGGATTCATTTACATTATAAAAGGACTCCAATCTACTAAACAGAACTTGTAACATGGAAGTGGTAGGCACTAAAAAGGCAATGAGCTGGACTTTTTTTTTTCCCCTGAAGCTTCTCAAAACAACATATTGGCATGAACAAGCCCCACTGAAACCAATTTAGTTTGTTGTGTTTGTGCATTTTATATAGCCCTGGAAGATTCAGCAAAGGATGTCTATCGTGAATAGGCCTTAGGCCATATTTGAAGGCGTTGAAACCTGCACCATATATGCACCAACAGTTTTTTTTTTTTTTTAAATACTGGCCATATTGAATTCTGGACATCCTAAAATTTTCAAAACCATGGACATTAATTTGTTTCCCCCTCCCCTTTGCAGCTATGACAACTTCCATTGTTCTGGGAAGGTTTTCCATGAGGTTTTGGAGTGTGTCTGGCACATTTGTGCCCATTCATTCAACTCAGTGGCTGCTAAGTGGGTATTAGCCTGAGCATGGAAGTCTCAAACAATAACCTTTGCAGAGAAGGCCCTGGTTTCTCAGGTTTTGTTATTTAGGAAGCTGCAGAATGACTACCTAACATTCTGCTGTAACTTCAATGTTCTGTACGGGATGAACCCCTTCTCTTTTTTGGGGCAATCCTTCTCCTTTTAGATGTACCATGGAAGAGTATCCTCTATCCCATGCTCAATTTTTGCCCTGCCTCCCCATTCCCACAACTTCTCTTTAGTTCCATTACCCCTCCCTTTGTATACCTTTCCCTATTAGATGGATTGGAGTCAGGCTCAGAGGCCAGTAGCTATAGCAGTAAGAAAGGCACCCATCAACCTGCTGGACAAGTGTAAAAGCAGGTCACTCTGGTGGATGACACAGACTCATCCGTGGTGCAGAGTCTAAGTACTAACCGGTGTTCACCAGAGCTCCTGATGGTGGAGATGGGTTTTTCTGCCTGTTAGTACCAGGTCGCAGTCCACCAGGGGGTGAGCAATCCGGGGTCCAGTAGCAGATATAGCAGGTAGGGATAAGCAGAAGCATAGTCAGTAAAACAAGTCAAAGGTCAAAAACAAAGGGTTGCAGATTGGGATCACATGGAAGCATCATTGAGAAACAAGCCAAGGTTGGTAACAAGTGATTGCAAGTTGGGATCAAGGGGAAGCATAGTCCGTAAACAAGCCAAAGATCAGTAAAAATAGTTGCAGGTTGGGATCACATGGACGCTTCACTGAGGAACAAGCCAAGGTTGGTAACAAGTGGTTGCAAGTTGGGATTAAGCAGAAGAATAGTCAGTAAACAAGCCAAAGGTCAGTAACAAATGGTTGCAGGTTGGGATTGCATGGAAGCGTCATTGAGGAACAAGCCTAGGTTGGTAACAAGTGGTTGCAAGTTGGAATCAAGTGGAAGCGTAGTCAGTAAACAAGCCAAAGATCAATAACAAATGGTTGCAAGTTGGGATCAAGAGTAAGGGTCATTGAGGAACAAGCCAAGGTTGGTAACAAGTGGTTGCAAGTTGGAATCAAGTGGAAGCATAGTCAGTAAACAAGTCAAAGGTCAGTAACAAATGGTTGCAGGTTGGGATCACATGGAGGCGTCATTGAGGAACAAGCCAAGGTTGGTAACAAGTGGTTGCAAGTTGGAATCAAGTGGAAGCATTGTCAGTAAACAAGCCAAAGGTCAATAACAAATGGTTGCAGGTTGGGATCACATGGAAGCGTCATTGAGGAACAAGCCAAGGTTGGTAACAAGTGGTTGCAAGTTGGAATCAAGCGGAAGCGTAGTCAGTAAACAAGCCAACGGTCAATAACAAATGGTTGCAAGTTGGGATCAAGAGGAAGTGTAGTTGAGGAACAAACCAAAGGTTGAGTGGTAACAAAGATACAGATGACAGAAAGAGTGACAAGAGTGAGATATTGGCTGGAGATAGCACAATAATATGGCAAACAGGGAGTGCAAAAGCATGGCTTAAATCAGGAAGTTCATGGACGAAGCAAAGGGTTCAAAGTTCAAGAGAAACAAGGTTTAGGTGGCTCAGCAAGAAGAGACATTGCCAGACACAGCAGAGGTTGCAGGTCCATACCTGAGTCCTGACATTAGCAAATATTCCCCTTTCTTCTCTTTTCTTTTGGTTCCATCGACAATTTATTTGTTGTGATTTAGGACTATCTGGTCATCCTTTTTCTTTAAACTTAATGAATACGTTGGTACTTCAGTGTGTGCTCATATCATAGTGGAATGAAATTTGGTTTGTTTATGTTTTTAAATGCATATGCATCTTCTGGTACTTGGAATTCATTTGCACTTTTTGAAAAAAAAAAAAAAAATATATATATATATATATATATATATATATATATATATATATATATAGCAATCCCCCATCCCCTAATCAGCCAAGTTTTTATTTAACACTGCATTAAACCTGTGGAAAGTTAAGTAGAAAAATAATAAAAGAAAAAACCTTTCCCGGCGTTCTTTAAGAAGCACTTCAAGTGAGAGGGGGAGTAAAAGAAAATAGATGAACATCTTTATTATATGTGAAATTCTTTTTTTTTTTTTCAAACAAACTAGAACACCGCACATGCAAGGAACAAACTTTGTATTATTTGATTCGGGTGAGACCTTGATATATGTCTTTGTGCTAAGCGCCTTTAAATTATGTATTAAATCAATGCTATGCTTTAATCTAAGAATGTTTATACACAGTTTTTTTTTTTATAATTTTGTGTGTTCTCCATGCATTTGGTATCCATGCGGGTGCTGGGGGCAAAGCTGAAATCAATCACAGGGAATTTTCAATTACTAGGAGCTTATTACTTTTCAGTACATGTTGCAACACAGAAGCTTGCAGTTGGTTAACCGAGGTTTGTTAGTTGGATTTTTTTTTTTTTTTTTTTTTAGCTAAAGGAAAACAACAAACCTCAAAATTCCTTAATATACAATCAGAAATCTTATTTACTCTTTTTTAAATTTATTTTTTATTTCTGTCATTTTTTTTTAATTTAAAGAGAATGTACAATAACTTTGGTACAGTGTTTTTTTCTTTATATTTATTATATTTATAGTTTTTCTATTTATTAATGTTTTTTATTTTGTTTAAGTGAATCAAAGTTCAATAATATATAATCAACAAGAACAGCTATATGCTTAAGACACGTATGTATATACTGAAATATGGGCTCAGTTGATCGTTGGGAAAATTCCAATCCAATTTGGCAAGTTGGGTTGTTTTTGGTTTTCTTTACTATTTTTTTTTAACTAGTAATGCATTTTTTTTTATTTTGCTTTTTATTTAATGGGAATATGGAAAGGTTTTGTTTATTTATTTATTTTTTTAATTCAGTTTTTTTTTTTAATTTTAAGAGAATGTACAGTGATTTGGTATAGTCTTTCTTTCTTTCTTTCTTTCTTTCTTTCTTTCTTTCTTTCTTTCTTTCTTTCTTTCTTTCTTTCTTTCTTTCTTTCTTTCTTTCTTTCTTTCTTTCAGTTTGCTTTTCTGGCCTCTCCTATCCTCTCTCTATCCCCTCCCATTTTCTTTTCTCCATATCCCCTCCTCTCTTCTCCTTTCCTCCACTCTTTTCTCCGATTCTCTCTTCTCCTCCCCTCTTTTCTTCTGCTATTCGTTACTCTTTTTTTTCCTTCCTCCCCTCTTTTCTCCTCCTCTATTTTTACATCTTCTCCACTCTTCATACTCCATCCTGTCTATATCCTGTCCTCCCTTCTTCCCTCCTCTCTTCTCCTCTCATCCAACCTCCTCACCCTTCCCCCCTTTTCCTTTTCTCTTCCCCCCCCCCCCATCTGTTCACTTCCTCTGTTCTCCACTCCACCTTCTTTTTTTTTATCCGCCCTTCTCCCCCCACCCCTCTTCTCTTTATCAAATCACCCCTTTCTTTCCCTCCCTTGCCTCCCCTTCATTCTCCAATCTGCTCTTCTCCTCCTATCTTCTTTCTATACCCTCCCATCTCCTCCTTTCCCCTCCTTCCTCCTCTTGTCACTTCTCATTTCCTTTTCTCTATGTCCCCTCCTCTCTTCTTCTCTACTCTCCTCTTTTCTCCGCTTCTCTCATCCTTGCCCCCTCTTTCTTTCTTTCTTTCTTTCTTTCTTTCTTTCTTTCTTTCTTTCTTTCTTTCTTTCTTTCTTTCTTTCTTTCTTTCTTTCTTTCTTTCCTCACTCTCATTTTCTTTTCTTTTCTTTTCCACTCTGTATCTCCTTTTCTTTTTCTTTATTTGGCAGGTTGTTTTTTTTTTTTTTTTTTTTTTTTTTTTTATTAATAGTAGTAATATTTTTTTATTTTACTTTTTATTTATTAGAAATATACAAAGTTTATTCATTTATTTTTTTGTTAATTTTAAAAAAAAAATACAATATTATAAAATATTACTTATACATAGTTTGCATTCTTTTTTATGCCAGTAAGTGTCTTCTTTTTTACATATTTTCTTTTATCTCCATCCCCCCTGTTGTAAAAATCCTGTTGTTTACAGAGCTTAATAGCTCAAGCTGCTATTTATACAACAACTGAATGAATCAGAGACGTGCCTCCTCATTTACTGGATCCATTAGGGAAAGGGAGCTGGAAGATAAGCAAAAGTATAAAGTTTAAAAACTCAATTTAATTTTCTTTCAAATATTTTATTGGAGATAAAAATGAAAATACAAACAGTCATTATTGACAACAAAAGAAATGGTAATTGAACGTTATCATAACACAAGCTAGGTGAAACAACTTCAAGAATCAAGTAATAGAACGTACATGGCATTGAAGAGCATGAGACAGTTGTGCGGCTCAGCAATGTGTCACAATACCAAGATTACCGCAAGAAGGGTGGTACACCACTATGTCCTCCCGGGAGCCAAAGAACCTGGCGAGACCCTGACCCCAAGCACCCATGTGGGTTGCGACACATTTGGGGACCAGGTTGCCCGTCCAAATATGACAGGGCCCCCGCAGGAGAAGAGGGCCCTGTACCCATACCAAAAGACATACTAGTGGGGTGTCGGCTCCACACGGAGGAATAGCGGCGCTTTAACTTGCAAAAGGATGTTGAGGTAAAACAAGAAGGCAGAAGAAGGGGAGAGATCAGCTAAATTAATGACAGGTGAATTCATCCAAAAGGTGTATAGTTTGTTTTCATTAGAAAGCAGCCACAGCCTAAGTAGCAAAGCTTGTCCCCTTCCACACAGAGAACAAGCGTCTTACAGCAACACTGATATTTACAAAGAAAAATTGTGTTTAAATTGCCGGCAAAGTGACAGATTCCCATTCATCAATACCAGGCTTTTCTCCTAAATAAATGACTCATAGAAGTTAATGGATGATGTCCCACACATACACAACAAAAAAGTGAGAGGTTTCCCCCTAATTAATACCAGGCCTATAAGATCTTTAATAGGCACGATTATCTGAGCATGCAGTCTGGACAGCTAGGAAAGGGGGGGGGGGCATGCCCTCCCCCCCTACCTTACTCCTTAACCATACCAAAACCATACCAAGCCCCATGTTCTCAACATAGGGGTACCACGTTGAAGTGGACAAGGGCCTCTTCCTCACAACCTTGGGCCTGTGGCATGAGTGGGGGTCCTATCGAAATCTGGATGCCCCCTTTAATAAGGGGGGTACCATGCTGATGAGGACATGGACCTCTTTCCCACAACTCTGGCCCAGTGTTTGTGCTGGTATGTGGGCAGGGGGGGCTTACTGGAATCTGGAAAACACCTTTAACACAGGGGGTACCATGTTGATGAGGACAAAGGCCTTTTTCCCCACAACCCTGGCCAGTGTTTGTAGTGGTGTGCGGGCAGGGGGGGCTTACCGGAATCTGGAAAACACCCTTCAACATGGGGGTTACCATGTTGATGAGGACAAGGGCCTCTTTCCCACAACACTGGCCCGGTGTTTGTGGTGATGTGCGGGCAGGGGGGGCTTACTGGAATCTGAAAAACCCCCGTTAACATGGGGGGTACCATGTTGATGAGGACAAAGGTCTCTTTCCCACAACCCTGGCCCAGCGTTTGTGGTGGTGTGTGGGCAGGGGGGGCTTACCGGAATCTGGAATACATCCTTTAACACGGGGGGTACCATGTTTATGAAGACAAAGGCCTCTTTCCCACAACCCTGGCCCAGTGTTTGTTATGGTGTGCGGGCAGGGGGGGCTTACCAGAATCTGGAAAACACCCTTTAACATGGGGGTACCATGTTAATGAGGTCAAAGGCATCTTTCCCACAACCCTTGCCCGGTGCTTGTGGTGGTGTGCGGGCAGGGGGTGCTTACCGGAATCTGGAAAAACCCCTTTAACCTTAGGGGGAACCATGTTGATGAGGACAAAGGCATCTTTCCGACAACCCTGGCCCGGTGCTTGTGGTGGTGTGCGGGCAGGAGGGGCTTACCGGAGTCTGGAAAACACCCTTTAACATGGGGGTGCATATTAATGAGGACAAAGGCATCTTTCCCACAACCCTGGCCTAGTATTTGTGGTGGTGTGCAGGTTGTTGGCTTTTCAGAATCTGGTAGCCCCCTTTAACAATAAGGGGCCCCAGATACCGCTCCTCTCCCTCCATGTGAATGAGTTAGGGGTACATAGTACCCCTACATGACCATGTTTGGTCAATGATGTCACTGGGATTCCATTACATTATTGGCCATACATGATATTGTCCACGTATGGTCAATGATATCACTCAGGAGATGATCGGATCATAACTTGGTTAGTTCTGCCCTATCCAAACTTAGCCCTAAAGCTGCGGCAGTCACTTGAGCCAGTATAAATAATTTTATTTGTTAAAAAAGGATCAATATACGGTAATGTAATAAACGGTAATGTAATAAAGATTTGAAAAAAAGGAAGAATCCCACATTTAGAGAACACACAAAAGCTATAAAAAGTTAAAGAAAGTATAATCTAATTAAAGTTTAACATCACGTAGAGAGCTATGGAGATTAGGTCAGTCTAATTTTCCTTATTTACCATCAATTGCCGTGTGCTTAACACTCCGGTATTGACACATCGCACAGGCCGGGCACTGCAGCGCAGACAGACTGCATATCAGATTAGTGTTAAATGGCTGTAACCGGCGTGGTGCCAGCAGTGAAAGGCAAGGCAATGCAGTTTCAGTTCATATATTTGAAAGATTGTCTGGTTAGCCAAATTTCTCCTGTGAGTAATAAAGGTATTGATTGTTTTTAGTAAGGCGCGTGCCAATACTCATCCGGATCGTAGCGAAGGAGACTTCTCGAACAGAGCCGCGCTTTACAACGACTGCATGGAAAAGTCTGGTCTTCCTGCTAAAGATAAATAAATAAAATGAAGAAGTTCTGTAATTTACCTTAAATAGCTGCATTGCTAATTCTCATTATCATTTCAGAAAAGCAGCAGGCCTGCAATTATTTTTGTAAAAATAATAATTATAAACAGATCAATAAAAAAAAAAGTGTATGTTCTAGTGTTTTTAAATGCTTAGTACTGAGCAGGACAAAACCAATATTCCATGGCAGCATTTCTAGCTATGGCATTGTATAGGCCATGCCGGGTCTTCCTTTATTTCCTTTTGTGTTTTTTCTCTATCTGCCTTCCTTCCTTCCATCCTTCTTTCTTTCATACCACGTTTTTTCATTCATTCTTTCCTCCGTCCATTCCTTCCTACCTTCCCTTTCTCTCTTCCTTGTTTTCACCCTCCATTCCTTTCTTTCTTTTTCCCTTTCTCGCTTCCTTCTTTCTTTCCTATACTTTTTTCCTCTCTTCTTCACTTCCTTCTATTTCTTCCTTCCCTTTTCTTATTCCCCCCCTCCCATTCTTGCCCTTTTTCATTCTTCCCTCCCTTCTTATCTTCCTTCCTTCTTCCCATCTTTTGTTCTTTTCTCTCTTTTTTATTTCCTCCCTTCTTTATTTCCTTTTTTTCTTACCCCCCCCCCTCTCTTCTTCCCTCTATCCCTCTTCTTCCCTTCCTTCTATTTCTTCCTTCCCTTTTCTTATTCCCCCCTCCCATTCTTGCCCTTTTTCATTCTTCCCTCTCTTCCAATTTTCCTTCCTTTTTTCCTCCCTTCTTTATTTTTTTCTTTCTTACCTTACCCCCTTCCTCCCTCTCTTCTTCCTTCTATGCTTCTTCCTTCTATCCCTCTTCCCGTTCCCCCTCCTGTTATCCCTCTTCCCTTCTTTATTCCTCCATTCTTTATTTCCTCCTTTCTTTATTTCCTTCCTCCCATCTGTTCTTTCCTCCTTCCCTTCTTTTCTTCTTTCCTCGCTCCCTTCCTTCTTTGTTCCCTCCCTTCTTTATTTCCTTCATTCTTACCTTCCCTCCTTCCTCCCTCTCTCCTTCTGTCTCTTATTTTTTCCTCCCTCCCTCCCTGCTCTCTTTTCTTCTTTCCTTCGTCCCTCCCTTCCTTCTTTCCTCCCTATTTTTTCTTCCTCCCCTCTATGCTTCTTACTTCTATCCCTCTTACTTTTTTCCTTCTTCCCTCCCTCCTTTCCTTCATCCCACCCCACCTTCCTCCCATCTTTTCGTATTTCCTCTCTTCTTTATTTCCTCCCTTCTTTAATTCCTTCCAATCTTCCTTCTACTCCCTCCCTCCTTTCCTTCCCCCTGTCTGTTCTTTCCTCCTTCCCTTCCTTCCTTCTTTTCTTCTTCCCTCTCTCTGCTTACCTTCCTTCCTTCCATCTTCCTTTCTTCTTCCTTTCATGATTCTTCCTTCTATCCCTCTTCTTTCTTTCCTCCCTCCCTTCTCTTCTTCTTTCCTCCCACCCTCCATTCCTTCCTACCAATTCTTCCCTCCTTCTATTCCTCTCGCCTTCTTCTTTCCTCTTTTCTTTATTTCCTCCTTTATTTCCTTCCTCCCACCCATCTGTTCTTTCCCCTTTACCTTCTTTTCTTCTTTCCTCCCTCCCTTCCTTCCTCCCTCCCATGCTTTTTCCTTCTACCCCACTTCCTTTTTTCCTCCCTTCCTTCCTATCCATTTTCCCTCCTTCTATTCCTCTTCCTTTTTTCTTTCCTCCTTCTCTTCCTCCCACCCTTCCTTACTATCCTTTCTTTCTTCACCCCCTCTTTCTTATTTTCTCTATTATTTATTTCAACCCTCCTTTCTTCCATCCTCTTTTCCTCCCTTCTCTCTTTCCTTATTTTAAGTTTGAACTGATTGCATAATATGTATTGAAACACAAAATTTAAAAACAAAAGAAAAGGCCTAATGCAGATGAGTAAGGAGCTTGCCAAACAAAATCTTGACTGTGTCTCTGGGGATGGTGAGTTGGATTTATTGGGATGGAAGATAAACTGGAGATCTTTGAAGCACGTTCTGAGAGTCGAGTCACCATCTGGTCAGTGGAGATGAGGGTGACCGAGGATAGGAAACAGATTGGAAACTTTGTACATAACATTCCACAGTGTCATATGAGAAGTCAATACACATATTGTCCTCGGAGAATGGAAGGGCATTTCATCTTTTATCTCCTCAAAATGTTTATCATGCTAAATATATCTTGTTTGTCCATAATACTGAATGTCTTGTATGAGTCATGTCATGCACTGAACAAATGTATAGACAAATTATAAATGTATATTGTTTGAAGGACATTTCCTCCTTTTGCTAAGTATTCTAAAAGAGATCCATCATACTATATCATTGTATTACCTTTAATATAGATGTTAGATTCGCCTTGTAGTCTGAACAGTTTGATCATTATTCCTCCTGCCGATAATAAAGCTAAACTGCAGCAGATGTAAAATACACAAATGAATGCAGCTCTTTATTATAGGTTTTAATATATATATATATATATATATATATATATATATATATATATATATATAAATATATATCGATTAGGTAAATTAGTCTGGCTGCGAGCCAGGCCTGGATTGAATCTGGGTCAGGGCGGAGTGACTCAGGGAGCCTGGATGACTCAGCAAGCAGTACCTCTGGTAACTCCCCCCGCTCTCTGGAACCTTGGAGAAGTTTCCAGAAGTAGAGGGTGGAGTTTAGGAGGAGCTGCTTGGAGAATTGATGAGGACCCCAGTCATTACCCAGAATCGTGGGCTGGCAGGGGGCAGGACCTCATAAATACTAATGGATCATGCCAGCAAGGCAGTTGGGTTAAAGTAGAGGGTACCCCATAGTCTGGGGTGAGTAAGCCTGGGGCTAGGTTGCAGGAGGGACCCAGTACAACACACAGAGGAGCAAGGAGAGGACAGCGGGAGCAGGTCAGCATGTCCAGGAGTCTCTAGAGGAGTCAGCTGGGTAGGCTGGTGAGTGAACAGTCTGGGACGAATGTGGAAAAGTAGCCAGGAGGGCTAGTGATTGCACACAGTTACTGTCACAAGGCTTTTGGAGATATAATCAATGAGTCTACTAGAATTAGTATAAACTTCAAATAATCAATTTATTAGTCACAAAGAATACAAGATGTGGGAACCACTGGAGAATGATGGTAAACATGGGTACATTACAACAAAAGCCTGTCTGGCTGATCCTGGGACAGAAGCCACGTGCCCAGGTTCGATGGATGGAGCCAAATTGGAGACCAATCCTGCGGCTGATGGGCAGCACGTAATGACATGTGTAGAAGGGAGGACCATGTAATTTATGTGCTGCCCATCAGCTGCAGGATTGAAAGTCTCCAATTTGGCTCCATCCATCGACCTGGGCATGTGACTTCCGCCCCAGGATCAGCCAGGCGGACTTTTGTGGAAATGTACCCATGTTTACCATCATTCTCCAGTGGTTTCCACCATATTGTATTTTTTATGACTAATAAATTGATTATTTGAAATTTATACTAACTCCAGTAGACTCATTGATTATAGCCCCAAGTGCCTTGTGAAAGTAACTGTATGCAACCATTTCCAGCACCCTTGTTCCCTAGGATGACTCTCTTTTGCAGCTATGGGCATATTGCTACTTAAACCCGGGCCGTCACCAATCCTCCTTGGCGCCTAGTCGCAATAGTTGTGTTTTTGAGGAGGGCTAGTTAGCGCACCTTTTTAGCTATCTGTAAGGGGTAGAATTCTTCCCAATGACAACAAGTGTAAGGAGCATTCTTCCCACTGACCATCACACTTATGTATCATGAGTTGTAGATATAGTAATTTTTAGTAGGTTTTCCCTGAGGCTGGAAAGATATTTCAAGGGTTCCTCTGTGTTGAAGAAGTTGAGAAAGGCTGGTTTAACATAACACAGCAACATCCACACATGTAGTACACCCAACATTAGAGGTGATTTATTCTTCCAAACCAAATACACCTTTGCACACTGGTACTGACTATTATTCCAATGTTTCTCTTCTCTCTCAGTTTCTCTCCCTCACTCAGCTAATGTCACCCCAGTGCTGACAGAAAGGAGAAAACAAGGATGCTGTGCAGGCGCCTGATGTTTACCTTAATAACCAATTATGTAATTGGTTTTTGGTGGGTGGATTACAATCTTTGAGCCAGTGACGGCTGGTGCTCCATGGGTCGGGGGGGGGGGGGTGGAAACCCTCAATACCCCCCCTGGACCACACCAGCTCCAGCCCGCACTGTCTCCCCCCCCCTGGTTGCCGGCTCACTCACCCTGGGCAGGCAGCATCGGTGGCGGCTTCCCCCTTAGTCTCCTCCCTCTTCCTCCTCCACTCCTTGGACAATAGCATGGCTTTTCCTTTTGGCCAATCAGGAAACGGACCCGCTTCTTGATTGGCCAGGAGGAGAATCAGTGTGGCAATAGCGAATATTCATTTGCTATTGTCACACAACTGGGTGGGCTCAGGGCACAGTGCTCTGCGCCCCAAGCCCACCCTTTTTTTAAGCTAATTAGAGCCTCTGGCTCTAATCACGTGCTTCAAGAAAAAAAAAAACATTGGAATCCACGTGTCCGGCGCCCTGCATGTAGATTTGGGTGGCGGACGCATCAATAGGGGGGGGGGGGGCGGTGCCCTTGCGCCTCCAATGGACGGGCCGCCACTGCTTTCAGCTGCCAGCTTTTATACAATTGTGGGGCAATTTTTAATGGTTTTGCCAAGGCACCCCTGAAGAAGCCTGAAGGCACCCTGGTTGAAAAAAGCTGGTCTAGGTCATTGTATACCTATTAGTGGTTGATCCCTTTCAAATGGACGTTGAAGACACTTCATAGCACATATATACAAGGAGCTCGGGAAACTCTCTCTATGAACAAACGGCTTATTTTCACCTCAGTCAAAATGTGACCAGATGAGTGGAGAAATTGCTTAGTACAACTTTCTAAAAAGGTGAAACTGTTGGAAATGATATTACCCAGCCATGAGGAATATCGATTCTGACTTTGCTATATATAGGCTCCTCACATGTAAAATATCACCTAGCTCACAGTTGTGCCTGATTGAGGATGGCCTTGAGAGATAGACTTTGGCAGCCTCCCACCATCTGAGTAGTGTAGGTGGCTTGTCCGGTTTTATTTAGACCTATTAGATCACTTTAAATCTCACCACCCACCTCAGCAAGAGTTTAGACCAGGCTGTGCATTCATCTCCTCTGTAGCTTGTTCACCGAGTCTGGCAGCCGGGTGTCAATTAGTGTCAGCCGTCATTAGATGGGGACCCAGCAGGAGCTATCACCGAAAAGGAGAGAGCAGCGGGGGGCTGATTGTTATCCCTCTGCGATGGAGAAATATGTATTTTCCTGGGTTTTTAACAAGAGCTAAAGGACGTAAAAAGATGGTTTAAAGGCAACCGGTCAGAGTAGAACTACAGCACTGTCATTGCAGACTTGCTGTAAAGCTGTTGTCCCAGGGCTGCCTTTATCCCCTTGCGTACTTTCATGGGAAAATAAAAGCAAATAAAAAAATATTATAGCGTATAAAATTGCTACACTAGTCATATTGTAATTAAATTGTATTAAAAATAACCTTAGCTTTTCAATCTGCAGGCACTGTAATTTTCCTTAAAATGCAATACAATGAGACAGCCTGGAGGCATTCTGTACACAGATGGGATACAGAACAACCCCCGTCAATGTAATTTCCTGCTTCTGTGATTGGCTCACTGATTTTCCCAGGAAGTCTGCAGTAGAATACAAGTCAGGTTTTGGGCATCTCCTGCAACAGAAATTTCATGGGAAAATAAAAGCAAATAAAAAAATATTATAGCGTATAAAATTGCTACACTAGTCATATTGTAATTAAATTGTATTAAAAATAACCTTAGCTTTTCAATCTGCAGACGCTGTAATTTTCTGTAAAATACAATACAATGAGACAGCCTGAAAGTATTCTGTACTTAGACTGGATATAGAACAACCCCCAGAAATGTAATTTCCTGCTTCTGTGATTGGCTCACTGATTTTCCCAGGAAGTCTGCAGTAGAATACAAATCAGGTTTTGGGCATCTCCTGCAACAGAAATTTCATGGGAAAATAAAAGCAATAAAAAAATATTATAGCATATAAAATTGCTACACTAGTCATATTGTAATTAAATTATATTAAAAATAACCTTAGCTTTTCAATCTGCAGGCACTGTAATTTTCCTTAAAATGCAATACAATGAGACAGCCTGGAGGCATTCCGTTCACATATATGATAGAGAACAACCCCCAGAAATGTAATTTGCTGCTTCTGTGATTGGCTTACTGATTTTCCCAGGAAGTCTGCAGTAGGATACAAGTTAGGTTTTGGGCATCTCCTGCAACAGAAATTTCATGGGAAAATAAAAGCAATAAAAAAAATATTATAGCGTATAAAATTGCTACACTAGTCATATTGTAATTAAATTGTATTAAAAATAACCTTAGCTTTTCAATCTGCAGACGCTGTAATTTTCTGTAAAATACAATACACTGAGACAGCCTGAAAGCATTCTGTACACAGATGGGATACAGAACAACCCCCAGAAATGTAATTTCTTGCTTCTGTGATTGGCTCACTGATTTTCCCAGGAAGTCTGCAGTAGAATACAAGTCAGGTTTTGGGCATCTCCTGCAACAGAAATTTCATGTTTGGTGAGATACTTCCAAAAAGAAACTGCAGGGATGCAGACCCTGTCGCTTTCTTTATTAGAACCCTGCAAGTGTAGCAGCTGATTGCTAATTATAAAGTCATCCACATTCACATTCACTTTAAATATGGACACAGGCAAAGAGCTATTTCTTCAGAATAACAAAAGGTCAGAATCAGCAACATAATTTGTTTAGACCCTTGCAATGTACACAGATCACCCGGAGGGGAGTGATTTTTTTCTCAACAAAAGTGGAGTTACTTTTTAAACCACTTAAGGACCGCTCGCAGCAGTTTTACTGTGGCAGGCAGCCCCTCCTGCGCGAACCAACTTAGCCCTACGCAGTCGTGCGCCTGCTGCTCCCGCCCCCACTCAGCATGGGGGAATCCTATGCACGGGGCTGGAGGCTCCGATTGCCGCCAGCCACCCACGATCGCTCCCCGCTGAGAGAGAAGAACGGTCAGCTGTTGTAAACACAGCAGACCGTTCTTCTCTCTGAAATGATCACAGAGCCCCTGTGATCCTTCTATATAGGATCACATGTCTCTATGGTCATTTCACAAGCCACGCCCCCCCCCCCCCCACCGTTAGAAACACTCCCCTAGGCTTACATTTAACCCCTTGATCACCCACAGGGTTAACCCCTTCCCTGCTAGTGTCATTATTACAGTAACAGTGCATATTTTTAGCACTGATTACTGTAGTAATGTCACTGTTTCTCCCTAAAAGTGTAAAAAATGTCAGTTAATCGCAGATTGCCACCATTACTAGTAAAAAATAAAAAAATAAATAAATTAAAATTACATAAATCTTTCCCCTATTTTGTAGATGCTATAACTTTTGGGAAACCAATCGAAATTCACTTATTGCAATTTTTTTTTACCAAAAATATATAGCAGAAAACTGGCCTAAAATGTTAAAAAAATTAGATTTAAATTTTTTTTTTTGGAATGTTATATAGCAGAATGTGAAAAAAAATTGTTTTTTTTTTTTTTTCTTTTTTTCAGAATTGTCGCTCATTTTTTGTTTATAGCACAAAAAATAAAAATCACACAGGTGATCAAATACCACCAAAAGAAAGCTCTATATGTGGGGTAAAAAAAAAGACATCAATTTTATTTAGGTACAGCGTCGCACGACCGTGCAATTTTCCATTAAAGTAACGCCGTGCCGAATCACAAAAAATGGCCTGGTGATTAAGGGGGGCAAATCCTACCGGTCCAGAACTGGTTAAAATATTGATTGTCTTAATTTTTAATAGGAGTTCTGTCATTTTTCAGGTTGTCAGTAAAAAATGTGCTGCATCAGTAAATTTTTCATGTTTTGTCAGTAAAAAAATGTTGTGGGAGGTGGGAAACATTGCTCTCACCTTGTGACTTGCTACAATGTTGCAGACTAACCACTGGGGGGCAGAGGAGACTGAGGAAATGCTTCCTTCTGCCTGCAGTAGACCTATGACATCATTTCAGCCTAGGCAAAGTCACTGACTGGAGATCAATGTTGGCTTTGTATTGATGACATTGATCCAAAATTTTTAGAAGATTTTGCTAAAAAAAAAAAAAAAAAAATTGTGACGGATCAGGAATGTACTCGTGCGGCAATATTAACAAGAAGTCGGCTTTAAATATTTTTTGCTGGCAGGGTGGTTGCTGGAGATTTTGACTGGTCACCCTGCTAAACTCCAATACCTAGCGCTATCTCTGCCTGCCACCAGCTGCCGGTAACATATGGCGCCGGGGTGGCAGGTGGAAGATATGCTGAAGAAATAAGAAACAGAGAGAAATATTATGCAATAAGCACAGTGACAGAAGGGGCGAGGACACACACGGGGTATTGATAGAGATATATACGTCTCTGGATCTTGCTGATGGCTTCAGCTTCTGATGCAGGCATTTATTAATAAAACGGCAGGTCATGCAAAACTGTTTTGTAAGGAAACAGCAATTAGAGCAGCGTGGAATGTTACCTGTGCGTAAGAGGAGATTTATGGAAACTGCAGTGATTGCTTAAACAAAAAAATACAAATAAAATCTGACTTCTTCATTGGAGTTTGGTGCTATCGTTCAGCGTTCAGGTACTGAGTACAGTTCTATGGTTCAGCGTTCAGGTATTGAGAGCGGTGTCCTGGTTCAGCATTCAGGTATTGAGTTTGGTGCTATGGTTCAGTGTACAAATATTGAGAGTGGTGCTATGGTGCTGTGGTTCAGGTATTGAGCGCAGTGCTATGGTTCAGCATTCAGGTATTGAGTGCAGTGTTATAGTTCAGTGTTCAGGTATTGACTGTGGTGCTATGGTTCAGCATTCAGGTATTGAGCGCGGTGCTATGGTTCAGCATTCAGATATTGAGCGCAGTGCTATGGTTCAGCGTTCAGGTATTGAGTGTGGTGCTATGGTTCAGCATTCAGGTATTGAGCGCGGTGCTATAGTTCAGTGTACAGATATTGAGAGTGGTGCTATGGTTCAGCATTCAGGTATTGAGCGCAGTGCTATGGTTCAGTGTTCAGGTATTGAGCGCGGTGCTATGGTTCAGCATTCAGGTATTGAGCGCAGTGCTATGGTTCAGCATTCAGGTATTGAGCGCAGTGCTATGGTTCAGTGTTCAGGTATTGAGCGCAGTGCTATGGTTCAGTGTTCAGGTATTGAGCGCGATGCTATGGTTCAGCGTCAGGTATTGAGCGTGGTGCTATGGTTCAGCGTTCAGGTATTGAGCGCGGTGCTATGGTTCAGCGTTCAGGTATTGAGCGCGGTGCTATGGTTCACCATTCAGGTATTGAGCGCGGTGCTATAATTCAGTGTACAGATATTGAGAGTGGTGCTATGGTTCAGCGTTCAGGTATTGAGCGCAGTGCTATGGTTCAGCGTTCAGGTATTGAGCGCGGTGCTATGGTTCAATGTACAAATATTGAGAGTGGTGCTATGGTTCTGTGTACGAATATTGAGAGTGGTGCTATGGTTCTGTGTACAAATATTGAGCGCGGTGCTATGGTTCAGTGTACAGATATTGAGAGTGGTGCTATGGTTCAGCATTCAGGTATTGAGCGCAGTGCTATGGTTCAGTGTTCAGGTATTGAGCGCGGTGCTATGGTTCAGCATTCAGGTATTGAGCGCAGTGCTATGGTTCAGCATTCAGGTATTGAGCGCAGTGCTATGGTTCAGTGTTCAGGTATTGAGCGCAGTGCTATGGTTCAGTGTTCAGGTATTGAGCGCGATGCTATGGTTCAGCGTCAGGTATTGAGCGTGGTGCTATGGTTCAGCGTTCAGGTATTGAGCGCGGTGCTATGGTTCAGCGTTCAGGTATTGAGCGCGGTGCTATGGTTCACCATTCAGGTATTGAGCGCGGTGCTATAATTCAGTGTACAGATATTGAGAGTGGTGCTATGGTTCAGCGTTCAGGTATTGAGCGCAGTGCTATGGTTCAGCGTTCAGGTATTGAGCGCGGTGCTATGGTTCAATGTACAAATATTGAGAGTGGTGCTATGGTTCTGTGTACGAATATTGAGAGTGGTGCTATGGTTCTGTGTACAAATATTGAGCGCGGTGCTATGGTTCAGCGTTCAGGTATTGAGCGTGGTGCTATGGTTCAGCGTTCAGGTATTGAGCGCGGTGCTATGGTTGAGTGTTCAGGTATTGAGCGCGGTGCTATGGTTCAGTGTTCAGGTATTGAGCACGGTGCTATGGTTCAATGTACGGATATTGAGAGTGGTGCTATGGTTGAGTGTACAGATATTGAGTGTGGTGCTATGGTTCAGGTACTGAGCCTGGAGCTATGGGTCAACGTTCAGGTATTGAGTGTGGTGCTATGGTTCAGCATTCAGGTATTGAGCACGGTGCTATGGTTCAGCGTCAGGTACTGAGCGCAGTGCTATGGCTCAGCGTTCAGGTATTGAGCGCGGTGCTATGGTTCAGTGTACAGATATTGAGAGTGGTGCTATGGTTCAGCATTCAGGTATTTAGCGCGGTGCTATGGTTCAGCATCAGGTATTGAGCGTGGTGCTATGGTTCAGCATTCAGGTATTGAGCGCGGTGCTATGGTTCAGCATTCAGGTATTGAGCGCGGTGCTATGGTTCAGTGTTCAGGTATTGAGCGCGGTGCTATAGTTCAGTGTACAGATATTGAGAGTGGTGCTATGGTTGAGTGTACAGATATTGAGAGTGGTGCTATGGTTCAGCGTTCAGGTATTGAATGTGGTGCGATAGGTCAGCTTTTAGGTATTGGAGCGTGGTGCTATAGCTCAGCATTCAGGTAATGCATGTGGTGCTATGGTTCAGCATTCAGGTATTGAGCGCAGTTCTATGGTTCAGAGTTCAGGTATTGAGCGCAGTGCTATGGTTCAGCGTTTGGGTATTGAGCGCGGTGCTATGATTCAGTGTACAAATATTGACGGTGGTGCTATGGTTCAGTGTACAGATATTGAGAGTGGTGCTATGGTTCAGCATTCAGGTATTGAGCGCGGTGCTATGGTTCAGCATTCAGGTATTGAGCGCGGTGCTATGGTTCAGCATTCAGGTATTGAGCGTGGTGCTATGGTTCAGCATTCAGGTATTGAGCGCGGTGCTATAGTTCAGTGTACAGATATTGAGAGTGGTGCTATGGTTGAGTGTACAGATATTGAGAGTGGTGCTATGGTTCAACATTCAGATATTGAGAGTGGTGCTATGGTTCAGCATTCAGGTATTGAGCGTGGTGCTATGGTTCAGCATTCAGGTATTGAGCGCGGTGCTATAGTTCAGTGTACAGATATTGAGAGTGGTGCTATGGTTGAGTGTACAGATATTGAGAGTGGTGCTATGGTTCAACATTCAGATATTGAGAGTGGTGTTATGGTTCAACATTCAGATATTGAGAGTGGTGCTATGGTTCAGCATTCAGGTATTGAGCGTGGTGCTATGGTTCAGCATTCAGGTATTGAGTGTGGTGCTATGGTTCAGCATTCAGGTATTGAGCGTGGTGCTATGGTTCAGCATTCAGGTATTGAGCGCGGTGCTATAGTTCAGTGTACAGATATTGAGAGTGGTGCTATGGTTGAGTGTACAGATATTGAGAGTGGTGCTATGGTTCAACATTCAGATATTGAGAGTGGTGCTATGGTTCAGCATTCAGGTATTGAGCGTGGTGCTATGGTTCAGCATTCAGGTATTGAGTGTGGTGCTATGGTTCACCATTCAGGTATTGAGCGTGGTGCTATGGTTCAGCATTCAGGTATTGAGCGCGGTGCTATAGTTCAGTGTACAGATATTGAGAGTGGTTCTATGGTTGAGTGTACAGATATTGAGAGTGGTGCTATGGTTCAACATTCAGATATTGAGAGTGGTGCTATGGTTCAACATTCAGATATTGAGCGTGGTGCTATGGTTCAGCATTCAGGTATTGAGTGTGGTGCTATGGTTCACCATTCAGGTATTGAGCGTGGTGCTATGGTTCAGCATTCAGGTATTGAGCGCGGTGCTATAGTTCAGTGTACAGATATTGAGAGTGGTTCTATGGTTGAGTGTACAGATATTGAGAGTGGTGCTATGGTTCAACATTCAGATATTGAGAGTGGTGCTATGGTTCAACATTCAGATATTGAGCGTGGTGCTATGGTTCAGCATTCAGATATTGAGCGTGGTGCTATGGTTCAGCATTCAGGTATTGAGTGTGGTGCTATGGTTCACCATTCAGGTATTGAGCGCGGTGCTATGGTTCAGTGTACAGATATTGAGAGTGGTGCTATGGTTCATCGCTCAGGTATTAAGTGTGGTGTTATGGGTCAGCTTTTAGGTATTGAGCGTGGTGCTATGGTTCAGCATTCAGCTGTCCTCGCCGCGCCCCACTGTGAGGGATCTGTTACATCTGGAAGCCGCTGAAAGTAAAGCTGACCCCTGTAAACACAGAATGTTACTCTGTTTGGAAGGGACAGTGTGAAACGGGAGTGGAGGCAGAAAGCCAGAGGCGGCGGAATGGAGTGTCGGTTGCAAAACTGGGTGTGAGGGCCACATGACAAGGCCTAACATGTCGAATTCGAACTTGTGTTTGACATAGATTGAACAAGGTGTTGGAAACAGATATTGACATGATAGCATATGGTTACATAGTAGTTGAGGTTGAATAAAGATAATAGTCCATCCAGTTCAACCAGTGTAGGTGTGTGTGGACGTATTAATTTCCCATACCCCTGAATGTTTTGATCTTGGAAATGTACGTCCAAGAGTATTTTAAAAGTAGCCATACTCCCCGAAGTTACCACCATTTATGGTAGAGAGTTCCACAATCTTGTAGCCCTTACTGTAAAAAAACCCTTGCGTAGCCTGAGGTTAAATCGCTTCTCCTCTAATCGCATTGAATGGCCTCATGTCCTCTTGCACTCCTTGCGACTGAATCGTTTTTTTCTATGCTCTGATCACCGTTGAGGTATTTGTAAATCGCTATCATGTCCCCTCTCAGGTGTCTCTTCTCCAGGGAGAATAAATCAAGCACTTGTAATCGCTCCTCATAATTTTGGCCCTCCAATCCCCTTATTATGAAGGAAAATTGATACCTACACTTAGAGGCGCCTCTCTCTCCTTCAAATTTTACCCTTTATTAGTTTAGTTGCCCTTCTTTGGACTCTTTCCAGTTCCAGCACATCCTTTGAGGATTGGCGACCAGAATTGGACAGAATACCCCAGGTGTGGCCGGACTAGAGTTTTATAAAGTGGTAGGAGTATAGATTAATCTCTGCAATATATCCCCTTCCTTATGCATGCCAATATTCTGCCGGCTTTGGCAGCTGCCGCTTGACATTGCATGCTATTGCTTAGTCTATCTTCCACTAAGACTCCAAGACCTTTCTCCATTCTTGATTCCCCCAGAGGTTCCCCCCCTAACGCGTATTTTGCATTTATGTTTTTAGTCCCCAAGTGCAAAACCTTACACTTCTCCACATTAAACCTCATTTGCCATGTCGTTGTCCACTCCGTTATTTTGTTCAGGTCATTCTCTAAGATTTCTACATCATGTTGTGAAGTTATTGCCCTGCTTAATTTTGTGTCATCTGCAAAAACTGAGATTGAGCTACTGATCCCGTCCTCAATGCTATTTATGAATAAATTGAACAAAATTGGTCCCAGGACAGAGTCTGGTGGCACCCCGCTTATCACTCCAGACCAGTCTGCACACAGTTGCTTCAGATTTCTCAGCTGCACATCCATGATGCAAATCTCATTCCACCACATCTCAAAGGTGCTCTATTGGATGAGAGGTGGTGAGTGTGGAGGCCATTGGAGTACAGTGACCTCATTGTCATGGTGAAGAAACCAGTGGTGAGATGATTGGAGCTTTGTGACATGGTGCATTATCCTGCTGGAAGGAGCCATCAGAAGATGGGGGCACTGTAGTCCTAAAGGAATGGACATGGTCAGCAACAATATTCAGGTAGGCTGTGGCGTTTAAACGATGCTCAGTGTGCCCAAAGTGTGCAAAGAAAATATCCCCCACACCATTACACCACCCGCCTGAACCGTTGATACAAGGCAGGATGGATCCATGGGCCAAATTCTGACCCTACCATCTGACTGTCATAGCTGAAATCAAGACTCGTCAGACCAGGCAATGTTTTTCCAATCTTCTATTGTCCAATTTTGGTGAGTCTGTGGGAATTGTAGCCTCAATTTCCTATTCTTAGCTGACAGGAGTGGCACCCTATGTGGTCTTTTGTTGCTGTTTTGCTTGGGGGTCATTTGTTGCTGGGAGGGATCTACTGTTCAGGGAGGGGTCTATTGATGTTGGCTGTGGGGAAATTGGTTGTTGATGCAAGGGGAATATTGTTGCTGGGAGGGGTATTTTGTTGCAGGTGGTCTATTGTTGCTGGCTGCAGGGGATCTATTTTATCGCTTTCTTGTTATACCATACAAACTACTTAGTCCCACAAATGTTACATGATTCTGTATTCTCTAAAATAAATGGTCCCGGGAGGTGGGTAAGGAGTGGAATCAAGGAACAGTGCTCAGAGGTGGGCAGGGGTGGTGACAATGGGAACATAGGAAAAGGGGAGTTCCTGCACCTAGTTCCTGAGAAAAAAAGCCCTGGGTACTATGAACAACCATGCCACATTCAAAGGCACTTAAATCTCCTTTCTTCCCCATTCTGATGCTCGGTTTGAACTTCAGCAAGTCATGTTCATATGTATTGAGTTGCTGCCATGTGATTGGCTAATTAGCAGTTTGTTACCAAGCAATTGAACAGGTGTACCTAATAAAGTGGCCGGGGAGTGTATGTGCACTGGACCACATGGCCCCTCAAACTCCTTATTTGTGTTCAAGTGTACCGAGGGCACAGTTTGGGGGAAAGCAATTATCTACTTCAGCATGATTGAAATGCTAAGAAAGTTGGCTCAGTTAACGGCTTGCCGACCGCCACACAACTAATTACTGCGGCGGTCAGCCCCTCACAGGCAAAGCGACGTAGTACTACGTCGCTAGCCTGTGAGGCTCTAGGGAGCGAGCGCGCACCGCCGAAGGCGGTCACGGACCCCCCCGCGCGCGTGCCCGGCGGACCCGATGTCCGCAACTCCTTCACTGCCAGTGTCATTTTTGCAGTAACAGTGCATATGTATAGCACTGATTACTGCAGTAATGTCACTGGTAACCCCAAAAGTGTCAAAAATGTCAGTTAAGGGTCCGATCTGTCCGCCGCAATGTCGCAGTCCCGCAAAAAAAAAAAAAAATCGCAGATCGCCGCCATTACTCGTTAAAATAAAAACAACAAAAATGACAAAAATCTTTCTCTTTGTTAGTAAACGCGATAACTTTTGCGCAAACCAACAAACCAATCAAAATACGCTTTTTGCGATTTTTTTTACCAAACATATGTAGCATAAAACAAATTGGCCGAAAATGTTAAAAAATTTTGATTTTTAAATTTTTTTGGGAATTTCATATAAAAAAAATTTATAAAATATTGCTATTTTTGCAAAATTTACGCTCTTTTTTTGTTTATAGCGCATGATCAAAAAATCGCACATGTGATCAAATACCACCAAAAGAAAGCTCTGTTTGTGGGAAAAAAAGATTGTCAAATTCATTTAGGTACAGCGTCGCACGACCAGCGTGATTTTGTCAGTTAAAATCACGCAGTGCCGAATCGCAAAATAGGCCCTGGTCAGGAAGGGGGTAAAATCTTCTGGGGCTTAACCTCAAAACTTTTAAAAACCTTTGGGATCAATTGGAATGCCAATTTTGGAGCCATGTCTTCTTATCCAACATCAGTACTTGACCACACAAATTCTCCGATAGTTGAATAGGCAAAAATTCCTATAGACAAACGTCAAAGTCTTGTGAAAAGCCTTCCAAGAGAAGTGGAGGCTGTTATAAAAGGGGATGGGGAGGGGGCAACTCCATATGAATGCCCATGGTTATGGAATGGGTTGCCCAACAAGTTTATATGGGTGTGATGGCCAGGTGTCCACACATGTTTGGTCAAAACAGAAACAGACATTGGAACCATTCGTGGGTAGGTAAACAATTAGTGGGACTCAATTGGTAAACCACAGCATTAAATATTCACAATATTGTGAAATTTTAATGCTGTGGTTTACCATTTGAGGCACAATTTAAAGTCCCACTATCATATTGATTAGCTATAACATATCGTGGAAGAAGTGGTGCCCCCAATGGCAAAACAAAAATAATTATCACACTTCCCCCTGATATGGCTCTTTAACCACTTAAGCCCCGGAAGATTTTACCCCCTTCCTGACCAGGGGGTATTTTGCGATTCGGCACTGCGTGACTTTAACTGACAATTGCGCGGTCGTTCGACGCCGTACCCAAACAAAATTTATGTCCTTTTTTTCCCACAAACAGAGCTTTCTTTTGGTGGTATTTGATCACCTGTGCAATTTTTACTTTTTGCGCTATAAACAAAAAATAGTGTCAATTTTGCAAAAATAACAATATTTTTCACATTTTTTTATATGAAATTACCCCCCAAAAAAATGTAATGGCGGCGATCTGCGATTTTTTTTGCGGGACTGCGACATTGCGGCGGACAGATAGGACCCTTGACTGACATTTTTGACACTTTTGGGGGTACCAGTGACATTACTACAGTAATCAGTGCTATAAATATGCACTGTTACTGTAAAAATGACACTGGCAGGGAAGGGGTTAATTTTATTGGAGAGGGTGGGGTTAATGTATGCCTGGTGCTTACTGACGTGTGTGGGGGGAGGTGACTGAGTGACACAAGGACAGATTGCATGTTCAGCTATGCTGAACCCTGCAATCTGTCATTGTTTGTCACTTAGGAGATCCGCCCGCTATGTTTACACAAGCAGGCGGATCTCCAAACTCGATTCCCCGATGATCGGGGAAGAGCAGTGGCGATCACCGCTGCTCCTCCCCTGGCCCGACTCCCGCTGTGACTGAAAACAGTGGGAGCGAGCCTCCGGCGGGGCGCGCGAGCGCCGCCCACAAGGGGAGGAGTCCAGCGACGTAGGTCTACGTCGCTGGACGGAATCGAGCCACTTTGCCGCAGTACAGTCCCAGTGACTGGTCGGCAAGTGGTTAAAATGTGTGGGTAGGTAGCAGCCAGTGATTATTTTTGGATCTTGGAGGAAACCTCCAGAGCCAGGAGAAAGTCCATGCAAACAAGGAAAACATCAAAATATGAAAAAACAAAAATCAAAAATCAAACCCCGAGCTTCATGGGTGCAAAAAAAATAAATCCTGCTAGTCAATCACCCCCTTACTGCTGGCTTTGCACATTCTAAATCCCAAAGTGGAAACAGTTTTTTTTTAGCATGTAGAATAATTAGCGCTTCCTAGTCTTCTGTGGTTAGTTGGAATATACAAAATAGATACTGCAAGATTTGGCATTAATTCAAAAACTAATTATCTCTAATATTTCTAGCTTTTCAGGCTTAAGAAAGTACATCAGACAGGAAATGTCCAAACTTTAAAAAAAAAAAAAAAAATTTAAATCCAGGGCACATTGTCACGTAAAGAAAATGTCAAAATCTTAACACGCTGTCCCTCAGATGTCCTGGTTGTTCCAGAATCTTGCAATCTTCTGTCATGGTCAACTTTTAAAAAAATGCTAAAACTTTCATTACTTCCAGTCCTGCTGAGCTTTCTGCAAAAATAATTAATAATTATCGTTCGTAATAGTGTTTTGCCTGTCTTGGGTATAGAATTTACCCCAGTCAATTAGAGAGTACACATTTTACCATCCGGTTCAATTAGACCTCCGTTATATTTCAAACAGTGAACACCGGAGCCTGCAAAGTGCAGGGGAACGTGATTTACGGAAAATTATAATTAAGTTTTTTCAAAGCGCTAATAAGGAGGAACGATCGAGCTTGGGAGCTAGAGGCGCACACAGTTCAAAAGCGCAAGACGGTAAAAGAAAAATGTATAAATAACTGGCCGAACCATGGAGGTCGTTGGGGTGGAAAAGTCTCAGTTCTGCGCTGAGTGGCCGTCGGACCGGTCTGAAGCTCCAGACTGGATGTCTGCTTTGCTTCACCCCTTTTATCAATTAGCCTTAATTGAGATGCTGGGGTTGATGATGACAAGATGGTGGAATCCAAGCAGAATCTTGCTAATGAGTACCAAAAAAGTCATCTTTTATTTCTTCAGACTACTGTGAACCTAACCTTATGAGAACTATCTTAGAATTCAAAACAATATAGTTTTGAATTCTTGACCAGTTTCCTTAGGACTTGGAGTACCAAAAAAACCCCTAACTATAGAAAGAGAGGACTTTAACCACTTTACCAACGGAGGATTTTGCTGTTTTACATCCGGGCCACTTTTTGCGTTTCGGCACTGTGCGACTTTAACTGACAATTGCGCGGTCGTGCGACGCCATACCCAAACTAAATTTACGTTCTTTTTTTCCCACAAACAGAGCTTTCATTTAGTGGTATTTGATCACCTGTGCGATTTATACTTTTTGCGCTATAAACAAAAAAAGTGCTTCAATTTTGAAAAAATAACAATATTTTTCACATTTTTTTATATGAAATCCCCCCCCCCCCCAAAAAAAAAATGTAAAAATCAAATTTTTAAAACATTTTTGGCCAATTTGTTTTCTGCTACCTATGTTTGGTAAAAAAAAAAAATCACAATAAGCGTATTTTGAGTGGTTTGCGCAAAAGTTATTGCGTTTACTAACTAAGGGAAAGATTTCTGTCGTTTTTGGTGTTTTTTTTTTTTTAACGAGTAATGGCGGCGATCTGCGATTTTTTTTGCGGGACGGCGACATTGCGGCGGACAGATCGGACCCTTGACTGACATTTTTGACACTTTTGGGGGTACCAGTGACATTACTGCAGTAATCAGTGCTATAAATATGCACTGTTACTGTAAAAATGACACTGGCAGGGAAGGGGTTAATTTTATTGGAGAGGGAGGGGTTAATGTATGCCTGGTGCTTACTGACGTGTGTGGGGGGAGGTGACTGAGTGACACAGGAACAGATCGCAGGTTCAGCTATGCTGAATCCTGCAATCTGTCACTGCCTGTCACTTAGGAGATCCGCCCGCTTGTGTTTACACAAGCGGGCGGATCTCCACACTCGATTCCCCGACGATAGGGGAAGAGCAGCGGCGATCGGGGAAGAGCAGCGCCGCTCCTCCCCTGCCCGACTCCAGCTGTGACTGAACACAGCGGGAGCGAGCCTCCGGCGGTGCGCGCGCGCCGCCGAGAATGGGGATTGTCTGGCGACGTAGGTCTGCGTCGCCAGACGATAACGAACCACTTTGCCGTAGTAGTGCTCTAGTGAGCAGATGGCAAGTGGTTAAAAGGTACCCCATACTTGTATAAAAAGTTAACGTTTTATTATACAAATGTTAAAAAACATATATGATGTTTTCAGGGCTGGCTGGTCCAAGACATTGTGCTGCCTGGGTCCAAGGATGAAATGCTGCCCCCCCCCCCCCCACAAATATTACGCCCAGCAAAAGGCCCCCCATTCATTATTTTTTATAAATATAAAATTCTGAAAATATTATATATACTGTTATCTTCTTCCATACCTCACCAGTGGACTGGTCCACCAAACACCCACTGTCTATCCTCAGTCCTCCTGTCACTACTGTGTCTTGCCATGAGCACCTCCCTAGAAGATCCAGCCTGCCCTGCGTAAGATGGAATGCGCTGAGATCTGATGTCATTGCGCACACCACAATCACGTGAAGGACGTTCCCCGGAGGAGACGCTCCACCTCTTCATACTCATCAAATTGCACTACGGGCGGCAGTATGAGATGGGGAAAGGGGAAATGCCGGCCGTAATTCGCCACAAGCTGATGACACACAAAACTGCTGAAAAAAAAATCTTGGGAGTCAGTTTGCCACCCCTGTCCAAGTGCTGCCTGGGACCAATGGATACAGGGGGACCCATGGTAGGGCCAGCCCTGGATGTTTTAGAGCTGGTTCACATTGCCGCGACTTGTCAGGCGACTTGTCAGCCTGACAAGTCACTCTCCCTCGCGGTACATTGACTGCTACAGGACCCGTTCTAATAGTCGCTACGACTTAGAAAAAGGGTCCTGTACTACTTCGGGGCGACCTCGGAGCGACTTGCATAGACTTCCATTATGTGATGTCCCTGCAAGTTGCTCCGAAGTCGTGGTGCATTGTAATGCACAAGTCGCCCCCAAAGTAGTAAGGAGTCGTGTCGCCCCAATGTGAACCGACTCTTAAGAAGACAACAATATTATAAGTAAACATTGCAAGTAAATGAAAAAATATATATAATCATCCCCATCAGATGATGGAATGCTTGCTGTGACTTTGATGCGTTTCATGGGTCCACGCCCGCTTCATCAGGAAGATAGCAACAGTCAAGCGCTGTACTTTGCATGTAAAACAATCATAAACAAAGTGATAAACACAACGAGCAATTATAAGCTTTCTGGAACAGATAGGTCAGCTCCTCCAAAGTTAGTCCACTCCGAGTCCACAAAAAGAAGAAAGAGGGAAACCCTCAGTGGGGAGGTGGTGAAATGAAGGCCAAGTGTCCACCATAGTTGCTCCACAGCCACTATGGAGGAGACTTGGCCTCCCTTTCACCACCTCCCCACTGGGATATATGAAGTAACAGGATGGCACATAAGTAGCTTTACACATGAAACAATACCAGTCTCCTCAAGGGTTTTCCTCTTACTTCTTTTTGGGGACTCGGAGTGGGTATAATCCTAGACTATGACCTCTCCTTTGGCCCCCACATCCAATCACTGGCTAAATCTTGCTGCCTTAACCTCCGTAACATCTCCCGAACTTGCCCCTTCCTGACTATTGACACCACAAAACAACTTATTCACTCCTTGGTTATTTCTCGACTTGACAACTGCAACCCCCTCCTCACTGGCCTACCTTTACCCAGGCTTCCCTTCAGTCTAATATGAATGCTACTGAAAGGCTTATACACCTTACTAACCAATCCGTGATGAATGCCCCTCTGCCAATCCCTACACTGGCTTCCAATAGCCCAACAAATAAAACTTTAAATACTAAAAACAACGTACAAAGCCATCCTTAACATTGCCCTCAGCTACATTACCAACCTCATCTGCAAATATTGCCCAAATCGTCCTCTCTGCTCCTCCCAAGATCTCTTGCTCTCTAGCTCCCTTGTTACCTCCTCCCACGCTCACCTCCAGAACTTTTTCAGAACCTCGCCCATTCTCTGGAACTCCCTACCTAAGTATGTCCGGTCAGCTTCAACCCTGTTCGCCTTTGGGTGATCCTTGAAAACTCATTTATACAGGGAAACCTACCCCACCTCTACTTAAAAAGCTGTACTTGAGGCACCTCCATCAGATCTTCCCCTGCAGCTATTACCTTTTGTACCATCTCCACCTCTTTTTATATTGTAAGCCCCATGAGCAGGGCCCTCTTATTCCTTCTGTATTGAACTGTATTGTACCTGAACTGTCTCCCTCAATATTGTAAAGTGCTGCGCAAACTGTTGGCGCTCCTGTATAATAATAATAATAACTTAGTAAAGGAATTTGTTTTGGCCAGCTTGGCCTAAAAAAAAACTACCTGAGGCAGCCCTTTCTAACCAGGGCTCCATGGAACCCTAGGGTTCCTCCAGAGATGATTGGCCTCCCACCTGATGGTGCCTGGATAATTTCCAAGTCAGTGGCATGAGCAGTTATATTTTAAATTGTTGGTAAGGGTGGCATTGTGACCACTACTGTAAGGGGGTATTCTTCTACTGATCACCATTGGAAGGGGCATTTTTCCCCATTGTCCCTCACTGATTGATTTTAGAAGGGGCTCTGAGACCTAAAAAGGATTTGGGGTAAAAAGATTGATAAAGACTGATTTAAAGTGACAGAAACCTGGACCTGGGCTTTAAGTCTACCAAAATGGCACCACGTACCTGCCGTCACGGTGCAATGTGGCATTTGATTGTCATTGTCTGCCATGCAGTGAACGTCATCACGCAGGTAATGTGCCATCCTCCAGGAATTTCATAGCGCTTACAGGATGGCACAATCGCCTCCACAAAAATAAAAAAATAAAAATAAAAAAACACACCTTAGCCCCTGTACAAATCATTAGCAAGACCTCATCTGGAATATGCAGTTTTGGGCACCATTTCACAAAAAGAATACTGGGGAACTGAAGAAAGTGCAGAGAAGGGCAACCCAACTGATAAGAGGCATGGGGGAGCTCAGCTATGAGGATAGATTAGAGGAACTGAATCTATTCTCTCTTCAGAAGGAGATTAAGGGGGGATATGGTCACTGTGTATTTATTTAAAATGGGTTCATAAAGTGAACTTGATGTTCAGTTATTCACTTTAGGTAATCACAGGGGACAAGGGGGCATGCTTTACATCTGGAGGAAAAGAGATTTAATCTTCAAATACGGAAAGGTTTCTTTACAGTAGGAGCTGTGAACATGTGGAATAGACTCCCTTAGGAGCTGTTTCTGGCCTGGCCTGGCCTGGCCTGGATTATTTCCTAAATGCACATAATATAACTGGGTACTATTATTTATAGATAAAGTTAATCCAGGGAATATCTGTTTACCTCTTGGGGGATCAGGAAGGATTTTTTTTTCCCCTGCTGGAGCAAACTGGATCATGCTTTATTGGGTTCCTTTGCCTTCCTTTGGATCAACTGTGGGTATAGGATTGTATACACTGTATTGTCAAAAGTATTGGGACACCTGCCTTTACACACACATGAACTTTAATGGCATCCCAGTCTTAGTCTGTAGGGTTCAATATTGAGTTGGCCCACCCTTTGCAGCTATAACAGCTGCAACTCTTCTGGGAAGGCTGTCCACAAGGTTTAGGAGTGTGTCTATGGGAATGTTTAACCATTCTTCCAGAAGCACATTTGTGAGGTCAGGCACCGAAGACCTGACTCACAGTCTCTGCTCTAATTCATCCCAAAGGTGTTCCTTCTATCATGTTGAGGTCAGGACTCTGTGCAGGCCAGTCAAATTCCTCCACCCCAGAGTCGCTCATCCATGTATTTATGGACCTTGCTTTGTGCACTGGTGCGTAGTCATGTTGGAACAGGAAAGGGTCACCCCCAAACTGTTCCCACAACGTTAGGAGCATAAAATTGTCCAAAATGTTTTGGAATGCTGACACCTTAAGAGTTCCCCTCACTGGAACTAAGAGGCCAAACCCAACCCCTGAAAAACCACCCCACAACTTAATCCCCCCTCCACCAAATGATTTGGACCAGTGCACAAAGCAAGGCCCATAAAGACATGGATGAGTGAGTTTGGGGTGGAGGAACTTGACTGGCCTGCACAGAGTTCTGACCTCAACCCGATAGAACACCTTTAGGATGGATTAGAGCGGAGACTGTGAGCTAGGCCTCCTAGTCCAACATCAGTGCCTGACCTCACAAGTGCGCTTCTGCAAAAACGATCAAACATTCCCATAGACACACTCCTAAACCTTGTGGACAGCCTTCCCAGAAGAGTTGAAGCTGTTAAAGCTGCCAAGGGTGGGCCAACTAAATTTTAAACCCTACAGACTAAAGCTGGATACACACTATACCGTTTTTTAGATTTTTTCCTTTAGATTTACCAAAATGATGTAATATGAGGTCAAACCTAAACATTTTCAATTTGTTTGCAGTCAGACAGGCTCTTGCACTACATAGTTGAAGGTAAATCTAAAGGAAATCTAACAACAAAAGTTGTATAGTGTGTATTCTGCTTAAGACTGGGATGCCATTAAAGTTCATGTGTGTGTAAAGGCAGGCGTCCCAATACTTTTGACAATATCGTGTATTTTAAATTGTTGGTAAGCGTGGCATTGTGACCACTACTGTAAGGGGGCATCCTGATCATCATTGGAAGGGGAATTTTTCCCATTGTCCTTCATTGATTTGATTTTAGGAGGGGCTTTCTGAGACCTAAAAATAAGTTGGGGTAAAAAAAGATGGACAAAGGCTGATTTAAAGTGACAGAAAACCTGGACCTTGACTTAAAGTCTACCAGAATGACACCACGTACTTGCCGTCACGGTGAAATTTGTAATGTCATTGCCTGCCTCACAGCGGACGTCAGCACGCAGGTCACGTAGCATGCTCAAGGAACGTCACAACGTTTACAAGATGGTGTGATGGATTAGGTAAAATGTCTATTTTTCTATGTCTATTTTTGTACATGTTAATATGCTTTTTTATTCCTTACTAAAAATGGCCGCTAGCAGCTCCCCCTCCCATCGAGTGAAGCTCATGTAGCTAAGATGGTGCCTCCATCCAGGACCACACCCAAGATAATGACACCTAGATCCTGGAGGAAGTTTACGTTACATGGACATGACCAATCAGAAGCTACAAGCAATCAGATAATGCTATGCTTATGACGCACTTGCCCACAACACTCGCCGCTCGCCTATATAACCCCACGTATCCAGTAGCAATAAAGGAAGTATCACTTACCTGAACACATTTCAGTGTGGTTCTTCTCGTGCATGCACCAGAATATATAGGCCAAATCAAGAAGGGGGCAGATACTCACCAGACGATTGGTCTGATCCAAAACAATGGCACAAACTCCTCTACAAGGAAACCTCCTTAGCTCAAATTCAATAAAAAATAAAACATCAAAAACTAACATCATCAAAAAGTTTTATTGGCAGCCTTTAAGTTGACTACATTTTTTTTACTTGGTTTTTCGGTATTAATTATGTGATGGCAATACCCCAAGCTTTTCTCTCTTGGTTATTCTCTTTGCATAAAACGTAAAATCTCCTCCGCAGAAATCGAGTGGAGACGTGCCACGTTAATTGTAGGGTCCAGGAAACTGACAAACAATTGACCCTACACTAAAATATATCTCACAAAAGCTCCTCGCTACAATAACAGTCCCTCCAAGCCCCCACGTACCCAGCTCTACAGCCTGCAATTAATTCAGCTCTCTCCAATTTCCTTATTACCATTTTCATCATCGCGCCAGTTAACAGGTTATCTGGTGTCATCGCTCGGGTAAATGACGATGTGTCTAACCAGCAAAGACAAGGTGACCCGCTCTGCAGACTAAAGGGCTGCCTGTTTGGCGGTGTCATTAAACGGGGACGGCGCGATGCCCTTGCTTTGCATCTCAAGCCTGCAAGGTCTGACCAGCTGAGCGCGATAATTTTGAATATATTGAGAAAGTTTTACTTTGCGGGGCTTCTCGACCTTTTAGCGAACAACACGCGAGTTCCAAACCGCCGCTTCTGCCTTTCCTGCAATATCAATACCGTATCATTAAGCTGTTCCGGTTTGCCTTTATTCACCTGTGTGGGTGTTGATTTTTTTTCAGGATTAGAAACATTTTAGCTGCTTCGTCCTCTAATTTGTACATTTTGTCAAGTTTTTAGGACCTTTTTGTCTGCAGGAAGAATTTTTAGGACCCAATCAGGCCAATGCCGTGTGGTAAAACACGTGTGTACGATGTGCATTGTGTAGTAGACATGTGCAGAACGAAAAAATGCATTTGGTTTTGGTATTTAGATAAATTAGTGTAGTTAAATTTGTTTAATTCATTTTCGGAATTACAAATTCTAATTTATATTATTTGAAATTCGAATTTCAGAAGATGATTATAGTCTATGTTATTCTATATTCTATTCTATTCATTTGTTTTATTTTCTTCTGTTCTTTTACTTTCTATTCTATTTTCTTCTGTTTTACTCTATTCTATTCTATTCTGTTCTATTATATTACATTTTTTTTCTATTCTTTTCAAAATTGAATTTCAGAAAACAGTTTTTTTTTTGCAAATTTAATTTTTATTAGAAGATAAACATGGGTTTACATTTCACAAAATATCAGCCAAATGAGCTATTATACAAACATAAATACATTTGAGGATGATGTTATATTCTTTCTATTCTATTATTTTATTTTCTATTCTATTCTTTTCGATTTTGAATTTATCCTATTCGAAATTCGAATTTCAGGAGAGGGTTATATTCTTTCTATTTTTCTATTTAAAGCCCCTGCTTTAAATGATAATATACAGTCTCTGAGATTGGTGGTACCCCCTGAGTCTATATCCTGCTTCTTTTTTATTACAGGTACTTTTTAGCGCTAACAATTTACTCAATGCTTTAGAAATACATTGTACATTCACATCAGTCCCTGCCCTTGAGGAGCTTACAATCTAAGGTTCCTAACTCACATTCATACACCCACTGGGGCCAGTTTAGACCGGAGCCAATTGACCTACTAGCATGTCTTTGGAGGGTGGGAGGAAATCCACGCAGGCACAGGGACAGTGTTGCCAACCTATCAGATTGAAATTTACTGACACAATACCCAAACTTTACTGGCATAGCCAAGCATTTCCAAAAGTTACAAAGTTACAGTTTTAACGACTTGCGCCCCGCCCACCGTACATTTACTGCGGCACTCTGCCGCTGCTGGGCAAAGCGACGTAGCCCTAAGTCGCTTGCTCAGGAGACTGTAGGAGGCGAGCGCACGCTGCCGCCGGCGGCTCGCTCCCGTCCCCGCTGGTTACCTGGGGAGCCAGCGCGTGTGACCAGCAGCTTTGATGGCCGCCGGCCACTCGCGATCTCCCGCAGCAGAGAGAGAAGGACGGAGGGCTGATGTAAACACAGCCGTCTGTCATTCTCCCTGAAGTGATCACAGAGGCTATGTGATCCTGCTATATAGGATCGCATGTCTCTGTGATGACTTCACAAGCCACGCCCCCTGACAGTTAGAATCACGCCCCTAGGGACACATTTAAGCCCTTGATCACCAGTACAGTTAACCCCTTCCCTGCCAGTGTCATTTTTACAGTAACAGTGCATATTTTTAGCACGGATTACTGTAGTAATGTCACTGGTACCCCCAAAAGTGTCTAAAATGTCAGTTAGGGGTCCGATCTGTCCGCCACAATGTCGCAGTCACGCAAAAAAATAAATAAATAAATCGCTGATCGCCGCCATTACTAGTAAAAAAAAAAAAAAACAATAAAAAGGACATAAATCTTTCCCGTAGTTAGTAAACGCAATAACTTTTGCGCAAACCAATCAAAATACGCTTATTGTCATTTTTTTTTTACCAAACATATGTAGCAGAAAACAAATTGGCCTAAAATGTTAAAAAAATTAGATTTTTACATTTTTTTTTGAGAATTTCATATAAAAAAATGTGAAAAATATTGTTATTTTTTCAAAATTGTCGCTCTTTTTTTGTTTATAGCGCAAAAAATAAAAATCGCACAGGGGATCAAATACCACCAAAAGAAAGCTCTGTTTGTGGGGGGAAAAAGGACGTCAATTTTGTTTATGTACAGCGTCGCACGACCGTGCAATTGTCTGTTTAAGTCACACAGTGCCGAATCGCAAAATAGGGCCTGGCCATTGAGCAGCCAAATCCTCCGGGGCTAAAGTGGTTAAGTACAAATTTCAGTATTTAGGCTACACGCATAGAACATACAATTAGCAATGTGATTTAAGGTAGATATTAGGGCAAAAAAACATTTCTTGTTTTATTTTTGATACAGTAAGTAAGTAGCTGAGGGACAGGACTCCCTTTATTAGAATGGGCGGCACACACACATGAAACTGACTCTCACAGTGACACTGACAGCAGTGAGCAGCAGCACAGATGATAATGACACCTCACTGACACAACACGTTCCCTCCTGAGTCACAGTGACAGTCTCTCTCCATGCTCGGTGGTCCCTTCAGTCCAATCCAGACAGCACTGACAGTCACGCTCCTGGCTTGCCTTGCTCCCATTCCACAGATCCCCACACGAGGCTCTGGCCACTCTGCTTGGCTTCCTTGCACCATGGCATCACATGACATGCCACCCCCTACGTCAGACCCGCTCCCTACTGGCACTGCCCGAACACACAGTAGCAGGCACTCGGATGGTCTCCACCAGCTCCGGACCAGAACTGTGCATGCCGAGCGTCACAGCCATATACTGGCAACCTTTCCCTGTCACTGGCATTTAGTGGCAGGAGAAAAGTGCCTGTTTTTTACTGACTTCCAGTAAAAATACAGTTGGTTGGCAACACTGCACAGGGGGAACATGCAAACTCCAAGCAGGTAGTTGCTGAGACTGGGATTTGAACCTAGTGCTCCTAGGTGGAAGTGCTAACAACTCAGTCACTGTGGAAAATTTGGGCAGTTTTGGGACTTTACATGAGATACAGACGAGCACTGCTCAGCGTCTCCATCCCTGTATATAACAGAACTGAAGAGAAAAAGGGGATTAAATAAGGTGTGTGTGTGTGTGTGTGGAAAACAACCAGCCCTTAGTTTGCTATACTTACCCACCAGTCTGCTGACAAACCAAATAAACCTGTCTAACATAATAGGTTAAAAACAGGCGTTTGGTTAAAGCGGAGTTCCGGGCACAAAATCGACCTAATTGATTTTGTGCCCATCCGCTGGATCTTCTTCACCTGAAAAGGAATTGGATAGTTAGGTATATATTTTTTTTTTTACTCACCTTGTAATTGTAGATAAAAATACTCACCTATTCTCCACTTCCTCCCTCTGCGCCGCGGCTCCGCCGTCACTTCCTGGCTTGCAATGATTCCTGGGAGCTGAACGTCATCGCTCCCAGGAATCAATGCGACGGCACCGGCCCCGCTCGTCACTTCCGGGGCGACGCCGCATTCCCTGCTAAACAGCTTCTGGGCATGCCCAGAAGCTGTGGAGGAATGCGGCGCCGCACCGGAAGTGACGAGAGGGGTAGGTGACGGCGCATTCTGGGAGAAGAGGACGTGGAAGAGGACGCAGAAGAGGATCGCGCCGGCTTCAGCTGCCCACAAGAGAGATGGCAACGCTGTGGAAGAAATTTTATAAGTGAGTATTTCTTCTTGCAGGTAAGTGCGAACCGGGACAGATCAGAGGCTAGCCATTGTGGAATGTCCTAGCCCTGACTGTCCCGGGGGTATGTTTATTGAAAAAAAGTTTTCGTGCCCGGAACTCCGCTTTAACACACATTTGCAAACGCATGTATAAGCTGCAGGCCACTGTAAGGCACCCTGTGTATCCTGCAGTCCTAACATTACCTAACACTACTCAAACTGAGTGTCTCCTGAGTGTCTCCAACATGGGAGTACATGAATGCTAATGGATGGATGGGAAACAGGTGAGCTTGGAGATGGTTCAATCCTCCCCCAACCTGCTCCCAGCCATGACTGGTATTGAAAAACTAATGGCTATGTGAAAGCCATAGGGTGCAAACAAAAAATTACCAGCTGGGAAACACACACCCCCATCCCAATAATATAGATGGTAAAGACAAAATGGGACTTTAGATGAAACACCAGCCTGTAAAGCAGGCATCTCCATCCCTGACAACATGGAAAATTTGGGCAGTTTTGGGACTTTACATGAGACACCGGCGAGCACTGCTCAGCGTCTCCATCCCTGTATATAACAGAACAGGGACAGTCATGGCTGGGAGCAGGTTGGGGGAGGATTGGGCCATCTCCAAGCTCACCTGTTTCCAATCCATTCATTAGCATTCATATACTCCCATGTTGGAGACACTCAGGAGACACTCAGTTTGAGTAGTGTTAGGACTGCAGGATACACAGGGTGCCTTGCAGTGTCCTGCAGCTTATGCATGCGTTTGCAAATGTGTGTTAACTAAACCCCTGTTTTTAACCTATTATGTTAGACAGGTTTATTTGGTTTGTCAGCAGACTGCTGGGTAAGTACAGGCATACCCCGTTTTAAGTACACTCCCTTTACATACACTCGCGAGTACGGAAACAGCCTGGTCAGCTTGGCATGGCACTACTCCTGGTTTTTCACATTGGTGTCTATGGGAAATCTTGGTCAGCTTGACATGGCACTACTACCAAACCATAAGTGACAGGGATACCAAACTTAGGGAGCATTGAGAGGGGACCCAGGACTACAACATATCCTAGGCCAGCTTGCCTAGGTAATCTACCATGTCCTAGTCCTGGATCCCCTTAACATGCTCCCCAAGCTTGGTGTCCTTGTTACTTATGGTTTAGGAGCAGCGCCATGTCAAGCTGACCAGGATTTCCTATGGAGCTGGTGTATTTACATGCATTGAAATTAAAAAAGGTATTGCTTCACTTTAAGTACATTTTCGTTTTACATACATGCTCTGGTCCCATTGTGTACTTAAAAGTGGGGTATGCCTGTATAGCAAACTAAGGGCCGGTTGGTTTCCACACACACACCTTCTTTAATCCCCTTTTTCTCTTCAGTTCTGTTAACAACTCAGTCACTGTGCTTCATCTTCTATAGGGACGAGTTGACTATGCAGGGGATTGATGGTGTGTTAGAGTACAAGCTGTAATTGTAAACGCCTGAGCCTAAATTTCCTGCGGCTTGCACCTGTGTGTGTGAATATGTGGACAGACACATCTGTTCACAATAACGTTTTCTTCCAGTCGAATTGTTGGATTGCATACATTTCATTGTTTGCATGCCTTACTTGCAGTAGAAGGCTCCCTCGTGTGGCTAATACGCTATGTACAATAAACTTGTTTTTTTTTTTTTTTCTTTTATTCATGAAGACGCTGTGTTGGAATCACAGATTATTATAACGTGTTCCTATTGCCTAACCACCATATTTCAATGATGTGATACTTTGACTGACAGTTACTCCGTCATGCAACACTGTACCCAAATTAATTTTATATCATTTTTTGAGACACAGAGCTTTCTTTTGAAGGGATTTTTGAACCACCGTGGGGTTTTTTTTAACTATATATAAAAAAAGAAAAAAAAAAGACTACAAATTTTCAAAAAAATTTATTTTCTGTCATAAAACATAATAAATAAAATGCCAGGATATTACAAACACCCCCAGAATGACCCATTTTTGGAAAGTAGACACAGCAAGATAATTTTATTTTTTGCTACAATTTTTTGGGGGGGAAATTATAAAACATATTGAAGTGGTTAAGGTGTGCTTAGTCTAATATTCGCCCACTGAAGCCAAGTGTATTAGGCCTGCCAGAGACCCCAATCGCTCCTCTGGTTTCCGGACCAGTTGTCTTGTTATCCCGGTATCAGGTGGAGGAACGGATAGGGTCCTGCAGCCAAAATATCGGGACCCCAAATGAAAGTGCAACCAGCAAACTTAGGGAACAACTAATAAGAAAATGACTCACGGTTTGGGGTAGGTCGGGAGCCTTACCCCAGGGGAGCGAAGTCCAGAAGAGTAGTCAAGAACAAGCCAAGTTCAATAGCTTCAGTACAGTCCAAAGGGGTGATCCGCAGAGAGGTCAAGAACGAGTCGAGATCGATAGCCAGAGCCGGTACAGTCAAAGGGGGTGATCCGAAGAGAGGTCGAGGTAAGCCAAGGTCAGCACCTTGGAATAGACCATACACAGCAGACAAACAGAAAGCAAAATCTATACTAAGGCACCAGCAGGAAGTGGAAGAGGGTATTTGTATTTATGGGTAGTAGGATTAGGTAACTGACAACAGCTGAGTGGAGCAAGGGTCAAATACCAAAAGGTAGCTGATAAGAGAAGCATGCTCAGAATAGGAATCATCCCATGTCCCAGACAGCAGGGAGATGACTCAGAACTCAACAGGACACCAGATCAAATCCCGGCCAAGGCGTGACAAAGGGGAAGTGGAAGAAAGTATCAGTAGAAGGAAGTTCCTGAAGGCTAAAATTGCATTGGATGCAATGAGTAGATTTCATGGATAAGCCCAAAAGACTTTAAACCCCTCCCACCGAAACAAACCCACATTTACTGTTGGTCAGTGGCATTAAACCCCACCTCCCATCCCCCAATCATTGGTGGCCAACACCACTTTATCCCACACCGAAAACAATCCCACAGTAATTTTTGGTTAGTGCCATTTTAACTCTGTATGTTTGGTGGTTGCTGGCACATTAAACACCCCTCAACAAGACAATCCCACAACATAAGTTGTAAGTGCCCCCCCCCCCCAACCTTAAAACACTTATGCTTCACTGAAGCCTGGAGGATTTAAGCATTGGTGGCCAGCAGCAGGGCTGCTGTTAGAAATCATGGGGCCCCGTACAGTCTTCCAGATGGGGCCCACCCATCCCCAACTCCACCCCTCAGAGGTGCAGCAGAACGGCAGCCCTGAATTTTTCCACCCACAACCCGAAATTTAAAAGAAAAGTTCCTCCTCTGTTCCCACCCCCTAGACCCCTCTGTTGACCTGATGGGGCCCAGGGAAACATAAATTAAGTCCCAGTAAGCAAGTAGGACCGGGGGTGCGGTCTAGTAAAACCAATTTATTATTTTAGGAAGAAATGCACAATAAAGCTGCCCTGGGCCCCCCTGCTTAGCTGGCGAGGCCTAGGCCCAGTACAATAGGACCAGTTGTATTGCCTTATCAGTGGCCCTAGCCAACAGCAATTTAACCCCCCCCCACCTGAAAAACAAAACCCCACAGTCATTGTTGGCCAGTAGCATTTTAACCCCCATCCAACTGCCCCCTTGGTGGTCACTGGCACTCTAAATTTTCTACAAAATACTCCCACAACATTGGTAGTCAACCCCCCCCCCCTCCCCTCTCAAACCTTGAGTTGCTCCTTCCACGCTATAGCTTGAGGATTTAATGAACAGAAAAATGAATTCAATCCTACAATCTCTGTTGTCAGAGGAAAGGGAGGAAATCTCAAATATAAAAAAGTACTACACTGTTTACATTTTTGATCACTGTGATGTTCCATCATAGCAATCTCGAGGCAGAGAGCCACTCCACTTGGCTCTGTGCCTTCAGCCTACGCTCTCCACTGTCTAATACACAGTGGGAGTGGAGGCATTGTAAAAATGTAACAAAGGCTTTACTAGGCTTTATATAGGCATTTATATTAGGGATAGATTGATATTTTTTTTTTCAGGGCCGATACCGATACTGATATTTTGGTCACAACGTATCAGTATCTGCCGATATGGGCTGATATTTTGTACATTTAAAGTTTTGAAAAATAAAGACAATATTTGACACAAATCTGGTACTGAACATGTTAATTTTTGTTTAATGCTTAATGGCTGGCTTGAAACTTCCAAACGATAAAGACCGCACTCAAGGTGTTTAAGATGAAAGCAATCGAACTCCTTTATTCTTCATAGATGAAGCAGACAGACAGTACAATGCACAAACAGACGTGTCGGGTTGACGCGTTTCACGATGTAGATCGCTTACTCATAACCACACACATAACCTGTGTGGTTATGAGTAAGCGATCTACATCGTGAAACGCGTCAACCCGACACGTCTGTTTGTGCATTGTACTGTCTGTCTGCTTAATCTATGAAGAATAAAGGAGTTTGATTGCTTTCATCTTAAACACCTTGAGTGCGGTCTTTATCTTTTGGAAGTTTCTGTGCTTGGACGGCGGATCCGACCTGCACCAGGTTTTGAACTTGCACCTGAGCGGCTCTCTTCTCTGTTTGCTTTTCATCTTAATGGCTGGCTTGCTCACACCCTGTGGAGGGTGGATGGCTGGCATCCTGTGGTGGGTGGCTGGCTTGCTGGCACCCTGTGGTGGGTAGCTGGCTGGCTGGCACCCTATGGTGGGTGGGTGGCTGGCTGGCATTGTGGTGGGTGGCTGGCTGGCTGGCACCCTGTGGTGGGTGGGTGGCTGGCTGGCACCCTGTGGTGGGTGGGTGGCTGGCACAGGAGCTGTGGGTGGCTGGCTGGTACAGGGACTGTGGGTGGCTGGCTGTCTGGCACCCTGTCTGTGGGTGGCTTGCTGTCTGGCACCCTGTGGTGGGTGGCTGGCTGGCACCCTGTGGTGGGTGGCTGGCTGGCACCCTGTGGTGGGTGGGTGGCTGGCACAGGGGCTGTGGGTGGCTGGCTGGTACAGGGCCTGTGGGTGGCTGGCTGGTATAGTGCCTGTGGCTGGCTGGTACAGGGCATGTGGGTGGCTGGCTGGCTGGTAGAGAGCCTGTGGGTGGCTGGCTGGCTGGTACAGGGCCTGTGGATGTGGGTGGCTGGCTGGGACCGGGCTGCCGTGGGTGGGTTTATGGCTGTGATACATTCCCACGAGACTAGTCCCGACCCCAGGCGAGGCTGTGCAAGGCGAGGGAGGCGGCCTAAGAAGGCAGAATGACATCGCAAAAATATCGGCAATATCGGCCAGTTTCAGGGCTGATACCGATATATTAGGGAAAGTGCACATCGGCCACCGTTATATCGGCCTTGCCGATAATCGGTCTATCCCTATTTTATATACATCCTGTAAGAACAGTCAATGTGACGACTGGCCATTTCACTACAATGACCGGTCCAGTAGTTGTTAAAAGTCTTGGAGGTTCTTATATGCTGTCCCCTTTCTTCAATCAGCCCATAATTTCAAGAAAATTAGCCAACAAAAATTTGTTAAACCTAATTTTATCCTTTAGGGAGGATACGCTGCTATGCAGGGTCTCCCTTGAGGCCCAGTGTAATCACCATGATGTGCACCCTGCCAGCCAGGACTTTCACTAATATACACATATTGGGCAGAAGACCTGGATTCCAAGCAATTACCTTCTTGAGGGTGGCTATGCTGCCATGCAGGGTCCCCCTGGAGGCCCAATGTAGTTGCCACAAGGGTGTTGAATGAAAGGGCTCTGTTCTATGGAATCTCTATACTGTAAGTAGTGTATAGCTTTATGAAGACCAGAAGCATGGCCACACAGCACTCCCTTTCTGAATAGAAGTTTGGGAAGTGTTGCAAAGAGGGACACAACAAAAAGACTTCCGATAAAGCTAAGAAAAAACTTTGGGGCACTAAAGAGGAAATTAATATTATGTTCAATTCTAAATATATGGAGCTTAATATAAAGAGCAATGTTACTCTAAGGCAGGGTTTCTCAATCAGGGTTCCGTGGAACCCGAGGTTTCCCCTGGAGGTTGCTAGGGGTTCTTTGAGGTTTCCTCCGGAGGTTGCTAGGGGTTCCTTGAGGGTTCCTCCAGAGGTTGCTAGAGGTTCCTTGAGGGCTCCTCCAGAGGTTGCTAGGGGTTCCTTGAGGGTTCCTCCAGAGGTTGCTAGAGGTTTCTTGAGGGCTCCTCCAGAGGTTGCTAGAGGTTTCTTCAGGGCTCCTCCAGAGGTTGCTAGGGGTTTCTTGAGGGTTCCTCCAGAGGTTGCTAGAGGTTCCTTGAGGGTTCCTCCATAGGTTGCTAGAGGTTTCTTGAGGGCTCCTCCTTAGGTTGCTAGAGGTTTCTTGAGGGCTCCTCCAGAGGTTGCTAGGGGTTCCTTGAGGGTTCCTCCAGAGGTTGCTAGGGGTTTCATGAGCAATGAGCAATTTCTGACTCTCAAGATAAGTTCCCACTGACACCATTGATCTTTTTATCTTTCTGTAGGGGGGTCATTCTTCCCAATGACCACAAGTGTAAGGAGAATTCTTCCCACCGTTCATCACACTAATGTAGATACAGTTATTTTCGGAGTTACCTGAGACCGGAAACAAATTTTAAGCAATCTTCTGTGTTGAAAAGGTTGAGAAAGGCTGCTCTTAATGCTACTTTCAACTCTTGCCACAAATATATTGCACTAGGCACGTGCAGAACGAAAAAAATAAATAAAAAATTGTTTAGTTTTAATTCGGTATGTTTACATGAATTTGTTTAGTTAAATTTGTTTTCGGAATTCGTTTCATTTATTCGATTTTGATCAATTCTAATCTATTCAAATTCCATTAGAATTGCATTTGAATTTGAATCAAATTCCATTTGAATTGCATTCAAATCTAATTCCATTCTAAATATATATTTTTTTTTATTTTATTCTATTCTTTTATGTTCTGTTCTCTTTTGTTTTCTATTAATATTCTATTCTTTTCAATTCTATTTGAATTTATTCTATTCTAAATTAAAATTTTGGAAAATGGTTATATTGTTATATGCTTTCTATTGCTTATTTATTCTATTCTATTCTATTCTTTTCTATTATTTTATTTTATATTCTATTCAAATTTGAATTAATTCTATTTGAAATTTGAATTTCGGAAAAAGGTTGTATTCTTTCTATTTTATTCTATTCTTTTTTTATATTCTATTCTATTATTTTCTATTTTTATTTTTCTATTCTATCCTTTTCTATTGTATTCCAATTCATTCTATTTGAAATTGCGAATTTCATAGGATGGTTATATTCTTTTTATTTTACTCTATTTTTTATTCTATTCTATTTTATTATTTTCCTTTAATGTATATTCTATTTTATGCTGTTATTTTATTTTCTATTCTATTTTGTTCTGTTTTACTCTATTCTTTTCTATTCTATTCATTTATTTTCTATTCTATTCTTTTATTTTCTATTCTATTTTTTTTTTGTATTCTGTTCTGTTTTACTCTATTCTATTCTTTTATTTTCTATTCTTTTCTATTCTATTCCTTTATTTTCTATTCTATTTTGTTCTCTTTGGAAATTCAAATTAGATTAAAAAACAAGGTGAATTTGAATACTATTCAAATTTGAAAACTATTTGATTTAAAAAAAAAAAACATTCAAATTAGAATTTTGTCCAAAATGTTGTTTTGTTATTTCTGATTCTTTTAAATTTGTTACTATTGTAATTCGGAAACTCGGATACTCTTGAATTTCCAAATAACGAAACATTTGTTTGAATTTCAATTCGGGAAGGAAACGAACCGCATATGTCTAATGTGCACCAGTCAGGAGAGTTTGCGGGATCGCTCCTGGGGGCCCGCGATCGCTCCCCGCTGAGAGAGAACGACGGTCTGCTGTTGTAAACATAGCAGACCGTTGTTCTCTCTGAAATGATTACAGAGTGCCTGTGATCCTTCTATTTAGGTCACAGGTCTCTGTGTTCATTTCACAAGTCCCTCCCCCGTACAGTTAGAAAGCACCCCCTAGGCTCACACTTAACCCAATCACCCCCAAGGTTAACCCCTTCCCTGCCATTGTCATTATTACAGTAACAGTGCATATTTTTAGCACTGATTACTGCAGTAATGTCACTGGTCCCCCCAAAAACGTCAAAAATATCAGTTAGGGGTCCGATCTGTCCACCGCAATGTCGCAGTCCCTTAAAAATGCAGACCGCCGCCATTACTAGTTAAAAAAAAAAAAAATGACATAAATCTTTCCGGTAGTTAGTAAACGCAATAACTTTTGCGCAAACCAATCAAAATACGCTTATTGCAATTTTTTTTACCAAAAATATGTAGCAGAAAACAAATTGGCCTAAAATGTTAAAAAATGTTGATTTTTACATTTTTTTGGGGGGAATTTCATATAACAAATGTGAAAAATATTGTTATTTTTTCAGAATTGTCGCTCTTTTCTTTTGTCTATAGCGCAAAAAGTAAAAATCGCACAGGTGATCAAATACCACCAAAAGAAAGCTCTGTTTGTGGGACAAAAAGGACGTCAAATTCATTTGGGTACAGCGTCGCACGACCGTGCAATTGTCAGTTAAAATCACGCAGTGCCGAATCACAAAATAGGTCTTTAGGCAGCCAAATCCTCCGGGGCTTAAGTGGTTAAGGGGCGCAAATTCTGGTCCACAAGTGGTTAAGCAGTGATGGTTGTAATTTTGAGAAATTCCAAGTGTCTATTTACTTGCCATAACATCATCTTTTATATTCTACAAAAAGAAAATAAGTGATATATTGTGTTTTTTTTTTTTTAAATTAAAATGTATTTTATTCAAACAAAATTGCATTTGAAAAATCGCTACGCAAATACGGTGTGACACAAAAAATTGCAGCACCCACCACATTCCGACTCGTAGAAGGAGCTAGTAGTCAACACACATCATAGCTGTTTCAAATTTTTAGAATATAGTAAAAAAAAAAAAGAACCAAATGCAATGATAATGTGACCCTTTGCAACCAATAAGATTTAAGTATACTGAAATTAGAAAGAGAGGAATGCTGATTTGTTGCCATGGATTACTTCATATTGAACCTCGGGGTTGAGGAGCTGATTGGTTACTGACCAGAGGGTATCACGGTCCTATCGCTCACGCCAGGTCCTGGATAATAGCTGCTTCTCCTATGGGTTCCATAATATAATGAAATACAAAATGACACAAAGCACTGGAAGAAAAGGTCACCTGACCTCACATATATAACGTCTGTCAGCTTACACCGGAGGATTGCGTTAAAATTGATGCCTGTACAGCCATGTACATAACTAGGGGCTAGTGACTTCTTTAAGCAAACATAAATAAATTAGTAAGCAGTGCCGCGGAGCGACGGCCTGACATGTCAGGGAAAAAAAAAAAAACGTTCCCTCCATTAAGGGTTGTGCCGTGTGAACCGCAGCCCGCGGGCAGGAGCGGGAAGCCGGCTGTGAAATAGCCAAGTGTTTCTGAAGGAAAGTGATTACATTGTATATAGCCTGCAAGGTAAACATGGCAGGAGGCTGCAGACTGGTGGGACCTCCGATCCCAGCTGTAATAATGGGAATTGCGGACTCTGTCACTCTGTAGAGTTCTGAAATTAATCACCGTCATTGGTAAAGGGGAAGGATAAAGATGTGTGAAAAATATTAATGAATTATATTACCAAATGTTTATATGATAACATCATACAGATAGAGGAGAACAAGGAGAGCGGCACTGGGGTCCTCAGAGGATCAGAACTCTAATAACCAACACTTTCCTTCCCTTCATCACTTCCCTTTACTTTTACTAAACTGTTCCTTCCTTGTCTCTTCTCTCCTCCACTCTTTAGTTGTCCTCTTCTCCTGTGCTCTTCCTTTCCTCTCCTTTCCGTTGCTCTCCTCTTTTTTCTTCCATTCTACTCCTCTGCACTGTTGTCCTCTCCTCTCCTTTCTTTCCCGGTCCTGTTGTCCTCGTCTCTCTCCCATTCTCTTCCCTTCCCTTTCTTCCCTCCCGTCCCTTCTTTTATTTTACATGTTATTCTATATCATCTCCTTTACTTTGCTCTTCTCTTCTGCTTCTCTTTTTTCCTTCCTCCTCTCCTCCTTTCTTTATGTTCCACATTAATCAAATCTGCATTGTTGTCCACTCTTCGTCATTCCTTCTCTGTCCTATTGTCCTCTCCTCTCCCCATTTTTTTCCCTTCCCTTCTTCCCTCCCGTCCCTTCTTTTATTTTACACATTCTACATCATCTCTCTTACTTTGCTCTTCTCTTCTGCTTCTCTTTTTCCTTCCTTCTCTCCTTTTTCACCTCATTTTCTTTCCCTCTCCTTTACTTGTTTCTCTCTCGTTGATACTTCTCATCTCCCTCTTTCTTCTCTCTCTCCTCCTCTCATCTCTCCTGCTTTCTTTTCTCTCTCCTCCTCTCATCTCTCCCGCTTTCTTTTCTCTCTCTCCTCCTCTCCCGCGTTCTTTTCTCTCTCCTCCTCTCATCTCTCCCGCTTTCTTCTCTCTCTCCTCCTCTCATGTCTCCTGCTTTCTTTTCTCTCTCCTCCTCTCATCTCTCCCGCTTTCTTTTCTCTCTCTCCTCCTCTCCCGCTTTCTTTTCTCTCTCCTCCTCTCATCTCTCCCGCTTTCTTCTCTCTCTCCTCCTCTCATCTCTCCCACTTTCTTTTCTCTCTCTCCTCCTCTCCTGCTTTCTTCTCTCTCCCCTCCTCTCGTGTCTGAATCCTCCTCTCATCTATCCTCCTCTCATCTCTCCCTTTTTATTCTGTCTCTCTCCTCCCATTTCTCCCGCTTTCTTCTCTCTCTCCTCCTCTCATCTCTCAATCCTCCTCTCATCTCTCCCCCTATAATCTCTCCCACTTTCTTCTCTCTCTCCTCCTCTCATCTCTCCCTCTTTCTTCTTTCTCTCCTCCTCTCATGTCTCAATCCTCCTCTCATCTAGCCTCCTCTCATCTCTCCCTTTTTATTCTCTCTCTCCTCCTCTCATCTCTCCCACTTTCTTCTCTCTCTCCTCCCATCTCTCCAGCTTTCTTCTCTCTCTCCTCCTCTCATCTCTCCCCCTATCATCTCTCCTGCTTTCTTCACTCTCTCTCTCCTCCTCTCATCTCTCCCTCTTTCTTCTTTCTCTCCTCCTCTCGTGTCTCAATCCTCCTCTCATCTATCCTCCTCTCATCTCTCCCTTTTTATTCTGTCTCTCTCCTCCCATTTCTCCCGCTTTCTTCTCTCTCTCCTCCTCTCATCTCTCAATCCTCCTCTCATCTCTCCCCCTATAATCTCTCCCACTTTCTTCTCTCTCTCCTCCTCTCATCTCTCCCTCTATCTTCTTTCTCTCCTCCTCTCATGTCTCAATCCTCCTCTCATCTAGCCTCCTCTCATCTCTCCCTTTTTATTCTCTCTCTCCTCCTCTCATCTCTCCCACTTTCTTCTCTCTCTCCTCCCATCTCTCCAGCTTTCTTCTCTCTCTCCTCCTCTCATCTCTCCCCCTATCATCTCTCCTGCTTTCTTCACTCTCTCTCTCCTCCTCTCATCTCTCCCTCTTTCTTCTTTCTCTCCTCCTCTCGTGTCTCAATCCTCCTCTCATCTATCCTCCTCTCATCTCTCCCTTTTTATTCTGTCTCTCTCCTCCCATTTCTCCCGCTTTCTTCTCTCTCTCCTCCTCTCATCTCTCAATCCTCCTCTCATCTCTCCCCCTATAATCTCTCCCACTTTCTTCTCTCTCTCCTCCTCTCATCTCTCCCTCTATCTTCTTTCTCTCCTCCTCTCATGTCTCAATCCTCCTCTCATCTAGCCTCCTCTCATCTCTCCCTTTTTATTCTCTCTCTCCTCCTCTCATCTCTCCCACTTTCTTCTCTCTCTCCTCCCATCTCTCCAGCTTTCTTCTCTCTCTCCTCCTCTCATCTCTCCCCCTATCATCTCTCCTGCTTTCTTCACTCTCTCTCTCCTCCTCTCATCTCTCCCTCTTTCTTCTTTCTCTCCTCCTCTCGTGTCTCAATCCTCCTCTCATCTATCCTCCTCTCATCTCTCCCTTTTTATTCTCTCTCTCCTCCTCTCATCTCTCCCACTTTCTTCTCTCTCTCCTCCCATCTCTCCCGCTTTCTTCTCTCTCTCCTCCCATCTCTCCCGCTTTCTTCTCTCTCTCCTCCCATCTCTCCCCCTTTCTTCTCTCTCTCCTCCCATCTCTCCCGCTTTCTTCTCTCTCTTCTCCTCTCATCTCTCAATCCTCCTCTCATCTCTCCCTTTTTCTTCTCTCTCTCCTCCTCTCATCAATCCTCCTCTCATCTCTCCCACTTTCTTCTCTCTCTCCTCCTCTCATCTATCCTCCTCTCATCTCTCCCTTTTTATTCTCTCTCTCCTCCTCTCATCTCTCCCACTTTCTTCTCTCTCTCCTCCCATCTCTCCCGCTTTCTTCTCTCTCTCCTCCCATCTCTCCTGCTTTCTTCTCTCTCTCCTCCCATCTCTCCCCCTTTCTTCTCTCTCTCCTCCCATCTCTCCCGCTTTCTTCTCTCTCTTCTCCTCTCATCTCTCAATCTTCCTCTCTTCTCTCCCTTTTTCTTCTCTCTCTCCTCCTCTCGTGTCTCCTGCTTTCTTCTCTCTCTCCTCCTCTCTGGCTTTCTTCTCTCTTTCCTTCTCTCATTTCTCCCACTTTCTTCTCTCTCTCTTCCCCTAATTTCTCCCACTTTCTTCTCTCTCTCCTCCTCTCATTTCTCCTGCTTTCTTCTCTCTCCCCTCCTCTCGTGTCTCAATCCTCCTCTCATCTATCCTCCTCTCATCTCTCCCTTTTTATTCTGTCTCTCTCCTCCCATTTCTCCCGCTTTCTTCTCTCTCTCCTCCTCTCATCTCTCAATCCTCCTCTCATCTCTCCCCCTATAATCTCTCCCACTTTCTTCTCTCTCTCCTCCTCTCATCTCTCCCTCTTTCTTCTTTCTCTCCTCCTCTCATGTCTCAATCCTCCTCTCATCTATCCTCCTCTCATCTCTCCCTTTTTATTCTCTCTCTCTCCTCCTCTCATCTCTCCCACTTTCTTCTCTCTCTCCTCCCATCTCTCCAGCTTTCTTCTCTCTCTCCTCCTCTCATCTCTCCCCCTATCATCTCTCCTGCTTTCTTCACTCTCTCTCTCCTCCTCTCATCTCTCCCTCTTTCTTCTTTCTCTCCTCCTCTCGTGTCTCAATCCTCCTCTCATCTATCCTCCTCTCATCTCTCCCTTTTTATTCTCTCTCTCCTTCTCTCATCTCTCCCACTTTCTTCTCTCTCTCCTCCCATCTCTCCCGCTTTCTTCTCTCTCTCCTCCCATCTCTCCCGCTTTCTTCTCTCTCTCCTCCCATCTCTCCCCCTTTCTTCTCTCTCTCCTCCCATCTCTCCTGCTTTCTTCTCTCTCTCCTCCTCTCTTCTCTCCCCCTTTCTTCTCCTTCTCCTCCTCTCATTTCTCCTGCTTTCTTCTCTCTCTCCTCCTCTCATCTCTCCCTCTTTCTTCTCTCTCTTGTACTCTCTCGTGTTCTTCTCTCCCATTTTTCTATCTCCTCTCCCATACTCTCTCCTGTCCTTTTCTAGTCTTCCTCTCCTGTACCCTCTCCTTCTCTCCCCTTGTTTCCACCCCATCTTTGGTTCCTATACTTTGCCTGCTCTTCCTTAGTGTTATAATAAATAAGCCCATTTAGGCCTCATGCACACTGCAGCTGTCAAACACTCATTTTACAAGACTTTTTTTATTTCTGCCCCTCAATGCCCCTCTATGTTAGCCAATGTGTCCATACAGGTATATACTTCTAGAGGCAAAAATCTGAACGCGCCAAAATCGAATTCAGGAGAGGAACATTTGGGCAGACAAAAACACCTGACATGCCTAAATACGTGCAAACGCGTCCTAATGCTAGGCGCAATTCGTGCTTGAGCATTTATTCATTTTATTGACTTGTATACACTCACAGGCCGCTTTATTAGGAACACCTTGCTAGTACCGGGTTGGACCCTGTTTTGCCTTCAGAACTGCCTTCATTCTTCATGGCATAGATTTAACAAGGTGTTGGAAACGTTCCTCAGAGATTTTGGTCCTTAGTGACATGATAGCATCACGCAGTTGCTGCAGATGTGTCGGCAGACAACAATATTTTTCACATTCTGCTATATAAAATCCCCCCCCCCCCCAAAAAAAAAAATGTAAAAATCAAAATTTTTTAACATTTTAGGCCAATTTGTTGTCTGCTACTTATTTTTGGGAAAAAAAAATTGGAGTAGGCGTATTTTGATTGGTTTGCGCAAAAGTTATCATGCCTACAAACTACGGGAAAGATTTATGTCATTTTTATTGTTTTGTTTTTTTACTAGTAATGGCGGCAATCTCCGATATTTAACGGGACTGCGGCATTGCGGTGGACAGATCGGACCCCTGACTGACATTTTTTACACTTTTGGGGGGGGGGGGCAGTGACATTACTACAGTAATCAGTGCTAAAAATATGCACTGTTACTGTAATAATGACACTGGCAGGGAAGGGGTTAACACTGTGGGTGATCAAGGTGTTAAATGTGAGCCTAGGGGAGTGATTCTAACTGTGTGGGGGAGGGGCTTGTGAAATGACCACAGAGACCTGTGTTCCTATATAGAAGGATCACAGGCGCTCTGTGATCATTCCAGGGAGAAGAACGGTCAGATGTGTTTACAACAGCTGACCGTCCTTCTCTCTTAGCGGGAAACAATCGCGGGTGTCAGGCAGCAATAGGAGCCACCTGCCCCGTGCATCAGAGTCTCCACTGCCGAGTGGGGGCTTGCCCCCTAGCTGCAGGTGCAAGACCGACGTAGGTCTATGTCAGTTCGTGCAGGAGGGCCCGCCTGCCGCAGTAAATCAATGGCGGGCGGCCCAGAAGTGGTTAATAAGATTGAATTATAATATGATTTGTGTCGCAGTTGTTAACGCTATATAATTTCTTCTTTATTTACTATTTTTTTCCCCCATGAAAGCGGAGCTACCCTTTTATTGATAGAAAGTTTGAAATGCTTAGCCTTCCTGGAAGAAAATTCTGGTACTGGCTCCCTCCAGCTCTGCTGACGTAAACCTATATTAGGAAAGGAATCCTGAGTTGATCCTCCCAGTATTAAAAATAAAACAATGTAACAACCAATACCACCTAAGTGTATAAAACAACAATGACTTTTTGAGTAAAGTATTACAAACTGATTGGAGAGCTGCTACCCGGTAAGTCTGAATAGGAGACTCAAAAAAAGGTAAATGCAAAAAGGTGACTGAGTGCGCTTCTCAATCAGTAAATAATCAACATCCTGAAATGTATGCTACAAAGCCAATAGATGAATAATAAACAACAAAACAACCTAAAATGGAAACTTACACACGTACCGATTGTCGGCCGTAAATGTTCGGCCAACGCCCGATCGGCCGATTGTCAGCTTGTTAGTATGATGCTTTCGACAACCGACTGCGACTTTTCGGCCAAACAAAATCTGGTCTGCATGCTATAAAATTTTCGTTGGCCAACAACAGAACGTTCTGTTGTTGGCCAACAACAGAACGTTCTGTTGTTGGCCAATGAAAATTTTATAGCATGCAGACCAATTTTCCGTCAGTCAGTACAGATTTCGGCCGACAAACGTCAGATGAGCAAGACTGGGCATGCTCAGAGAAGAAAAAACACACGAAAAGTAAACCATCACATGGCATCACTTCTGCAATTGGTTGTTGTTGGCCGACAAAATTTGTGTGCAGTCTAGAGCACATTTCAACCAACACAACAACACTGGACAAAAGACGGCCGATCGTTCGGCCTACAATCGGTGCGTGTGTACGGGGCTTTAGTCAGAATAGGAGACTCAAAAAAGGTAAATGCAAAAAGGTGACTGAGTGGGCTTCTCAATTAGTAAATAATCAACATCCTGAAATGTATGCTACAAAGCCAATAGATGAATAATAAACAACAAAACAACCTAAGAATGGAAACTTAATCACAAAAAAAAAAAGTCCATATAATTCTCCCAATGAAAAAGAAGTAAAAAAAAAATCGCATCACGTGTAGTAATAACCGGTTGCTCTGACAGATCCCTCTCCACCGATAACACTCACCTCTTACCAGAGACTTTGGGTCTCAGATACCAAAAACCAAGAGAGCTTTGTTCTCCACACCTCTGTGTATCATTTAGGGGAAAAAGGAGCGGACATCAGCCAGGATGGCTCAGCGTATAACTTGCAAAATCTTTTCATCACCCAGATTATTCGATATGTGACCAATAAACCTTACAAAGCGCTTGTGGTCTCTAGTATTATTTATGCATTGGCTATGTAGCATACATTTCAGGATGTCGATTAATTACTAATTGAAAAGCGCACCTGGTCACCTTTTTGCATTGACGTAAACCCATACCTTGGCATTTGGATATGTGATCTCCATTCAAAGTAGTAATCGGAGTTCTGGCTGAATAATTCCCACTTTTGGTCATGTGACCATGTGACCCAGCACCTAGGCCTTTAGGTATTTAAGCAGGACTGGAAGGAGCATGGGTTAACATTCTCTCCAGGGAAGGTAAATACTTACATGCCTTTTGTTCCTATTGCCCATAGCAAAATCATTTTAAACACTACTATATTAACATTTTAAAATAGATCTGCTTTAGGTCATTGACTGCCAAGGACATCTACTATATGATATGGCAATCAGGTCTGCTTTAGGTATTTGACTGTTGAGGACGTAAACTATACGTTATGGAAATCAGGTCTGCTTTAGTTCATTGACTATTGAGGACATATACTAAACAATATGGCAATCAGGTCTGCTTTAGGTCATTGACTGCCAAGGACATCTACTATACGATATGGCAATCAGGTGTGCTCTAGGTATTTGACTGTTGAGGACGTAAACTATACGTTATGGAAATCAGGTCTGCTTTAGGTCATTGGCTGTCAAGGATGTATACTATACGATATGGCAATCAGGTCTGCTTTAGTTCATTGACTATTGAGGACACATACTAAACAATATGGCAATCAGGCCTGCTTTAGGTCATTGACTGCCAAGGACATCTACTATATGATATGGCAATCAGGTCTGCTTTAGGTCATTGACTGCCAGGGACATCTACTATATGATATGGAAATCAGGTCTGCTTTAGGTATTTGACTGTGGAGGACGTAAACTATACGTTATGGAAATCAGGTCTGCTTTAGGTCATTGGCTGTCAAGGATGTATACTATACGATATGGCAATCAGGTCTGCTTTAGCTCATTGACTGTTGAGGACATATACTAAACAATATGGCAATCAGGTCTACTTTAGGTCATTGACTGCCAAGGACATCTACTATACGATATGGCAATCAGGTGTGCTTTAGGTATTTGACTGTCAAGGATGTATACTATACGTTATGGAAATCAGGTCTGCTTTAGTTCATTGACTATTGAGGACATATACTAAACAATATGGCAATCAGGCCTGCTTTAGGTCATTGACTGCCAAGGACATCTACTATACGATATGGCAATCAGGTCTGCTTTAGGTATTTGACTGTCGAGGATGTAAACTATACGTTATGGAAATCAGGTCTGCTTTAGGTCATTGGCTGTCAAGGAGGTATACTACATAAATACAAGAGGGGAGGGAATAAAATTAGTAATAGGGGTACATAGGGCAATCGGCTTGGTAAGTAGGGTAATATAATAAAATCATAACATAATATAAATATGGTACAAACAACCGATTGCCTAGCATATCTGACATGAAAAAACGGAAAGGAGGGGGAAATTGGGACTTTGTGTGAAGTGTGTGAGGAAGCGGTTGGTAGATAGAATGGTAGAGTCACTAATGCAAGGAAGGAACAATTTAATAATAAATGTCATCTTACAGCATGGCACATACATATGATACTTAAGTCAAATGTACAGTAGAAGACATGATAAATATCAAATCAATCAAATCAACTAAACAATATGGCAATCAGGCCTGCTTTAGGTCATTGACTGCCAAGGACATCTACTATACGATATGGCAATCAGGTGTGCTTTAGGTATTTGACTGTCAAGGACGTAAACTATACATTATGGAAATCAGGTCTGCTCTAGGTCATTGGCTGTCAAGGAGGTATACTATATGATATGGCAGTCAGGTATGCTTTAGATCATTGACTGTCAAGGATGTATACTATACGATATGGAAATCAGGTATGCCTTAGTTCATTGACTGTCGAGGACATATACTAAACAATATGGCAATCAGGTCTGCTTTAGGTCAGTGGCTGTCGAGGATGTAAACTATACGTTATGGAAATCAGGTCTGCCCAAGGTCATTGGCTGTCAAGGAGGTATACCATACAATATGGCAATCAGGCATGCTTTAGTTCATTGACTGTCAAAGACGTATACTATACAATATGTCAATCAGGTCTGCTTTAGGTCATTGAGTGTCAAGGACGTATACTATATAACATGGCAATCAAGGGGCTGAAACAAGCTCATGTATGCAATAATAGCTATGAATTTGTTTTTAATTACTGTTTCAGCTTTAGGGCCTGGATCTATGGGCTTTAAGCTTGTGTTGATGACATGAGTTCGGACATCATTCAGAATTCATTTACAGATGCATTTGGCCAGTAGCTAACCTCCTTCAGACCTGCATTTGACCTGTCTCAAGTAGGTTTTACAATCTCATAGGCTTGTAGTGGAATGTCAAACCCCTTTGAAGCAAACAGAAACCCATCAACGCACACCCTTAGGTCTCTCCCTAGTGGCCAGGGAGCAGTAGAAATGGGAGGTTGAGACCCTTCCCTGACCACATGGCCAAAGTTGACATGTTTATCAGCCATTCTTAGTTCACATTGCTACCATCAGGGTGTGATGCAGAAAAAAATTAAACAATTGGTGAAGTTTCATGGGCAGTACCGCCGCCAAACGCCTATTCAAGTGAATATGGCTGTGCCATAACTGCCGTGTAACTTCCTGTAATGCACACAGTCGCAGCACAACACTGTAGGCTTTTAAGGATTAAAACTGGAATCCAGAAGTAAGCATATCTCCTCCAAGCTGCCTGTCCAATGGCTCTGAAAAAGCGATCCACAGTAGATCATTTTTCAGAGGGGCAGAGAACACTGCCACAAATGTAAACAAGGCCAGTAGAATTGATCCAATGGGCTATAAGGTAATTTGCTCACATTCACCAAGCACCAAGTGCATCACCGAACCACCGTGTGTTGAATGAATACTGGTGCAGACCTTAAGGGTGGGTTCACACTTTTCTGCCACAATGCATTATTGGGAACAAACGTTTATACAATGCACATTAATGCGCTCAGGGGTCTCCAAACTTTGGAGGACCAGGTTAATGTACTTAGGACTTTGGGGGGAGATGGGATGGACAGTAGACAGTGGGAGTAGAAAATGCCCCAGCATCAGTGGGACCAGACAATGTCTCAGGCTTGGTGGTCAGTGGGAGTAAAAAAATTACATAGCACCTATGATTAGTAGGAGAAGGAATAGTTCCCCATCATTGGTGTCAGTGGCAGCAATAGTGTACCATTGTTGATGTCAGTGTCCCATAAGTGGTGTCAGTGGGAGGAATAGTGTCCCATAGTTGGTGTAAGTGGGAGGTATAGTGCTCCCTCATTAGTGTCAGTGGTAGGAATAGTGCCCCATATTTGGTGTAAGTGGGAGGTATAGTGCCCCATCATTGGTGTCAGTGGGAGGAATAGTGCCCCATCATTGGTATTAGTGGGAGGAATAGTGTCCCATTGTTGGTGTCAGTGGGAGATATAGTGCTCCATCATTGGTGTCAGTGGATGGAATAGTGCCCCTTCATTGGTGTCACTGGGAGGAATATTGTCCCTTTGTTGGTGTCATAGGAGGAATAGTGACCCATCATTGGTTACATAGTTACATAGTTAGTGAGGTTGAAAAAAGACACCAGTCCATCCAGTTCAACCTATGATGTGTGTGTGTGTGTTTGCTGTTAACCACACATTGTATACCCCTGTATGTTGTGGTCTTTAGGGTGCCCATCTAATAGTTTTTTGAAACTATCTATGCTCCCTGCTGATATCACTGCTTGTGGGAGAGAATTCCACATCCTTACCGCTCTGACAGTAAAGAAGCCTTTACGCAGTTTATGGTTAAACCGCTTTACTTCTAGTTTTAGTGAGTGGCCACGTGTCTTATTGAACTCCCTTTCTCTGAAAAGTTTGCTCCCTATACCAGGGTCACCAGTACAGTATTTGTACATTGATATCATATCCCCTCTCATTGTCTCTTATCCAGAGAGAATAAGTTCAATGCTTGTAGCCTTTCCTCATAGCTGATGTCCTCCATTCCCTTAATTATCTTTGTTGCCCTTCTCTGGACTCTCTCCAGTCCTAGCACATCCTTCCTGAGGACCGATGCCCAGAACTGGATGGCATGCTCAAGGTGTGGCCAGACCAGAGTCTTGTAGCATGGGAGAATTATCGTTTTATCTCTGGAGTGAATCCCCTTTTTTATACATGCCATGGTGACAGTGTGAGGAATAGTGACCCATCATTGGTGTTAGTGGGAGAAATATTGTCCCATTGTTGGTGTCATAGGAGGAATAGTGACCCATCATTGGTGTCAGTAGGAGGAATAGTGCCCCATCATTGGTGTCAGTGGGAGGAATAGTGCCCCATATTTGGTGTCAGTGGTAGGAATAGTGCCCCATCTTTGGTGTCAGTGGTAGGAATAGTGCCCCATCATTGGTGTCAATGGGAGGACAGTGCCACATCGTTGGTGTCAATGGGAGGACAGTGCCACATCGTTGGTGTTAATGGGAGGAGTAGTGACCCATCATTGGTGTCAGTGGGAGGAATAGTGCCCCATCTTTGGTGTCAGTGGTAGGAATAGTGCCCCATCATTGGTGTTAATGGGAGGAATAGTGCCCCATCGTTGGTGTTAGTGGGAGGAGGAGGGCCCATCATTGGTGTCAATGGGAGGACAGTGCCACATCGTTGATGTCAATGGGAGGACAGTGCCACATCGTTGTTGTCAATAGGCGGACAGTGCCACATCATTGGTGTCAATTGGAGGACATTTTGGTGCATGGTGAGCCTATTCATTGAGCTGCCTTAATGCAATACATGTTAATGCACAAAATAAAAAGTCGTGTGCTGATGCAACGCATTGCACCTGAAAAGTGTGAACCCAGCCGTAGTATACAGATTGCAGACTACTAAAAAGTTATCACTTAAACCAGTTAAATAATCTGCAGACCTTTTCTCCTCCATACATGTTCATTATGGCGACTTCCTTTTCCATTATCTATGTATATCTCCATATATTTTTTTATGCAAGCAATGTATAATTTATATCCACTCAACATAATTTGATCTGTAATTATGCTTTTAGCACATTTCCACCTGCACTAAGTCCTGTAACACTTTCCTAGACCGTGACGTTCCCTTGTAAAGGAGGGGAGGGCAGTCTGGCCGCAGCAAGGAGAGCGAGCGTATTCCGAAGGGTAGGGGAGCGCTTCCATACTTAATGGAATTTTAGATGAGCAATAATAAGCCAGGAGCTCTGCCTGGCAGCCAAAATATGTATTTTTCACTGTTTCATTCCCTTTATTTATTCATTCCTTTTTGTAATAAGGCCCTTTCTGCGCCACATTAAAAGTAATCACTCAAAAGGAAGGTACAAAATGGCCGCTCACTTTCTTTGCCAATGTAATTATCTGTACTTATGCGTTTCAACATCTATCACCAGCAGATTGTACTGCCTTCCCTTTTTTTTTTATATATATATTTCTTCTCCCGTTTCAGTTGTGTTAGAGAAGTCTTATAGAGGAGAATTACTACAAAGGTGCCTTTTCTTTGCCGGTAAGATTGGGAATCGGCCTTGTGATTATTGCCGGCTCGGAGAAGGCAAAATCTTTGTTTTTTGTAATGGCGGTTTATTTTACGAAGAGATGAGAAATACGAAATTACCATACAGTGCGCACCTTGTAATGTTTGGATGACTGCTTATACAGATTGTCTTTGAGTTTTGTAACTTCTAAGATGCAAAAGAGAAGTCTTTGTGAAAGGAGAAAAAGGTTAAAGCTGAATTCTGGGCAGAAATAAAAGATACAAATTAATTCAGTTCTGTATTAATACATAATTTATTATTATTATTATTATTATTATTATTATTATTATTATTATTATTATTATTAATCTTCTTAAAACAACTATAATAATAACAATAATATAATCACTTTTACATTATAATATTATTAATAGGCATAATATCATTCACTTTACATTGTATGACTTGTGTAAATAAACAACAATAATAGTAATAATAATAATAATAATAATAATAATAATAATAATAATAATAATAATAATAATAATAATAATATAATAATATTATTAATTATTAATTATATGTGTTGTTATTATTATTATTATTATTATTATTATTATTATTATTATGATGATTATATGTGTTATTATTATTATTATTATTATTATTATTATTCATCTTCTTGCTAATATTATTAGCAAGAGAAGTCTTTGTGAAAGGGAAAAAGGTAAAGCTGAACTCTGGGCAGATATAATACAGTAGATACCAATTAACACATAATTATGTATTATTATTATATTATTATTATTTTACAATTTTGTTATTTTTCTTCCCGCCAGAGTTCCCCCATCACATCAGAAATTCCCCCATCAAATCAGAGGTTCCCCCCACATCACATCAGAGATCCCGCCATCACATCAGAGGCCCCCTATCACATCAGAGGTTCCCTATCACATCAAAGGTTCCCCCCCCCCGTCACATCAGAGGTCCCCCTCACATCCAAGTTCCCCCCATCACATCAGACGTTTCCCAATCACATCAGAGGCCCCCCATCACATCAGAGAACCCCCCATCACATCAGAGGCCCCCCATCACATCAGAGAACCCCCCATCACATCAGAGGCCCCCCATCACATCAGAGGTTCACCCTGTCACATCAGAGGTTCCCCCCATCACATCAGAGGTCCCCCCGTCACATCAGCGGTCCCCCCTCACATCCAAGTTCCCCCCATCACATCAGACGTTCCCCAATCACATCAGAGGCCCCCCATCACATCAGAGGTTCCCTATCACATCAGAGGTCCCCCCCCCGTCACATCAGAGGTCCCCCTCACATCCAAGTTCCCCCATTACATCAGACGTTTCCCAATCACATCAGAGGCCCCCCATCACATCAGAGAACTCCCCATAACATCAGAGGCCCCCCATCACATCAGAGGTTCACCCTGTCACATCAGAGGTTCCCCCCATCACATCAGAGGTTCCCCCCATCACATCAGAGGTCCCCCCCGTCACATCAGCGGTCCCACCTCACATCCAAGTTCCCCCCATCACATCAGACTTTCCCCAATCACATCAGAGTTCCCCCCATCACATCAGAGGTTCCCCCCATCACATTAGAGATCCTCCATCACATTAGAGATCCCCCCACTTACATGAGAGGCCCCCCATCACATCAGACATTCCCCAATCACATCAGAGGTTTCCCATCACATCAGAAGTCCCCCCCCCCCATCACATCAGAGGTCCCTCTCACATCCGAGTTCCCCCCATCACATCAGACATTCCCCAATCAGATCAGAGATCCCCCCCATCACATTAGAGGCCCCCCATCACATCAGAGATTCCCCTATCACATTAGAGATTCCCCCCATCAGATCAGAGATCCCCCCATCAGATCAGAGATCCCCCCCATCATATCAGAGGTACCCCCTCAAATCCTAGTTACCCCCGTCACATCAGACATTCCCCAATCGCATCAAAGGCCCCCTATCACATCAGAGCCCCCCCCGTCACATCAGAGGCACCCCTTTACATCAGTGTTCCCCTCATCATATCAGAAGTCCCTCTATCACATCAGAGATTCCCCCATCATATCAGAGATCCCCCTATCACATCAGAGTTTCCCCCATGACATCAGAGATCCCCCCATTCACATCAGAGATCCCCCTTTCACATCAGCAATCCCCCATCACATTAGAGATCCCCCCTATCACATCAGAGATCCCCCCTATCACATCAGAGTTTCCCCCATCAAATCAGAAGTTCCTCCCATAACATCAGAAGTCCCCCATAACACCAGAAGTCCCTCTATGACAACAGAGATCCCCCCTATCACGTCAGCGATCCCCCCATCACCTCAGAGATACCCCCATCACATCAGAGGTCCCCCTTTACATCTGAGGCTTCCCATCACATCAGAGGTCCCCCTTTACATCTGAGGCTTCCCATCACATCAGAGTTCCCCCTTTACATCTGTGGCTCCCATTACATCAGAGGTCCCCCTTTACATCTGAGGCTCCCATTACATCAGAGGCTTCCCATCACATCTGAGGCTCCCATCACATCAGAGGTCCCCCTTTACATCTGAGGCTTCCCATCACATCAGAGGTCCCCCTTTACATCTGTGGCTCCCATTACATCAGAGGTCCCCCTTTACATCTGAGGCTCCCATTACATCAGAGGCTTCCCATCACATCTGAGGCTCCCATCACATCAGAGGTCCCCCTTTACATCTGAGGCTCCCATCACATCCGAGGTCCCCCTTTACATCTGAGGCTTCCCATCACATCAGAGGTCCCCCTTTACATCTGAGGCTCCCATCACATCAGAAGTCCCCCTTTACATCTGAGGCTTCCCATCACATCAGAGGTCCCCCTTTACATCTGTGGCTCCCATTACATCAGAGGTCCCTCTTTACATCTGAGACTCCCATTACATCAGAGGCTTCCCATCACATCTGAGGCTCCCATCACATCAGAGGTCCCCCTTTACATCTGAGGCTCCCATCACATCAGAGGTCTCCCTTTACATCTGAGGCTTCTCATCACATCAGAGGTCCCCCTTTACATCTGAGGCTCCCATCACATCCGAGGTCCCCCTTTACATCTTAGGCTTCCCATCACATCAGAGGTCCCCCTTTACATCTGAGGCTCCCATCACATCAGAGGTCCCCCTTTACATCTGAGGCTCCCATCACATCAGAGGTCCCCCTTTACATCTGAGGCTCCCATCACATCAGAGGTCCCCCTTTACATCTGAGGCTCCCATTACATCAGAGGCTTCCCGTCACATCTGAGGCTCCCATCACATCAGAGGTCCCCCTTTACATCTGAGGCTCCCATCACATCAGAGGTCTCCCTTTACATCTGAGGCTCCCATTACATCAGAGGTCCCCCTTTACATCTGAGGCTCCCATTACATCAGAGGTCCCCCTTTACATCTGAGGCTCCCATCACATCAGAAGTCCCCCTTTACATCTGAGGCTCCCATTACATCAGAAGTCCCCCTTTACATCTGAGGCTCCCATTACATCAGAGGTCCCCCTTTACATCTGAGGCTCCCATCACATCAGAAGTCCCCCTTTACATCTGAGGCTCCCATTACATCAGAAGTCCCCCTTTACATCTGAGGCTCCCATTACATCAGAGGTCCCCCTTTACATCTGAGGCTCCCATTACATCAGAGGTCCCCCTTTACATCTGAGGCTCCCATTACATCAGAGGCTTCCCATCACATCTGAGGCTCCCATCACATCAGAGGCTCCCATCACATCAGAGGTCCCTTTTCAAAAAGAGGTTTCCCATTACATCAGAGGTCCCCCCTCATGCCATCGATGCCTAGAAGACATCCTGCATCATCTAGCCCATATTGTGCCTGGCACACCCCTTTCATGCATTGGATTTCAGTTATTTCAATCATGGAAGCTCAGCCTCACATGTGGGTCTTATCTAGGTGTGTTTGCATGCAAATACAGCCTTCCCCAGACTGACATCCACCCATCAAGGCATTTTGATAATTGTATAGCTCCTCCCAAGAGCCAGCTCTCTGCTTGCATCAGGACTGAGGGTTCTTCAGAGGCAGGGTGAGCCGGGGTGATTCAGGAAACTACAGTATTATCTGCAGGCCCCTCCCACCAGCCATGATCTGCCTACATTGCATAGGGTAGCAGGGCCTGATATAAGGTATGTAATGAAAACATAAGGAATTATTTTATAATGTCATTAGCCTGTTGTTGAGGGGGGATTAAACTTTTAAGCTAATGTAGGCTGCAAAAACTCAAGGAGTCTCTTAAAAGCAAAGAAATGAACCGCAGACCGCCTGCAACCTGCAAAAAAAAAATAAAAATTGTATTGCTTATTGTCATTACTTCCTATTATTTCTTTGTGATTAGTGGGAGTTCACCCACCATTATTGATCGGCTTTCTGGCAGAATAAAATACATTTTGCAACAAACTTTCATCTGTTAATTATCGTCCCCCTGCTTTATCCCCCGACAAGTAAGTCCGTCATTAGCCAAACACAATAACAGAACGCCAACCGCCACCATCAATAATTACGTTTTTTTTTTTTTTTTTTGCGTATCACAGTAACTTCAACAATAGCCTAAAATCCCGGCATTCGGTCGCCATGGAGACAGCGAAACTTAGACGCGTGACTTAAGAAGGGAGGAAATTAACTTGTCTTTTTTTTTTTTTTCTTGTTCTTTTTTTTTTTTTAACTTGTCATTCTTTTAAGTGACATATATAATATAGAATTTCACAGATAGGGATTTGGCTTCGTCGTCTTCACCGCGCATTGTTCCTCTGGTTGTTTGCCGCGTAAAAAAAGGAGATTCTGAGATTTCTGCCTGCTCCAATAAAGAGTCTTTTGTGCCGCGGCGTCAATCTCTTAAGTGAATTTTTGACACGACTGTAACAATGAGAGAAACAAAGCCCTGTTTATTTAGACAAAGAGTGGTTTGATGGGTGATGGACGGGATAATTGCCAAGTAGGCAGAAGGATAAGTGTGCCCGGGAATATTTATTTGTTAAACTTTACCGAACATCGTGGATGCTTTCATTTCCGATAGTCTCAGCAAGCCAAAAAAAAAGTAGAACTAAAGGCCATTTTTTTTTTTTTTTTTAAATCTTGGCCAGGTTCAAATTTGCGGTGTACAGGGTTGTTCAACCAGCAAGCAAACTAATGGCACTGTTCCACTGCAAGTACCGGCTCGGCTCCACTCGGCACTGCTTGGCCCAGCTCAGCTCAGTTTGCTTTTCCACTGCATGGTACGAGTCGGCACCTTTCAGCACTGTAAAGGCTCTACTCGGCTCGGTTTGCTTTTCCACTAAGTAGTAAGTGGGTGGGATAACAACGATTCTCTGACCAATCAGTGGCTAGTAGTGACAAACAATCAATCCTGCATGCAAAGGATTGTGGGATATGGTATCGGTACGGCCCGTTTGGAACCCCAACCGAGGTGGTACTGTTTAACCAGTTGCCGACCGCCGCAAGTACATATACTGCGGCGGTCAGCCCCGGCCAGGCAAAGTGACGTACCGGTACGTAACTAGCCTGGGAGCCAACAGCGGGCGGGCGCGCGCCGCCGGAGGCGCGCTCCCGCCTCGGCTCGTTCACGGACACCTCCGTGCGTGTGACCGGCGGACCCGATGTCCGCCGGTCACTCGCGATCGTCCGCTGTGAAGGGAGAAAGGCATGCGGCTAGTGTAAACAAAGCCACCTGTCATTCTTCCCTGTGTAAAAGCATTGATCTAACGGTCCTGCTATGTAGGACCGTTGATCTGTGTTGTTACACACACAGCCACATCCCTGCACAGTTAGAATCACGCCCCTAGGGACACACTTAACCCCTCCCTCTCCAATAAAGTTAACCCTTCCCTGGCAGTGTCATTTTTACAGTAACAGTGCATATGTATTGTATGCAGTAATGTCACTGGTACCCCCAAAAGTGTCAAAAATGTCAGTCAAGGGTCCGATCTGTCCGCCGCAATGTCGCAGTCCCACAAAAAAAATCACCGATCGCCGCTATTACTCGTTAAAAAAAAAAAACAACAAAAATGACAAAAATCTTTCCCTTAGTTAGTAAACGCAATAACTTTTGCGCAAACCAATCAAAATACGCTTATTGTTATTTTTTATACCAAACATAGGTAGCAGAAAACAAATTGGCCAAAATTTTTTAAAAATTTAGATTTTTACATTTTTTTTTGGGGGGGGGGGGGGATTTCATATAAAAAAAATTTGAAAAATATTGTTATTTTTGCAAAATTGTTGCTCTTTTTTTGATTATAGCGGATGATCAAAAAATTGCAAAGGTGATCAAATACCACCAAAAGAAATCTCTGTTTGTGGGGAAAAAAGGACGTCAAATTAGTTTAGGTACAGCATCGCACGACCGCACAATTATCCGTTAAAGTCACGCAGTGCCGAATCGCAAAATACCCCCTGGTCAGGAAGGGGGTAAAATCTTCCGGGGCTTAAGTGGTTAAGCGAGCCGTACCGAGCTGTACCATGTAGTGGAAAAGCGCCGCTGTACCAAACCGTACCGAACCGTTCTAACACGTACCAATGCGGTACCATGCAGTGGAAAAGCGCCAATCCGAGCCAAACCGAGCCGTACCATGCAGTGGAAAAGCGCCATATATGGCCTGTTTACTCCCATTGAACCAGACCTGGTAAGGCACTCATTCTACACTATATCACCAAAAGTATTGGGACACCTGCCTTTGCACGCACATGAAATTTAATGGCATCCCAGTCTTGGTCCGTAGGGTTCAATATTGAGTTGGCCCACCCTTTGCAGCAATAGCAGCTTCAACTCTTCTGGGAAGGCTGTGCACAAGGTTTAGGAGTGTCTATGGGAATGTTTGACCATTCTTCCAGAAGCTCTTTTGTGAGGTCAGGCACTGATGTTTGGCGAGAGCTCTAATTCATCCCAAAGGTGTTCTATCGGGTTGAGGTTAGGAATCTGTGCAGGCCAGTCAAGTTCCTCCACCCCAAACTCACTCATCCATGTCTTTATGGACCTTGCTTTGTACACTGGTGCACAGTCTTTTTGGAACAGGGAGGGGCCATCCCCAAACTGATGTTGGTCGAGAGCTCTAATTCATCCCAAAGCTGTTCTATCTGGTTGAGGTCAGGACTCTGTGCAGGCCAGTCAAGTTCCTTCACCCCAAACTCATTCATCCATGTCTTTACAGACCTTGCTTTGTGCACTGGTGCGCAGTCATGTTGGAACAGGAAGGGGCCATCCCCAAACTGTTCCCACAAAGTTCGGAGCATGAAAATGTCCAAAATCTCTTGGTATGCTGATGCCTTTAGAGTTCCCTTCACTAAGGGGCCAAGCCCAACCCTTGAATAACAACCCCACACCATAATCCTCCCCTCCACCAAATGATTTGGACCAGTACACAAAGCAAGATCCATAAAGACATGGATGAGCGAGTTTGGGGTGGAGGAACTTGACTGGCCTTCACCGAGTCCTAACCTCAACCCGATAGAACACCTTGTCAGTGTGTCAGAAATAGGCTTGGTCCTTAAAGTTGTTGTTGTTGTTAATATTTATTTTTTTAACTTAATTCTGCATGAAACATTCAACAGTGTAATTTCATAAGATAATTTACAAGGGAGTGTTTAAGAGCAGAATTATGGGCAGGGCAGGTTAGGGGTTGGGTGGGGCAACTGGTGGAGAGTAACTCTTAAGACCTGGTTAGTAGCTCAGGACTTGAGATTTTGAGCCCCAATAAAACACATCCAATAAAATCAAATTTCCTCATAAATTTAGGCCAAAGTGTATTCTGCTACATGTCTTTGATAAAAAAAATCAAGTGTATATTACTGTAATTGGTTTGGGTGAAAGTTATAGCGTCTACAAACGATAGAATATATGTTTGAAAATGGAAAAATTATGATGTACTGGTGGCCTATCTTGTTTCTTGTGGCCCTAAAATTCCAGGACAGTACGAATACCCCCCCCTCCCCCCCACACACACACACATACAAATAACCCCTCTCTGGAAAGTAGACAGTCTAAGGCATTTAGTAAGAGCCATGGAGAGCTTTTTGAAGTTGTAATTTTTTTTCACAATTGTTTTGAAAATGAAGAAATTGATTAAAACATTTTTGTTTCACAATTTTATTTTTTATTTTTTTACATACTGTCACTAGTACAGCACAGCACGGCATCATCATATGACTGATGTGGAGGTGGTCAGGGACACTGACTGGTGAAAGTATGTTAAAACATGTAAAAAAAATAAAAATATTAATTGTTTAATTTTTTAACATTTTTTTTTCATTTTAAGCTATAATGTTTATATATATATATATATATATATATATATATATATATATATATATATATATATATATATATATATATATAATATTATATGTATAATATATGTATTGTATATATTATATATATATATAGTTTTATATATATATATATATATATATATATATATATATATATATATATATATATATATATATATATATATATATATATATATATATATATATAAAATATTATTTAAATATATATAGTTATATATATATATATATATATATATATATATATATATATATATATATATATATATATATATTTATATGTATTTTTTTTCATCCTGTCATCAGAGTAGTTCAGTTTCACCATAGTGACACTGCACTACTCTGGGGGGTATTTCTTTACATTTTATTTGCTGTTACAATGAAGATCATTGAAAAAGCGCAGCTGGCCACAGACATCTCAGAAACCAACTGGCCCTGAGAAGGTCTCTATTGGTTACATTAGCTTATTTCAATTCAAAATAATCTTTGACATTTTCAAACTTTTTGCAAAATTTCAAACCCACGCATGTTCATTCCATCTCTAGTTGGACAACAAAATGCCCCCTGGTGTCAATGAAAGTAAAAGACGCTCCCAATATCAGTAGTCATTGGAAGGAAAATGTGTCCTGTTGTTAGTGGTCATTGGAAGACAAAAAATACCCCTATGTCAGTGATCATTGTACGTAAAATATTTCCCAGTTTCAATGCTCGGTAGAAGTAAATAATGCCTCAGTGTCGGTGGTCATTGGAAGTAAAAAATCCCCCAGCTGCAGTGGTCAGTGGAAGTATAAACTGACCCTGGTGTCACTGGGCATTGGAAGCAAAAAATCCCCCTGTTGTTAATGGCCATGGGAAGTAAAAAATGCCTGGTGTCAGTGGTCATTGGAAGTAAAAATGCCCAGTGTCGGTGGTCATTGGAAGTAAAAATGCCCAGTGTCGGTGGTCATTGGAAGTAAAAATGCCCATTGTCGGTGGTCATTGGAAGTAAAAATGCCCAGTGTCAGTGGTCATTGGAAGTAAAAATGCCCAGTGTCGGTGGTCATTGGAAGTAAAAATGCCCAGTGTCAGTGGTCATTGGAAGTAAAAATGCCCAGTGTCGGTGGTCATTGGAAGTAAAAATGCCCAGTGTCAGTGGTCATTGGAAGTAAAAATGCCCAGTGTCAGTGGTCATTGGAAGTAAAAATGCCCAGTGTCGGTGGTCATTGGAAGTAAAAATGCTCAGTGTCAGTGGTCATTGGAAGTAAAAATGCCCAGTGTCGGTGGTCATTGGAAGTAAAAATGCCCAGTGTCGGTGGTCATTGGAAGTAAAAATGCCCAGTGTCAGTGGTCACTGTAAATAAAAAATGCCCAACTGTCAATGGAAGTGAAAAAAATTCCCCCGGTGTCATTGGTTATTAGAAGTAAAAATTTCCTGGTGTTAGTAGTCAATGGAAGATGATATACCCCTGTGTTAGTAGTCATTATACATAAAATATGCCCCAGTTTCGGTGATCCTTGGAAGTAAAATATGCCCTGGTGTCAGTGGGCAATATCGGCCGCTATCAATGCATTCCATGTACAGTATAAGCTCACCTTTATCAATAGAGGTTGTCCCTGGAAGTATGACAAGGTGTGGCTTCCCTGAGGGTCTTGCAGTTTGAGTCTCATGCCCCATAGTACTTCCAACTGTATATCGATGGGTGGATTATTGAGATTCCTCTTCCTTCCCCCCTCTCCCCCCCCCCTTCCCTATCCCCCTTTCCCTCTTGACTTCCTCCCCTTCCCCTTAATCCACTCCTTTTTGTTGGTCCCTTATATCCTGGGTCTCACCTTGAATATGTGCATGATACTGTAAAGCTCACTTTGTATACTTGTGACCATTTATTTCCTTTCCTTGTTTTATGTTGAACGTACTGTAATTTATGGCTATTGTAATCCATATTGTACCACACTTACCATGTCAAACGGTTTATGCTGCTCAATTGCATTGTTATTTCACTCTCTTTTTTCAATAAATATCCTGTATTGTAAAAAAAAAAAAAGTGGTCATTGGAAGTAAAAGTTGCCCCTGGTGTCAGTGGTCATTAGGGGGAAAAAATTAATAGAAATGCTCCGTTGTCAGTGGTCATTATAAATAAAAAATTCCCCAGTGTCAATTGAAGTGAAAAGAGTTTCCCCCATTGTCAGTGGTTATTGGAAGTAAAAATTGCCCCCAGTGTCAGTGGTCATTAGAAGTAAAAATTGCCCCTGGTGTCAGTGGTCATTAGAGGTGAAAAAAAAAAAAAAATGCCCTGTTGTCAGTAGTTATTGTAAATAAAAAATTCCTCAGTGTCACAGAAAGCGAAAAAAGTTCCCCCCAGTGTCAGTGGTCACTGGAAGTAAGAATTGCCCCCAATGTCAGTGGTCATTAGAAGTAAAAATTGCCCCCGATGTCAGTGGTCATTCGAGGTAAAAAAAAATGCCCGTTGTCAATGGTCATTGTAAATAAAAAAGTCTCCAGTGTCAATGGAAGTGAAAAAAGTTCCCCCCAGTGTCAGTCGTCATTGGAAGTAAAAATTGCCCCCAGTGTCAGTGGTCATTAGAGATAAAAAAAATAAAAATGCCCCGTTGTATAAGGTCATTGTAAATAAAAAAGTCTCCAGTGTCAATGGAAGTGAAAAAAGTTCCCCCCAGTGTCAGTGGTCATTGAAAGTAAAAATTGCCCCCAGTGTCGGTGGTCATTAGAGATAAAAAAAAAAAAATGCCCCATTGTCAGTGGTCATTGTAAATAAAAAATTCTCCAGTGTCAATGGAAGTGAAAAAAGTTCCCCCCAGTGTCAGTGGTCATTGGAAGTAAAAATTGCCCCCAGTGTCAGTGGTCATTAGAAGTAAAAATTGCCCCCGATGTCAGTGGTCATTCGAGGTAAAAAAAATGCCCGTTGTCAATGGTCATTGTAAATAAAAAAGTCTCCAGTGTCAATGGAAGTGAAAAAAGTTCCCCCCAGTGTCAGTCGTCATTGGAAGTAAAAATTGCCCCCAGTGTCAGTGGTCATTAGAGGTAAAAAAAAAAATAAATAAAAATAAATCCCCCATTGTCAGTAGTAATTGTAAAAAAAATAAAAAATAAAAAATTCCACAGTGTCAATGAAAGTGAAAAAAGTCCCCCCAGTGTCAGTGGTCGTTGGAAGTAAAAATTGCCCCCGGTGTCAGTGGTCATTAGAGGTAAAAAAATAAAATAAAAAATAAAAATAAATTCCCCATTGTCAGTAGTAATTATAAAAAAAATAAATAATGGAAGTAAAAAAAATCCCCCCAGTGTCACTGGTCTTTGGAAGTCGTAGTTCCAGTTCTGTTTACTAAAAGTCCATTTGTACTCCTTCCCTCCTTGTTCCTTTTGAATGAATACAATAACCAGACTAGTCTTCATTCATATGCAATTAATTGCCTGTTACACGCAGTTCCTAAGAAGGCCACTTTAAGCGACGCTTTTCATCGGCGAACGCCGCTCAAAAGATCTGAATGCTGGAGACTGATAAGAAATTATATTTTGCGAATGCAGTTTTAGAGGATTTGCCGGGATTTTTCTCCATTGAACTGTAAGTGTTGTACTTGTCGCTCACAGTGTGCCTCCGCTCGGCGGGGGTTTGTCACCGGCTGCCGCAAGGTAGGAGAGAGCACCGGCAACGCTAAGCCAAATTGCAGCTTTTTACAAAATATTTATAAAATAAAACGCACTTATTTTTTCAAAGTGTTACAGAACTCCATAATACCGCTAAAAGCAATAATCAGCTTTCCGAGGACACGTTTCCAAGGAGAGCTAAAAAAGAGCGGAGTCAAATTTTGTATATTTTTTGTATCCCTCTACATAGTGATTTGTGGATAATTGGATCTATTAGACGGTTTATAGAGTAAAAAAAAATATGTGTAATGTAGATAGAAGGTGAGGGTTATCCTGCCAGGGCATTCGGAGTGTTCAGCCTCCTAAATGTCAGTGTGTCAAGAAGCCAAATTATCAACCAATCAATCTAAGGAGGGGGAAAGGGCATTAAAGTGGAACTCTAAGTTAATTGAACCTTTATTTCCTAGCGCTTCTGTCTTTCAGCACTGGGGCTCTAGGTTCAAATCCAAACCATACCACCAGTGGCGGCTGGTGCACCATGGGCCGGGGGGGAGCAGATGGACCGCACCATACCCCCCCCCGTCGCCGGCTCACTCGCCCTGCCTGGACATGTGGAGGGAGGGCAGGCAGCAGCAGCAGCAAACGACGGCAAAGGTGGCAGTGGTGGCTTCGGCTTCTTCCCCCTCAGTCTTCTGCGTCTCCTCCCTCCTCCTCCATGGCCAATGGCATGGCTTCTTCTTTCAGCCAATCGGAAAACGAGGAGGATCTGTGTAACAATAGCGAATATTAATTCGCTATTGTCACACAACTGGATGGGCCCAGGGTGCAGTGCTCTGCGCCCCAAACCCACCCTTTTTTTTAGCCTATTAGAGCCTCTGGCTCTAATCACATGGTTAAAAAAAAAAAAAAGCCCCATTGAACTCCATGCGTCCGGCGCCCTTCATGTAGATTAGGGGGCAGGACGCATGGATGGGGGGCGCCCCCAATGCACCAGCCGCCACTGCATACCATGATCTGCATGGTGTTTGCATGCTCCCCTCCTGTGGTTATGTCCTCCAGGTGCTCCTGTTTCCTCCCACACTCCAAAGACCTGGCTCCTGTCTAAATTGGCCTTAATATAAGTATGCAGGGTTTTTTTTTTCTATGAAAATAGGTCCAGGAACTCAACCAAGACACCCCAAAGCCCCCCCCCCCCCCATACACATCTGTCAAACCTCATCAATTAGTGAGTGTGGTCAAATTTCACTAACAGTGGGAGCGCATTATGTACAGAGTGCAAATTTCAGCGGCAGAGTTCAGCCTTCCTCCACTGCCGCTTACCTCAGCATCCCCCATCCACGTCTCATTTTCAGCCCTCTTCAGCTCTGACCTCTCCATGCAACCCCTCCTTCCACTGCCTCCATCTTCACCCCCCCACCCCTCCTTAGAAGCCCACCATCTTCCACATGTCCGACTTGTGTTGCTGTATTAAGCTGAAGCCTGCAGCCAGTTATAGTACCTCCCCACACACTGTAGGAGGCTCTGCCTCTCTCACTTACAGGGAGATCATCCAAAAGGAGATGTCAGCATCTGCACTGCACCACGGGAACCTGCATCTCCCTTGTCCCCATCCTGCACTCAGCAGGAGCCGCTCAGGAGATCAGATCTTTGGGAGCCACTGGGAGACAAGCTATCACTTGTAAACACAGAAGCCGGACTTCTGCGTTTACAAGTGATAGTGGTAGGCAAAGAGCATAGGGCCTAAGCCAGAGGTAGTGGAACTGAGTACCACCAAGTTCCAGCTGAAAAAAAGCCCTGTATGTATGTATGAATGTGAGATAAAGACTGTGGCAGACCCAACCAGGACAAGGGCTTTTGGAGGTGACTGCAGGGAAGCCTCATGCCTACTGACTATGGGCCCTGGCTTTTGAGGGGGGCTCGATTCTTAGGGGGTGTATGCCTTGGGGACTCTTGGAGTTGTCTTGCTTCGGGTTCGGGTCCAGGTCTCCCCAAAAGTGCATGCATTCGGCTCCTGGAAGCATGTACCACTGCCCAGCTCTCCGTCTAAGATAAGGAACTAGGCCCCACCTTGGGACTTGTTACCTCAGGTCCTATATTGCCTTTTGATGACACATTTCTTTCCTTCCGTCCTATTGCCCAAGGCATGGTCTAGTGTACATCATAACATTATTTCCACTGTTGGTGTTCCAACACTGTAAAGTGGAAAAAGGCTGGGATTTGTGGTTTACTCATGTTCTGGCGGAGCGCTGCAGATTGGACAATTTAACAATAATCCTTATTCATGTCTGTAGAAACATTGTAGCCATATCTATGGTTCCTGACGAAGCAACTTTTGGTTAAATCCAGTTTGCGAAAAACGCGTTGAATCAGCACATTATTTTTCTATCTACAGCCAATATACCTTATATACTCGAGTATAAGCCTACTTTTTCAGCACTTTTTTTTATGCTGAAAAAGCCCCCCTTGGCTTATACTCGAGTCAGCATCCCCACTTACCTCTCTCTGGTGCAGTGCGCATGCGCCGCTCAGGAAAGCCGTACATGTTTGGCTATTTCCGGGCAGACGGCGCATGCGCAGGGACGTGTTGGCGCCGGGCAGCAACATTTTTAAATGTAAGGCGCCTCACCGAAAGGTAAGTGGGACTCCTCCACAGCCCCTGCATCTCCACAGGAGATGCAGTGCTGCAGGCATGGTACAGGAGGTTCTCCTGTACTATGCCCACAGCACTGCATCTCCTGTACTATGCCCGCAGCCCTGCATCTCCTGTACCATGCCTGAACCATCTCCTCTACCATGTCCACAGCCCCTGCACCATGCCTGCAGCCCCTGTTTTGGGTCTCGTGGTGGTCCAGTAGCTGCTGCATTTCCCACCCTAGGCTTATACTCGAGTCAATACGTTTTCACAGTTTTTTGTGGTAAAATTAGGTGCCTCTGCTTATATTTGGGTTGGTTTATACTTGAGCATATACAGTAGTTTGCATTGATATTTCTATTTCTACATACTTCTACTTACAATTGGATGTAAAATGTTTTTAATATATTGTATTTTCAATAAAATTTTATTTTTATCTATACAAGTGCTCACCCTTCTTTGACAACTCCACACCCTTTAAAGTCCTAGTGATTTGGAGAATAACATGGAGAGGCCTTCCTGACCCCTGTTGTTGCTCCCTGTGCTCCTTCTTGGTTTTTCTAAATATATTGGATGTGGTTGTGGAAAATTGTCTTTAGAACTGACTTATTATCATATGCCAAAAGTGCATGGACTCTGTGAATCTAGGACCTAGATGCAGATTTGGGGTCTTTGTGCCCAAACCAGCACTGACTGCTTTAGCCTGTTAGACTCAGACCAGATGTTAATAGAATCAGATCAAAACACCCTGATGCTGGGGTCTCCTGCTATAATTTGTTTTCTAAGGTGTCTTACTCCCATGGCATCATTGTGTGCCTCCTAGGTGTGAATTCTAATTGTTACTTGAGTCACCTATTGTTTCTGTCTGTCTGCTAATCCTTTAGAGATTTGGACAGCCCTAGATGTTCTTACTGGGGAACTGGTGCAGAACGGTCTGCGTAGGCACTGAGTTACCCTAGGCTTTTCTAGGTGACTAGTTAGCTTACTGTTTAATTAGATTACTGCTTATGGTGGCTGTTCCTTAGATATATTATTATGTTACTGTTTGCATAATGTGATCAGGCTCTTATCTGGTTTTGTGTTATATATATATTATGTGTGAGTTTACAAGAAAGGGAGTTCCAGTTTGCATCTAAGCTAGTGCCATCTCATTCTTGGGTGCAATGCTGAGCTACAATACCCAGTTCCTGGTTCCAAAGTAGAGTGGCTGTATCTTGAAGGAGGCACCCAAGCTTTGTGCTGGGTGGTCCATCACAAGGACCTTAAGCCTAAACTCCAGCTGTTGATAAAATGTACATAGTTTGTTTGGGCCAAGCTGGCCCAAACAAACTATGTCCCTCAAACACATGTGAGGCCACTGCATGTGCAGTATAAACTGTATGTAGCTGAAGATCCATACAGCATACCGCACCGCGTTTCGGGTTGGAGTCAAGCCTTCCTCTCTTATACCTAACCCAGAACACAATTGAGTCTATCTCTTAGGCGTGCTCGGTCATTCAGGAAAAAGCGATGTTATCTAGAAATGAGTCAGAGAGGTAGGCTGATGATGTCACAACCTCTGACTCAGCTAATCAGAGGGAGCTTTTAACAGATATAACAAAACACTTCCAAATGTTATATTTAACAGACCAAAAAGGAGCAAACAAGAGAAGTCCATTTACCCCTCTGCATCACAATAACAAGATGTTTTTTCATGCTTTTATTTTTATTTTTTTGTGCGTTTGAATGGCCTGCCCTATGAGCAGCAAATGTGGCAAAAAAACACCTGTGCCTTTTTTGGGCGCAGAGCTTCACGCTTTTTTATACTGTTTATTTTGTCACACGTTTTGCCAAGTGCGGAAATGCACGTTTGCTGACCACGTTTGGGGTGCATTTCACAATTAATGGCACCATAAGTGTTTTTGTGCATTCCATGGATGAGTGCAAAAATGTGCACTTTTATGTGCATTCATGGAACAAGCAAATGTGAATGGAGTACAGTTATACAAGAGAAGTTACTTTTCTTTATATTATATAATGTGCACACAGTCCTTTCCTTCCTTCCGTCCTTCCTTTCTAACCTTTCTCTCTGTTTCCTTCCTCCCTTTGTTTCCTTTTTCCTTCCTTCTCTTCCTCACTTGCTTCCTTTCTTCCTTCCTCCTCTTCCTCTTTTCTCATTGTTTCCTTCCTTCATTCTCTTTGTCCATTCTCCTTCCTTCCTTCCTTCCTTCTCATTCCTCCCTTCCTTCCTTCCTCCCTCTTCCTTCCTCCTCTTCCTCCTTTCTCCTTCCTTCCTTCTCTTCCTTCTCTTCCTTCCTTCTCTTCCTCCTTTCTTCCTTCTTTCCTTCCTTCCTTCCTTCCTTCCTTCCTTCCTTCCTTCCTTCCTTCCTTCCTTCCTTCCTTCCTTCCTTCCTTCCTTCCTTCCCTCTCCTTCCTTCCTTCCTTCCTTCCTTCCTTCCTTCCTTCCTTCCTTCCTTCCTTCCTTCCTTCCTTCCTTCCTTCCTTCCTTCCTTCCTTCTCTTTCCTCCCTTCCTTCCTCCCTCCCCTTCCTTCCTTCCTTCCTTCCTTCCTTCCTTCCTTCCTTCCTTCCTTCCTTCCTTCCTTCCTTTCTTCTCTTCCTTCTCTTCCTCCTTTCTCTTTCCTTCATTCCTTCCTTCCTTCTCTTCATTCTTTCCTTCCTTCCTTCCTTCCTTCCTTCCTTCCTTCCTTCCTTCCTTCCTTCCTTCCTTCCTTCCTTCCTTCCTTCCTTCCTTTCTTCTCTTCCTTCTCTTCCTTCTCTTCCTCCTTTCTCTTTCCTTCATTCCTTCCTTCCTTCTCTTTCCTCCCTTCCTTCCTCCCTCCCCTTCCTTCCTTCCTTCCTTCCTTCCTTCCTTCCTTCCTTCCTTCCTTCCTTCCTTCCTTCCTTCCTTCCTTTCTTCTCTTCCTTCTCTTCCTTCTCTTCCTCCTTTCTCTTTCCTTCATTCCTTCCTTCCTTCTCTTTCCTCCCTTCCTTCCTCCCTCCCCTTCCTTCCTTCCTTCCTTCCTTCCTTCCTTCCTTCCTTCCTTCCTTCCTTCCTTCCTTCCTTCCTTCCTTTCTTCTCTTCCTTCTCTTCCTTCTCTTCCTCCTTTCTCTTTCCTTCATTCCTTCCTTCCTTCTCTTTCCTCCCTTCCTTCCTCCCTCCCCTTCCTTCCTTCCTTCCTTCCTTCCTTCCTTCCTTCCTTCCTTCCTTCCTTCCTTCCTTCCTTCCTTCCTTCCTTCCTTCCTTCCTTCCTTCCTTCCTTCCTTCCTTTCTTCCTTTCTTCCTTCCCTCCTTCTTTCTCCTTACCTTTCCTCCTTCCTTCCTTCCCCACTTTGTTCCTTCCTTCCTTCCTTCCCCACTTCCTTCCTTCTCTTCCTCCTTTCTATTTCCTTCCTTCCTTCCTTCCTTCCTCCCTACCTCCCTCCCTCCCTTCCTTCTTTCTCTTTACCTTTCCTCTTTGTTTCCTCCTTCCTTTCTTTTCTTCCTTCCTTCCTTCCTTCTCGTCCTCTTTAGCCTTTGTTTTTCTAATTCCTTCCTTTCTTCCTGCCTTCTCTTCCTCTTTTCTCTTTGCTTCTTGTACATGGGCTTTTCTCTCTTATTCTCTCTTCTTCTCTCTTCTCTCCTTTCCTTTTTCTTCTTTCCTTCCCTTCCTTTTTTTTCTGATTTCTTTCCCCTTCCTTCCTTCCTTTTTTCCTTTTCTTCCTTCATTCTTTCTTTGCTTATCTCCCTCTTCCGCCTTCCTCTTTTTCCTTCCCTTCTACCCCCCTCTACCCTCTCCCCTCTGGTATTTGTTGTCCTCCATCTGCTTGGAGTCCCAGGTCGCCTTCCTCTGTAATTCGGTTCCACACAATAGGCAGTAGAATAAATCTAATGTTCAATTCTATAATTATAATGCCGGCTGCTCTCCTTACAAACCTGAAGATTACAACTGTGACGGCTTTTAAGCAGCGTTCCTGCTAACAATTAGAAGGGGAATCACAGTTGCGATCTGCTGACTTCCAGGACGGAGGAGATTAAATACCACTACTTTAAATTGCCAGCCTAACCCCAAAGACCCTTAAATGGAGCAGTCAGCGATGGCGAACCATTGATCATGAATTCTGATCACTACTGGTGGCAAATGGAGTGTGTAATCTGAGAATATTACACTTTAATAACCCTCATTAAGAGCACGGTGAATTTAGCATGCCACATTAGGTGAAACTGGGCATAAAAGCGCCCAAAGTGCGTTCTTTCCGCTCGCTAACAAGCAGTTAACAGGTCAGTTAAAAGGTCCGGTAATTGAAAAGGTCCTTAACAGCGCATTAAGTAGTGAGCGGCTGTAGTACGTCTTGGAGGGGAACCGCACTTGACACAAACACTTGTGCCGCTCCCCGTAATGCCGTATGCTCGGAGGGGGGCGCTTATTCGGCCATAGTCTAATAACCACATCTTCAAATTAATTTACTGTGAAATAACAACAATAAAAGTATTCTTTATAGACCAATAAAATAAATCTAACAGATTATTTCTCTCTGGTTTCTGGCTGTTTTAATCATTTTTACATTTTTCAGATCATTTTATGTGTACAGCATGTGGGCCTATGGCAGCTTGGACTTATGCCAGCAACAGTTTCGGCATATACGTTAAAACAAAAATAGTAATGAAAATAAATAAATAAATAAAATAACACACATTTTAACCACTTTACCACCGGAGGATTTTGCTGTCTTACGTCTGGGCCACTTTTTGCGATTCGGCACTGTGCGACTTTAACTGACAATTGCACGGTCATGCAACGCCGTACCCAAATGAAATTTACGTCCTTTTTTTCCCACAAACAGAGCTTTCTTTTGGTGGTATTTGATCACCTGTGAAATTTTTACTTTTTGCGCTATAAATAAAAAAATAGCGTAAATTTTGAAAAAATAACAATATTTTTCACATTTTTTTATATGAAATCCCCCCCCCCCCCAAAAAAAAATGTAAAAATCTAATTTTTTTATCATTTTAGGCCAATTTGTTTTCTGCTACATATTTTTGGTAAAAAAAAATCTGCAATAAGCGTATTTTGATTGGTTTGCACAAAAGTTATTGCGTTTACTAACTAAGGGAAAGATTTCTGTCATTTTTGGTGGTTTTTTTTTTAACGAGTAATGGCGGCGATCTGCAATTTTTTTTGCGGGACTGCGACATTGCGGCGGACAGATCGGACCCTTGACTGACATTTTTGACACTTTTGGGGGTACCATTGACATTACTACAGTAATCAGTGCTATATATAAGCACTGTTACTGTAAAAATTACACTGGCAGGGAAGGGGTTAACTTTTATTGGTGATCAAGGGGCTAATGTATGCCTGGTGCTTACTAACATGTGTGGGGGGAGGTGACTGAGTGACACAAGGACAGATCGCAGGTTCAGCTATGCTAAACCCTGCAATCTGACCCTGCCTGTCACTTAGGAGATCCGCCCGCTTTGTTTACACAAGCGGGCGGATTTCCACACTAGATCCCCGACTATCGGGGAAGAGCGGCGGTGATCACCGCCGCTCCTCCCCTGGCCCGACTCCCGCTGTGGGAGCGAGCCTCCGGCAGCACGCGCGCGCCGCCGAGAGAGGGTAATGTGGCGACATAGGTCTACGTCGTCAGACGTTATCGAGCCACTTTGCCACAGTAGCAGCTCAGTGAGCAGCGTTAAAGTGGTTAAGTAAGCATATCTAAACCCAAGAACAAGAATGAAATATTTTACAGCTTACCAGTCCTTGGATGTTGGTAGCTGCATTTGTTTTATTTTTTTCAAGCTTTTTATTTTATTTTCAACTGTAATAATGCCAGTAACACACTTCCTGTCCTAGGGTGACAACAGTTAAATTATAACATCTATAGAGGAGCAGAGTTGTCACCCCAGGGCAGGACCACAGAGCACCTCTTCATCTCCATAATATAGGAGGTGTTCAGTAGTTCAAAGAGGTAGGAATTGTAACTGATAAGAATGCAGCACAGGAACTTCCTATCTAAATGACTTTTCATTTGCTAATGAAATCCTGGACATCGGACTTCCTGAAGGGGATGGCCACCACATGGGCTCTTCCCAGCTTTCAATTGCAGTTCCCTTGTCTCCCACAGTGGGATTGGAAAGAGAGATCAGGAGCAGGAAGCAGGACTTAGAAAAGGGCCGTTATTGGCAGCAAGGAGCCCGTGCTGGGGACCTGCATGTTGGAATCTGGACAGCCTGCGGTGATAATTGGTGGACAAACTGCAGCTGTGTTCAAGTGAGAGTCAGCGGCTACTTCTGATCTTCAAGAGGAGGACTGCCTGGAGTTAGCGTGGGTTCCCTTTTTTGAGATGGGAGACTTTTGCTGGCCTTCATGGGACTGCCAGAGACCCAATGACTTACCTCAGTGGTGAGAGGCCTCTTGGCTACTGACCTTTTTCTGGATTTACCTTGACCCTTTCATTTGACAGTACCACTCTCCTATTTGGGATTACAAAAAAACTCCACCGAATGACTATGGTCCCCAACACCAGCATGATTGGGTTTTGTTCTACTGGCCAGTAGGGTAGTAATGGATTTTGTTAATTAGTTAGATCATTAAGCACCTGTTATAGAGCACTCGACACAAGGACTACGGGCCCCAACGTCGGCCTAACTGGGTTTTCTTCTACTATTCAGTAGAGTAGCAATGGATTTTGTTAATCTTAGTTAGGTCATATGGTTAATCGCCTGTTATAGAGCACTCAACCCAAAGACTATGGGCCCCAATGCCATGGTGATTGGGTTTGTTCTACTGGCCAGTAGGGTAGTAATGGATTATGTTCACCTTAGTTAAGTCTTTTAGTTAATCATCTGTTATTGAGTGCTCCACCCAAAGACTATAGCCCCCAATGGTGGCCTGATTGGATTTTGTTGTGCAAACCAGTAGGGCAGTAATAGATTTTGTTCATCTTATTTAGGTCATTTGGCTGATTGCCTTTTATAGGGCACTGTACCCAATTACTATGGGCCCCAAAAACAGCCTTATTGGGTCTGTTCTACTGGTCAGTGGGGCAGTAATGGATTTTGTTCAACTTAGTTCGGTCATTTGGTTTATTGTTTTCTATAGAGCACGCTACCCAAAGCCTATGGACCCCAACACCAACGTGATTGGGTTTGTTCTACAGGCCAGTAGGGTAGTAATGGATTTTGTTCACCTTAGTTAGGTAATTTGGTTACTCAACTGTTTTTGAGGGCTCCATCTAAAGATTATAGACCCCAATGCCGGCCTAATTGGGTTTTGTTCTACTAACCAGTAGGGCAGTAATAGATTTTGTTCATCTTAGTTAGGTCATTTTGTTTATTGCCTTTTATAGAGTGCTCTACTCAAAGACTAAGGGCCCAAACACCAGCGTGGTTGGGTTTGTTCTACTGGCTAGTAGGGTAGTAATGGATTAGTGTTAGATTATTTGGTTAATCACCTGTTATAGAGTGCAGTACCCAAAGTCTATGGGCCCCAATGCCGGCCTGACTGGGTTTTGTTCTACGGCCAGTAGGGTAGTAAAGGATTTGGTTCATTTTAGATAGGTAATTTGGTTAATCACCTTTAATCACCTGTTAAAGAGCTCCCTACCTAAAGATTATTGGCCCCAACGCTGGCCTGATTGGTTTTGTTTTACTGGTCTGATTGGGTATTGTTCTTACTCTATTGTCTGTTGTGCTATTATACTGCCCTTTCTGCTATAACTCAATTTCCTCCTCCAACTTTACATTTTAATTGAAACCCATAAGGTCTGCTGGTGGGTGGGTCTTGGGTCAGTTGCGGATGGGTCATTGTTGGAGCAGGACCAGTGCTGTATTTTGGCCTAGGCCTTTTGCAGGGGGGCAGCAAAATAGCCACCCTCGCCTCCATCTGAGACTCCATTAGCCACTGGTTTCTAGATCTGCCTGGTGTCTAGCAATCAGTGATGTCACACCTTCTCCTACCCCCATCTCTCTCTCTCCCACCACCCCCTCTCCCTCTTCCTCCCCCATCTCCACTCTCTCTCTTTCTCTCACCTCTCCCTCTCTATTCCCCCTCTCTCGCTCTTCCACTCCCTTTCTCTCTCAACCCCCGCTCCTTCTCTCTGACCCCCTCCTCTCTCTCCCTCATCCCCTCCTCTCTCGCTCTCATTCCCCTCCTCTCTCTCTCACCCCCTCTCTCTCTCCCCCAACACCCCCTCTCTCTCTCTCCCCATCACCCTCTCTCTCTCCCCCAACACCCCGCCCCCTCTTTCTCTCCCCATCACCCTCTCTCTCTCTCTCCCCCAACAACCCCCTCTCTCTCTCTCCCCAACACCCTCTCTCTTTCTCATACCCCTCACCCTCCCTTACCCCCCCCTCTCACCCCCCCCCCTCTCGTGAGATCTCAGGTGTTCTTGCTGGGACTTGTAGTTCTTCAATTTTGGAGGGAGTCACATCCGTTAAACAGGAATGGGTGGGGCAAATTTACATAGCAAGGGAAGGGGGCGCCCAATTTTAGTCTTGCCTAGGGCAGCTCAAAACCAAAATACACCACTGAGCAGGACAGAGGAACCTAAACAACTCTAGATGAATGCTACACTAAAACACTGTGGAACAATAACGAATCCTGTGTTCTATTTGCATTATTGCCTTGGCCATGTTGCAATTGCAGAAAGCATTTATGAGCAGCAGCAGGTGCCACTCTACCTGGCAAATGCGCAACATACACTGCATATGTGTTTAAATACAGCAAAATCTGCATGGGACATTCCATTAAGAATCGATCATTTGCACCTTTATAAATATGACCCAACATCTTGTCTTGATTGTCTCTTTCTTATCGGTTGCTGACTTTTCTGCTTCAGATTAATTGTCTTCCAGCGCTTGCAGAATCAAGAATAAATAAATAAAAGACGCCCCTATCCCCCCCTCCTCTCCCCTCCTTGATATTGTAGAACAAGGGTGCATGTAGACAGGAAGCAAATTGCTCACAATGAAGTCTGCCTTTCATGTTCTGCTTTGTTAGAGCTGCAAATATTCCATTAGCTCAGAACAAATGACTTTCCAAACAGCAAACAAAACAGAAACAGCTAATAATACTACCTTGCCTAATAAATTACTGTTAATAAGCATTAGAAAATAAGATTGAAAAAATGGAAATTTACTCATGTAATAAGGCTATTGTCATAGCGACTGTCTGCAAAAGAAAAAAAAAATTCACACCTGGATAAAAGGACTTCACTAATAATGGCTAAAATTGGTTGTTGTAACCATCAAAGGTAATTTATTTTCCACGTATTAAACAAAAAAAAAAAAGGTCTGTGATTACTTTTAATATTTAAAAATACGTACTGTTGATTTTACTTATTCAGAACTACTGGCAAACAAAAAAATATGTGAACTATAGTAAGCAAATGCATTACCGCTTGTGTTACCCCAATCACCAATCAGAATTACCATTACCAGCATTATATTCTAGCTGAAACCTAATCCAAGCCAATTTACAGAGTAAAAAGATAATTGATATCACCCTTGGCCCTGGAGGAGCTTGCAACGTATTTTCTACTATTCCAAAAAAGTCATAAAGGCAGAAAAAAGTTAGGACTAGATCAGTGGTGTCCAAACTGCAGCTCGGGGTGCTGGATGTGGCCCTCTGGTCCCTGGGACACAATTTCTTCCACTGGCACCAATTATGGGGTACAATTCCTCCAACTTACACCAACTATGAGGCACCCCAGTGACGTTGGGGCATTTTCGAATTCCTCTGGAAACAGTCTCGGCCCCCTAAAGCTTGAAAGACAGTAAACTTTCTACTTCTTTTGAAAGTTTGGGGACCCCTGGACTAGCTGAATGAACTCATGGCTCAGAAGACTGAGCTGTAAGTCCCTTCTCTAAAGAGAGGGGGGTGAACTAATTTATCCAGTTAAGCAGGTTTCTCACATGGTATTTGGATATTGTGCACAGGGGAGGACTGGGCCAGGGGGCAGGGGGGAAATTGCCCCCTGGGCCGCTCTGATGCCCCATAAAAAGGCTTTACCGCTTCTGCCACAGACATGCCTAAAGAATTCCTGGTGTAGAGAAATAAAAGTTAAAAAGTCCCTGCTGCTGACCTACTGAGTGCAGTTTGAAGACAAGGACAAAGCAGAGGCTTCCCCCCTCCAGCATGTATGGTGTAAACTGTGTCTGAGCAGAGGCCGGTTTAATGCCCAACTGGAGACTCTTCTGCCTTGGCCAGCCGCAACCGAGCTGTCCCAGCTCCCCCCAACCTCCCCCTGCTGGCCAGGTCGGGAGCCCAGATTCAGCAGGTAAGTAGAGAGTATCTGAAGCAGGGCTTCAGCTTGGAATAGGGGTCAGGAGAAGGATTGGGAGAGTGGGAGGGGGGGGGGGAGGGAAAGTGGGAGGGAGGCCGAGTCACTGCACCATGGGCCTCTGGTTTGCACTTGCCCCCTGGGCCGAAAGTTGCCAGTCTGCCCCTGGTTGTGCAACATCCCTCTCAAGCTTTGAATCTATTCTCTAAAGCGAAGGGGGTGAGCTGACATTAAGGTTCCCTTGAACAGAGGATAATAGACTTCTACTTTCAGGGTTGCATTCATCATCCTCCTCACCCTTGATTGCCTACCTCAAGAGAACCAGAGCAAATACGACATTAGGGTGTTTCAGTGACAGGTTCTCTTTGGGAGTCCTGTCTTCAGAAAATATTAATGAACCAGTATTGGCATGGAATGGCCATACATAACTTTGGTTGGTTACATGGCACTGCAGTATACATCAGGTCCCTTCAACCAGGGAAAGATAATGTTTGGAAATATCAAAATAGTAACAGTTCTCCAAACTGACATTTGCTCCCCCCTCAATGTGGGTGTACCTTGGTGATGTATTAAGATGTGTCCACATTGCATTTTGGGATATAAGGGAGCTTGGTTTAAAGGCTAATTTCACCTTTTGCACCGACTCTGATTTTTAAAAATTGTGCTTGCAATAATTTTGCATGTGAGCCTGCATCGGGGTTGCAATGCATAGGCTCCTGTAGGCTACTTGTCCCGCAGGTCCCTATGTTTAGTTGTAGGGCTGGATAAGCATCAATGTACTAAAAGTTGTATTGAAAGCTGTAAGTCCTTCTGCCCAAGGGTGTAGGAACCCACACAAATCTGGGGGGGACAGCATTTTTACTCGCCAGGTATATGTACCCCAATGATTGCAGAGTGCCACAGCATTGTACCTCAATGATTGCAGAGTGCCACAGCATTGTACCTCAATGATTGCAGAGTGCCCACAGCATTGTACCCCAATGATTGCAGAGTGCCACAGCATTGTACCTCAATGATTGCAGAGTGCCCACAGCATTGTACCCTAATGATTGCAGAGTGCCCACAGCATTGTACCCCAATGATTGCAGAGTGCCCACAGCATTGTACCCCAATGATTGCAGAGTTCCCACAGCATTGTACCCCAATGATTGCAGAGTGACACAGCATTGTCCCCCAATCAATGCAGAGACCAGCGTGCGTGCTCCCTTAAACCCAATGCACTTACCTGGCGGTGGTGGCTCGGCTATCGGCGGCGGCAGGAAGGTGAGTGGCTTCTCCCTCGTCCTCTTCTGCGGCGGGAACCGGCGGGCGGCCTCTCCTCTTCTCTGCGGCGGGAAACGGTGGGAAGGTGAGCGGCGGTGACGGTGAGTGACTGACGCACGCACCGGCACTGCCCCCATTGCGACGTCAGCGATCGGATGTCCTGGATGATGATTGGTCCAGGCTGGAGACTGGACCAATCACAGCCAGGACATCACGAAGGTGGGGGTGGCCAAGCGCTCTTTCCTGCGCCCAGGTTATGCCCCCAGAAGGCAGCCAATGGGTGCCTTTCTGTGTCGTAAACCCCACCCCCCCTTCAGCCACCACATAGGCCGGCACTCTCCAAGTACTAAACTGGGGGAGATTTCACCATACCTGTCCCCCCCGCATTATTTCCTGGGGGGGATGTGTCACCCCTGTCCCCCCCGGTTCCTACGCCCATGCTTCTGCCGCTGTGACAGATGGGACTTGTAGTCTCTCCATAGACAGGTCCTATGAATGGATGATGCAGCTGTTCCTTATGAATGGATGACAGCCATGCCATAATAAACAAATTCAAAGGAACGTAAATGTTTGCATAAGATGAAACATGGTCGGTAAGACAGACTTTGTTTTCAAGGATAACCATATGTTGGAAAAAAAAACAAATTAGGTAAAGTAGCATCAAGTAGACCATAGACCAGCTCACACACAAAAAATAAGTTCTTTGTGTTCCAAGTGATTCCTGAGCCAGGTGGACAGAATCTGCTACAACCAGTGTTGTACAACATTCACATACTGACTCTGTGGGGGCTGGCTTAAAGGAAGTAATGGCCAGCTTGAGCCAGCCCACGCACATTCAGCTTGTTGACACTATACAGCTCTGGCTAAAGCATCAGTGGCACCATTGGTTTTAAATATAGCAGGTCCAGGGAAAAGCCACACAGGGAAAAATAGAGCACAAGTAACTCTATTGTGTTACATCCTGCATTTTGTCCCAGCCTACTTTCCTTTTTGTTATGGTTCTGGTTATCCTTAAAACACCAATAAAAACTAGGGATCTAATATCAATCCACTGTAATCAATTTCTTGTATGCCAACTGGGTGTTGTGCAACCTCCCTCTTAGGCTTCAGTACATGCATGTGGATGAGTATGCTGAGGGTTTAGAGACAAGTTGGTCATCAGAATGAAAACAAAAAGTTATTTTGGTTGATTCTCCTTACAATAAGGATGGAGACAGCTACAGGGATTTAGCTGGCTGAATACCCAAGGTGTACAAGTTAAATGCAATCCTAGAGCCACATATCTGTCAGTATAAATACAACATTAGCGTGTAAGAATGGAGTGGACCTTTAAGGAGAAAATTATTTCTAGTCCTTAATAGGATCCACATCCTGGAAACAAGTACACTGAATCTCCACAGCCCGTTGAACAGGGGCCAAAGCTGCACACTTAAAATTCATTAACTCACTTCCAGTAACTCACTTAAATTGCCTGTTTTAGAGTTTAATTCATAGTCTATACATGATATAAAAATACAGAAATCTCAGTTTAGACAACTCATTTTCAGAAGCCAATTAACCAGATATTCATAATCTTGACATCAGATTTTCCTTGGAGGCTGAAAGAGAAAAAATGATATGAATTCTGAACGGCGGACTTTACACCTGCTGAATATTAGATTATCTTGATAAGCTGTTAGGTGCAATTTTAAGTGTAAATATATATATATATATACACACACTATATTACCAAAAGAATTGGGACGCCTGCCTTTACACGCACATGAACTTTAATGGCATCCCAGTCTTAGTCACCTACCCCTTGCAGCTATAACCGCTTCAACTCTTCTGGGAAGGCTGTCCACAAGGTTTAGGAGTGTTTCTATGGGAATGTTTGACCATTCTTCCAGAATATACTGTATATATATATATATATATATATATATATATAGCCTGTCCATTCACTATAAATCGGTTACATCACTGAGAATGCAGCCTATCTATTCACTAGAGGGCGGTGACATCACAGAGAAAGCAGCCTATCCATTCACTAGAGACCGGTGACATCACTGAGAATGCAGCCTATTCATTCACTAGAGACCGGTGACATCACTGAGAATGCAGCCTATCCATTCACTAGAGACCGGTGACATCACTGAGAATGCAGCTTATCCATTCACTAGAGACCGGTGACATCACTGAGAATGCAGCCTATTCATTCACTAGAGACCGGTGACATCACTGAGAATGCAACCTATCCATTAACTAGAGACCGGTGACATCACTGAGAATGCAACCTATCCATTAACTAGAGACTGGTGACATCACTGAGAATGCAGCCTATTCATTCATTAGAAACCAGTGACATCACTGGGAATGCAGCCTTTCCATTCACTAGAGACCGGTGACATCACTGAGAATGTAGCCTATCCATTTGCTAGAGACTGGTGACATCACTGAGAATGCAGCCTATCCATTCACTAGAGACCGGTGACATCACTGAGAATGCAGCCTATCCATTCACTAGTGAATGACAACACCATTAAGAATGTAGTCTATCCATTTACAAGCCACAGCAGGAAATGATTAGTCATGATGGACCCTGTGCAAAATAGAAGTCGCATTAATGTATGAATGATCTGAACTTAATGAACCCCCTGCCAAAATCCCAATGCCACATGCTCCTGCTGCACTAATAATAAGACATAGAGATCCTATTGTTTATTAGTGAATAAGTTCTGCAGAGCCCGGAGATCATATTCGGAAAGTTCTTGTTTTCCTTCTTTTTTCATTCACGTCTGGATCCTGGTGGACACTTAAGGACAGTTGCTGTTTCTGGAGTAAATTGGAAGGAAAGGTAATGCAGTTTAAGCACGTACTTGTTTGTATCCATTCACCAGTCCAATGAGATCACCAGTGTGGCTCCACTATGACCTCCGGTACAGGTCTGAGCCATGTTTTGCTACCATTTACCCGGATTGAGCTATTTCAGCTGCCTCCGGTACTGACAGATCATGAGGGAAATGGTCTACCTGTGAATTTTAAGTACATGTAGGACACAGTTTACACAGGCTATTAAAGCATCCACTCAATGAAATGTACTTTTCTGTTTCCCCTGAAGGCACAGGTAATTGTTTTTCGATTGCTCCGGTATAGAAAATACCAAGTGAGTTTCGTTTTTAATAAAGCTGTGCAAACACAGTACCTGCAAGTAGTACGGGAGATGGAAAATTACATTGGCAGTTTTGTAAAGAACCGGCATGATCTTTAGCAGACATGCATTGTATTAATAACTTGTTATGTTTGTCCATCTCTGCCTTCGGTGGGTTTCTCTGATGGCATAACTGGAATATCCAGGATGCTTTAAATTGTTTTAGACTTCTATGTCTTTCTTAAAGTAAACCTGTGACCTCCCCTTACCTTCTAGTGCAGTGATGGTGAACATTGGTACCCCAGACGTTTTGGAGCTATATTTCCCATGATCCTCATGCAGTCTGCGGTGTAGTTGAGCATTATGGGAAATGTTCTAAAACATCTGGGGTGTCACTGTTCTAGGGTTTATCCAGGTCCTTAGGGCTAACAAATCAGATCAAGTTGATAAAAAGATATTTGTCCATTTAATACAACTGAAAGACAGAAATTAATAAATTAAAAATCTGTACCATCATGCAGCATGCCCTCAGCCACAGGTTGGTAAGCGAAATCCTACTTCAGGCATATCTTTTTTTTTTTTTTTCAGAAACATTTTATTGAATAAAAGAAAATGCAATACAGTAAAATAAATAACCACATGCAAGTATACAGGCATGTACAGGAGATAACAACAAACGAACATTGTAGCATAAAAAAAACAATCCCACCATCATATGCAGATATATTAAGGCCAAGAGGAACAAGGACCAACCGCAGGCAATGTGAACCCCAACCTACACAGAGTGGTCCTAGTGTACTGTTCGTCACAGGTAGAGCATGTACAGACTGGAAAGGTTTCCCAAAGGTATCCCAAAATAAGGGGGTGCAGATCCAGGGTCCAAGAATGGGAGGGAACTTAAAGCAATTTTATTATTGAAACCAATGCAATTCACTTTCACTCACAGATACGGACATAGGGACTGCCACCCCTTATTTCCGATTTAAGGAATCCACCGCATTGGGGACTCCATTTAAAGTAAGCATTTTTAACTTAATTTTACCTTACCCTTTGTGCTGGGAATAGCATACAAATATAAACTTACTTTTTTGCAAACACAGGGCTACTGGCTCCCACCATAGGGACTATTGGAGGACCACCAGTGTCCCACCCCTTTTTCTTTAATAAACGTAAGTGTCATTTATATAAACCTAAACCTCTCTAAACACCCACCACACTCCCCTCCTCCATGTATATACTTTATCCATTCCTCCAGGAAAACCGGACGTTTGGCCATACATGAGCTAGGAGTCTGGTGTCTCCACACATCCCAGGTCTTTTATCCGTCCCAAGGATGTGTTACTCACAAGCTTGAGGTAATTAGACTTTCTGCTTACCCAAAAGGGATCTGGCAGAACCCGCCTGCCCTAACACTCAATTATTCTTTTAGACCCAACACGCCCAGGATCCAGTAGCAAGTCGGGGGGCTTTGGACCTCAGAACCCTCCCGCCTGTACTATGGGGATAACCATCTCTGGAATCTAGGTACACAACCAGAAAAAACGATGTTACTTTGTTTTGATATAATTCATGCACAATAAGTCACTAATTTTTGTATTTCTTCACTTCTCACTTTATAGAGTTTGGTGGTGATTTTTCCTTGATAAAGGCTATAAATGCCGAAATGCGCCAGAACCCCAGTTCTACAACCGGGAATCACCACTCCGATTCAATAAGTAATATGGTTCATAGTTGATTGTAAAATCTTGCATATGACCTTGTATCATATTATTAGTACAATTTTCTTTTTTCATTTATATTTAAATTTCTTTAAGTTAATATTGCCTACAAAATCCCACCTTTCTTTCTTTTTTGGCCTGAGGAACCAAACCCCTTTTCCAAACTGATCATAGGGATGACGGCAACAAAACCAACCTTATTCTTTATATCTCTAAAAAAACAACCCCTAAGAATGGGAGGGAAGACTCAAGTACAAGGACAGACCCAGAAACTAAAAAAAAAACGTGAAGGAGCCCTACTACGGGACACACTGAACAAGAGGGACTTGACCTAGCATGTGCTCATGCTCTGGGCACAACCGGCCCAGGCACGGCAACGGTGGGTTGGCACAAAAAAAAAGGGGGACAGCGTGAACAGGGCATTGGAGGATGCGGTGGAGAGGTGCGGGCTTTTTGGACCAGCCAAACAGCTAGGAAGCACCTTAAAAGGTGGGGGAAGGAGGGGGGGTAATAAGGGGAGGCGAGGGAAGAGGAAGGGAAGAAAGAAGAGAGAAAGAAAAAAAAAAGGGGGGGGGAGTGGGGTTACCTTCAAACATAAGCAGAACCGTAGTCAACGTCAGCTGACGATAGAGGTCACAGAGGGCACAGAGGATACGATTCGGAAAGCCAAGACAAGACAAGTCCTACTCCATCCCGAGATGCAGAGTGATGAAGTATCAGCAAATCCCAGCCCCATTAAGCGTTGAGAGTAGAAAATTCCGCTGTGGTCGTGAAGTGAGCCCAGCACGCCCATTTCTTATGGTATTTGGCGGGGGTGTCATTGGCGACATGGATAATCTCCAGGCATATCTTCCTATTCAAACAGGTATGATGGATCAAAAACAATATTTCGCAACTCAGATATCACCTCTTTCCAGCTTCAATGCTCACATTTAGGAAACTTACTTATGAGTCATGACATGCCTCAACTGGTAGCTTCAGCCATCTCTTTCCTGTGTTTACTTCCATCCTCAATATATCTTAAACTACTCTAGGAACCCACTGCACACCAAGGCCTATGGAGATGAAAAGGCTAAAGTTTTTAAGGCTTAACATTAGAGAGGGGAAAACCTGATACCTCCCTGGTGGGACCCCCACTCCCTAAAAGGGCATTCCACAACTGACTTAATATCGGGACATCTAGTAGCGGTCCTAAAGTAGAACTATAGGCAAAACTTTTTTTTTTCATTTTGGATATAGCAAGGGAAGGTTGTAACCCCTGTCAGATTTTTTTTTTTTTTCACAATCTGCTTCCCATTGCGCAGATTTCCCTTCACGCCCTGTCCCATAGCCAAACAGGAAGAGGAAATCCCTCCAAATTAAGGGAATTTCTTGGGGATCCCCAGGTCACTAGGACAAGTGTCCCCATTGGAAGATTTCTCCTCTATTACTTTTCTGGGGACAACCAAAAATTTGGAATTTTATTTTACTTTCAATGTTAATGATAAACAGGATAAATAGAGAGGGGAAATCTCCCTAATGGGGGCACAGACAGCAATAAAAACTGACCGCTGTTCTAATCCCTCTCGAAAAAGTTTTGCCTTTAGTAATACTTTAATGGAAAATACAATAGGGCCCAATACCTATACCTAATCCTGCAGTTGATCCTGAAGAAGGCAAAAAAAAACCCTTAAAAGCATTCAGTTTGTTCAAAAAGGACAAAAAAAAAATCCTTCTCTCTTTGGTGTCTATCTCCATCCTTGGTATATCATTGACTTCTCCCAGTGATCCAATGCACACCAAGGTAATTGAGACAAAAAATGCCCAAGCTTTTAGGGCTTAACATCAGAGAGGGGAGACCTAAATACTCCACAAGTAAACAACCTAAAATGACAGTTTGGTTGACTAGAACCTCCAATGTGCCCCCCCCCCCTCAAAATGGCAATCCACAACTGACTCCAAATTGGGTAAAGACTACACTTTAACCAAAACCAGGAGAATACAATAGGGCCCTATACCTCCTTACACTCAGAAGCCTAACCTTGCAGATGATCCAGAGAAAGGCAAAACAAAAATTCCTTGCTTCCGTGTCTGCTTTCCTCTACTGTTTCCAGGGACCCACTGCATACCAAGACCATCGAGATGATAGGGCTCATAGTTATATGGTTTAACATCAGTCAGGGGAGACCCTGATACCTTCACATCTAACTTAATATCAGGACATCTAGTGTCAGCCTTAAAGTCTACAACTTTAACCCACACCAGGAAAATAAACCTAGATACTCCACAATTAAACAACCTAGAGTGACAGTTTAATTTCCCAGAATCTCCCGTGTGGGACCTCCCTCCCCCTTCCAAAATGGCAATCCACAACTGACTCCATATTGGGACATCTAGTTCAGACTTAAAAACTATACTTTACCCCACAACTGAAAATACAATAATGCCCTATACCTATACCTCCTTACACTGCAGTTGATCCAGAGAAAGGCAAAAACCCTTTAAACAGCATTCAATGTATTCAAAAAGGACAAAAAAACATTCCTTCATTGATCTACTGCCATCTTTGACTGCTCCCAGAGATCCACTGCACACCAAGGTCATTGACACAAAAAGGCTTAAGCTTATAGAGCTTAATATCAGAGAAGGGAGACCTAGATACTCCACATGTAAACAACCTAGAGTCAGTGCTGTATTTTACCCAAGGCCAACAAGGCCCAGGCCTTGGGTGGCACTTTGCAGGGGGGCAGCAAAAAAGCCCCCCCCCCCCTTCCACCTGAGACTTTATTGGCCACTGGTTACAAGAGCCACCTCTCTCTCTCTCCCCCCTCTCTCACCCCCCCTCTCTCTCTCTATCTCACTCTCTCATCCCCCCTCTCTCTCTCATCCCCCCTTTCTCTCTCTCTCTCTCTCTCATTCCCCCTCTCTCTTGCTCTCTCTCTTATCCCCCCTCTCTCTTGCTCTCTCTCTCTTTTCCCCCTCTCTCTTGCTCTCTCTCTCTTATCCCCCCTCTCTCTTGCTCTCTCTCTTATCCCCCCTCTCTCTTGCTCTCTCTCTCACCCCCCTCTCTCTCTCATCCCCCCTTCTCTCTCTTATCCCCTTCCTCCCCCTCTCTCTCTCACATCCCCCTCTCTCTCACCCCCCATATCTCTCTCTCGCTTTGATCCCCCCTCTCTCTCTCACCCCCTCTCTCTCACCCCCCTCTCTCTCCCTCCCTCTCTCACCCCCCCTCTCTCTCTCTCATGCTGGGACTTGTAGTCTTTCAAATTTGGAGGGAGTCACATCCATTAAAAAAGGAGTGGGGCAAATGTACATAGGAGGAGGAGGGGGGGGTGCTCAATTTTAGCCTAGGGCAGCACGAAACCAAAATATACCACTGCCTAGAGTGACCAATTGGTTACCTGGAACCTTCTGTGTGGAACCCCCCCCCCCCCCCACACTCCTTAACCACTCTAGTACCGCTCACAGTAATACTACTGCGGCAGAGTGGCTCGTTCCCGTCCAGTCACGTAGTATTAACGTGACTGGACTCCTCCCCTTCTGGGCGGCGCTTGCGCGCCGCCGGAGGCTCGCTCCCGCTGTTTTCATTCACAGCGGGAGTCGGGCCAGGGGAGGAGCAGTGGCGATCGCCGCTGCTCTTACCCGATCGTCGGGGATCGAGTCTGGAGATCCGCCCGCTGTGTGTAAACACAGCGGGCGGATCTCCATAGTGACAGGGAGTGACAGATCGGACTGTTCAGCATAGCTGGACATCCGATCTGTCCATGACTCACTCAGTCACCTCCCCCCCTACACGTCAGTAAGCACCAGGCATACATTAACCCCTCCCTCTCCAATAAAATTAACCCCTTCCCTGCCAGTGTCATTTTTACAGTAACAGTGCATATATACAGCACTGATTACTGCAGTAATGTCACTGGTACCCCCAAAAGTGTCAAAAATGTCAGTCAGGGGTCCGGTCTGTCCGCCGCAATGTCGCAGTCCCGCAAAAAAAATCGCAGATCGCCGCCATTACGCGTTAAAAAAAAAACACCAAAAATGACAGAAATCTTTCCCTTTGTTAGTAAACGCAATAACTTTTGCGCAAACCAATCAAAATACGCTTATTGCGATTTTTTTTACCAAACATATGTAGCATAAAACAAATTGGCCAAAAACTTTTAAAAAAATTGGTTTTTACATCTTTTTTGGGGGGAATTTCATATAAAAAAATGTGAAAAATATTGTTATTTTTTCAAAATAAACGCTCTTTTTTTGTTTATAGCGCAAAAAGTAAAAATCGCACAGGTGATCAAATACCACCAAAAGAAAGCTCTGTTTGTGGGAAAAAAAGGACGTAAATTTCGTTTGGGTACGGCGTCGCACGACCGCGCAATTGTCAGTTGAAGTCGCACAGCGCCGAATCGCAAAAAGTGGCCTGGACGGAAGACAGCAAAATCCTCCGGTTGTAAAGTGGTTAAATTAGAAACCTACAACTGACTCCATGTTGGAACATCTGGTTCAGCCTTAAAGGCTATACTTTAACCCAAACCAGAAAAATACAATAGGGCCTTATACCTCCCTACACTTTGGACTCTAATCCTACAGTCGATCCAGAGGAAGGCAGCCTCATCAGTGCCCATCCGTGCCCATCAGTGCAGCCTATCAGTGCCCATCAGTGCAGCCTATCAGTGCCCATCAGTGCAACCTTTATCAGTGCCCATAAGTGCAGCCTCTTCAGTGCCCATCAGTAAGAATAAAACATTTCCTATTTGCAAATTTTATAACAGAAACAAAGAAAATGTTTAGTTTTTTCAAAATTTTCGTTTGTTTAGAATCAGGGCAGCCTCATCAGTGCTCATCATTCTCATCTCATTTGTGCCAATCAGTGCCCATCAGTGCAGCCTATCGGTGCTCATCAGTGCAGCCTATCAGTGCCCATCAGTGCAGCCTCATCAGTGCCCATCAGTGTAGCCTCATCAGTGCCCATCAGTGCAGCCTCGTCATTGCCCATCAGTGCAACCTCATCATTGCCCATAAGTGCAGCCTATCAGTGCCCATCAGTGCAGCCTCATCAGTGCCCATAAAGGCAGCCTCATCAGTGCCCATCAGTAAGAATAAAACATTTCCTATTTGCAAATTTTATAACAGAAACAAAGAAAACGTTTAGTTTTCAAAATTTTCGTTCCTTTTTTGTTTGTTTAGAATCAGGGCAGCCTCATCAGTGCTCATCATTCTCATCTCATTAGTGCCAATCAGTGCCCATCAGTGAAGCCTATTAGTGTCCATCAGTGCAGCCTATAAGTGCCCATCAGTGCAGCCTCATCATTGCCCATCAGTGCAGCCTCATCAGTGCCCATCAGTGCAGACTCATCAGTGCCCATAAGTTCAGCCTCATCAGTGCCCATCAGTAAGAATTAAACATTTCCTGTTTCCTAATTTTAGAACAAACAAAGAAAACATTTTTTTTTCAACATTTTCGTTCTTTTTTCGTTTGTTTAGAAAAAAAAATTAAAACCCAGTGGTGATTAAATACCACCAAACGAAAGCTCTATCTGTCTTAAAAAAAGATAAATATTTCAGATGGGTGCAATGTTGCATGATAGCACAATGCTCATTCAAAGGACGACAGTGCTAAAAGCTGAAAATGGGCCTGGGCAGTAAGGGGGTGAAAGTCCCCGGTATTGAGGGGGTTAAGGCACCGCAATGGATCACTCAGCAGTAAATTGGCCTTTAAGGTCGCCAGCCGGTATCCTGATCTAAACACAAGAATACACAGCTACTTTGTTCCCTGGAACGTATAACCTGAGACTCGTATAATATACACTCCTTCACAGAGAAAATATCAATTTTAATATTGATTGTTTCTCTTTTTCCAAGAGTAATCTGAAATAAACAAGTGCTTGAAATAAATAGGGGAAAAAAAGCACTTTTAATTCTGCCGATATGAATTAAAGTTTCATTTTTACAAGAATGTCATGTTGCTGTGATTGATTTTTTTTTTTTTTTATCGATGAATGGTTGATAACAAAAGCTTAGGCACCATATACGTAGACTATTAAAATAATGGAAGATAAAGGGCATGGCCCTATTCCTAAAGCTGGATAGCTAAATACACCGGGGTAATACATATGTGGGACCAGAGGATTTCTATTTCTGTGCAGTCAATCCCATGATATACACAGAGCACAGCCACACCACAATGTTGGGTTGGTGACCTGACTTTTTTTTCTACTGCCATTTAGCAATACAACCTGGTCACCTCCTTGCACCAGTCTGTGATTACATGGTGATGATGAGTCATTCCACTTCTTTCTCCTCCTGTCAGCATGCTACTGGCCAGATGGTGTGCACTGATTGGCTCCCAGCACTAACCCTCTCTCTCACAGACTGAGTGCTCTTGTACAGGCGGTTCAAAGGGGCTGATATCAAGACCTGATGTCAAGAACAGAAAACTTGATGATCCCAATCTGGCTTCTAAGTTACACCTAAAACTAATACATTCAAATAATGCAGCCATCGCGGTATACTGGATTTACAGTATATATATATATATATATATATATATATATATATATATATATATATATATATTATATTATATATATATATATATTATATATATATACACACACACACATGCAGTATATATATATATATATATATATATATATATATATATATATACTGCATGTGTGTGTATGTATATATCTATCTATCTATCTATCTATCTATCTATCTATATATATATATATATATATATATATATATATATATATATATATATATACACACACACACACAGTATACATATATATATATATATATATATATATATATATATATATATATATGTATATATATTTATTGTGAATATATATATATATTGTGACAGGAAGTCAGGTAAATCTGTGGGTGTTGTCACAGATGTGAGATACATCTCTGCCTTGTTTAGACAATTCACCAATTACTATCAGGTGTCGGCTGCGGAGGTATCCAGAAAGGTTTAGGGACGTTGGAAAGCTTCAGCTATTCAGAATGAGGCAATTAAGGCCTCTATAAGTTATCCAGAGGATGACTACTGATTGCTGCCTCCTGAGGCTTTTTGCGTTAAGGAGAGCAGTGAGCTGAGAGACTTCTGAAGGTGAGGTGGTGTTGACTTTTGCTGTGTGAAAGGAAAACAAATAGACTATTGGTTTTCTACTGTATGACCAGCAGTGTCTGCCCAGCAGTAGGTTGGGACAAACTCCATAGGTAGGTTCCGGTGTTGTGAAGGTAGACACCCCAAGTGGCCAGGGTTTATTTTATGTTTGTTTGATTTATGCTGTTTGGATGTTTGCACTTGTTTCCAGCAAATTGATAGAATAAAACATAGACCGTTGTTTTCAACCACTCCTCGGCTGTCTCTCTGTGTAACGAACCCACCCAAGGAGTCACCCACACCTGCTATCGAGCTAACCCCTCACAATATATATATATATATATATATATATATATATATATATATATATATCCAACTCGTGTGGTGAACAGCTTCAATAAGATTTCCTAGTACAATGCAAGCAGGCTTTTCCACAGTCATGTTATATAGAGGAAATAGTCCAGGATTGCTGCTGCACTTTAACAATTTCTAAAGTGCAGAAATTCTGAACTATTATACTGTATGTTTGTGTGTATATATATATATATATATATATATATATATATATATATATAAGTATATATGTGTGTGTGTGTGTAAAGGTAAGCATCCCAATACTTTTGGTAATATAGTGTATGTCTATATATATATATATATATATATATATATATATATATATATATATACACATAGTGCATTGAAAAAGTATTCATTCCCCTTAAAAATTCCCACATTTTGTCATGTTACAACCAAAAATGTGAATGTGTTTTCTTATTGCCCATTCTTATTTGCAATTCTTATTTGCAAAATATCTCAAGCTCTGTCAGATTGGATGGAGAACGTCTGTGAACAGCAATTTTCAAGTCTTGCCTCAGATTCTCAATTGGATTTAGGTCTGGACTTTGACTGGGCCATTCTAACACATGAATATGCTTTGATCTAAACCATTCCATTGTAGCTCTGGCTGTATGTTTCGGGTTGTTGTCCTGCTGGAAGGTGAACCTCCGCCCCAGTCTCAAGTCTTTTGCAGACTCTAACAGGTTTTTTTCTAAGATTGCCCTGTAATTGGCTCCACCCATCTTCCAATCAACTCTGACCAGTTTCACTTTCCCTGCTAATAAAAAATATCCCCACAACATGATGCTGCCACCACCATGTTTCACGGTGGGGATGGTATGTTCAGGGTGAGGTGCAGTGTTAGTTTTCCGCCACACATAGCGTTTTGCTTTTAGGCAAAAAAGTTCAATTTTGGTCTCATCTGACCAGAGCACCTTCTTCCACATGTTTGCTGTGCCCCCCACATGGCTTCTCGCAAACTGCAAATAGGACTTCTTATGGCTTTCTTTCAACAATGGCTTTCTTTTTGCCACTCTGCCATAAAGGTCAGGTTTGTGGAGCGCACGACTAATAGTTGCCCTGTGGACAGATTATCCCACCTGAGCTGTGGATCTCTGCAGTTCCTCCAGAGTTACCATGGGCCTCTTGGCTGCTTCTCTGATTAATGCTCTCCTTGTCTGCCTGTCAGTTTAGGTGGACGGCCATTTCTTGGTAGGATTGCAATTATGTTCAACTAGTTTTGTTAACACTATACCTTGTGCTCTAACATTAACCCTTTCTTATAGGGAATTTTGAGTACCTTCTGTGATCCCATTGGCATAGTCAATTTTAGGACTTGACATGTTAGATATTTATTTACTCAATGCAACTCAATATTTTATAGTTAAAACAAACTTGGGTATAATATTGTGTTTCTTTGCACTAAAATTCATTTTGATAAATTTTTTTCCTGAAAATTTGCATTTGATAAATAACTGCAAATGTTGTGTGTCATAAAAAATTAAACTACCACCATTTTATTTTCCAGGGTCTCTGCTTTCAGAAAATATATACTTTTTGCATGGGAGTTACAGTAATTTCAAGCAGAAAATGCTGATTTTAACATGTGTGTGAAAAATGTAAAAACAAATGGCCCGGTGGCCAAGTGATTAACCACTTAAGCCCCGGAAGATTTTACCCCCTCCCTGACCAGGGCCTATTTTGCGATTCGGCACTGCGTGACTTTAATGAACAATTGCGCGGTCGTGCGACGCTGTACCCAAATGAAATTGACGTCCTTTTTTTCCCACAAACAGAGCTTTCTTTTGGTGGTATTTGATCACCTGTGCGATTGTTTGATCATGCACTATAAACAAAAAAAGAGCGACAATTTTGCAAAAATAACAATATTTTTCAAATTTTTTTATATGAAATTGCCAAAAAAAATGTAAAAATCAAAAAATTTTAACATTTTAGGCCAATTTGTTTTCTGCTACATATGTTTGGTAAATAAAATCACAATAAGCGTATTTTGATTGGTTTGCGCAAAAGTTATTGCGTTTACTAACTAAAGAAAAGATTTTTGTCATTTTTATTGTTTTTTTTGTAACGAGTAATGGCGGCAATCTGCGATTTTTTTTTTTGCGTGACTGCGACATTGCAGCGGACAGATCGGACCCCTAACTGACATTTTTGACACTTTTGGGGGTACCAGTGACATTACTACACTAATAATTGCTATACATATGCACTGTTACTGTAAAAATGACACTGGCAGGGAAGGGGTTAACTTTATTAGAGAAGGAGGGGTTATGTGTGTCCCTAGGGGCGTGCTTCTTACTGTGCAGGGATGTGGCTTGTGATGTAACAGCAGAGATCAACGGTCCTACATAGCAGGACCGTATGATCTGTGCTGTTACACGGGAGAATGACAGGTGGCTGTGTTTACATTAGCCGCCTGCCTTTCTCCCTCTCCACCCGACGATCGCGAGTGAGCGGCGGGCATCGGGTCCACCGTTCACACGTGCGGGGGGGGGGGGGTCCGTGAACGAGCGGGGGCGGGAGCGCGCCTCTGGCGGCGCGCGCTCGCCCCCTATTGGCTCTCAGGCTAGTGACGTACCGGTACGTCACTTTGCCTACACGGGGCTGACCGCCGCAGTATATATACTTGTGGCGGTCGGCAAGTGGTTAAGGACCTGCTGGGGGGAAGGGGCTAGGGACTTCTAACTTTTCTCCAACATTTCTGAACCACATACCTGTTCATGGTGGTAACTCAGGAAGTGCTGAAGTATATCTTTGACTGCCAGAAAACTGGTATTTTCACAATAAGGTTGTCATTATTTTCTATTTCCCAAACCACAATTTCTCTTTTGAACATGCTGCAACATTTTCGCTTTACCGAGAGAAAATAGATTCTCGCCGGGAAATAAAATTTGTTTTATCGACATGCATCAGATAAAAGCAACCGGGGAACTTTGGAAAAACTGATGACCCTGTCATATTAGAGCTAGATTTTATCCACCCTCCGTTAGTACACCCACTGCGGAGTCGCAGCGAGTAAAATCATATTTGTATTCACTAGGCAAGACATGCACAGCAATCTTGGAATTCACCTTATGGAAGGTTTTTGCAATAATGGGCCCATAATTCTATTTTCTGGACGTCTTTTGTTGCACGGAACGAGAGCAAATTCAAAGATTAGCTCTGCTAAGGACTATTTGCATCTAAACTAGCCACATGACATGATGTGATACTGGGGTTGTACAGGGTTACTGCTGCAAATGCGTTCAGTCCCTGCACACTTATCACTGACATCTTTCCCTGAAATGGCTTACAGTGGATAGGGAGGAGGACAGCGAGACAATTTTTGGTAAATATTGCCAAAAGGCATCTAAAGGCTTGTTCACACCAGTTTTGCCCTACTGTAATACGCAATAATGCACTGTTTCAGTCCCTTTAAATGGCAAACCAATGAAGGAGCCAATTGGAGGGATCAAGGCCCAAGAACATAGAGGGTCTCCCCCACTGGAAATGCAGTACTCCAGTAGCAATTGGGGCAGGGCTCTCCATAGTAGCTGGGTCTTCCAGTGAAGCTGGGAGCTACTAGGTTTCTACCCGGCTGCCAATTGGAGGGATCAAGGCCCAAGAACATAGAGGGCCTCCCCCACTGAAAATGCAGTACTCCAGTAGCAATTGGGGCAGGTCTCTCCACAGTAGCTGGGTCTTCCAGAGAAGCTGGGAGCTACTAGGTGTCTACCCGGCTGCCAATGGAGGAGCCAATTGGATTGATCAAGGCCCAAGAACATAAAGGGCCTCCCCCACTGGAACTGCAGTACTCAAGTAGCAAATTGGGGCAGGGCTCTCCACTGTAGCTGGGTCTTCCAGTGAAGCTGGGAGCTACTAGGTTTTTACCCGGCTGCCAATGGAGGAGCTAATTGGAGGGATCAAGGCCCAAGAACATAGAGGGCCTCCCCCACTGGAAATGCAGTACTCCAGTAGCAATTGGGGCAGCGCTCTCCACAGTAGCTGGGTCTTCCAGTGAAGCTGGGAGCTACTAGGTTTCTACCCGGCTGCCAATGGAGGAGCTAATTGGAGGGATCAAGGCCCAAGAACATAGAGGGCCTCCCCCACTGGAAATGCAGTACTCCAGTAGCAATTGGGGCAGGGCTCTCCATAGTAGCTGGGTCTTCCAGTGAAGCTGGGAGCTACTAGGTTTCTACCCGGCTGCCAATGGAGGAGGCAATTGGAGGGATCAAGGCCCAAGAACATAGAGGGCCTCACCCACTGGAAATGCAGTACTCCAGTAGCAATTGGGGCAGGGCTCTCCACAGTAGCTGGGTCTTCCAGTGAAGCTGGGAGCTACTAGGTTTCTACCCAGCTGCCAATGGAGGAGCCAATTGGAGGGATCAAGGCCCAAGAACATAAAGGGCCTCCCCCACTGGAACTGCAGTACTCAAGTAGCAAATGGGGCAGGGCTCTCCACTGTTGCTGGGTCTTCCAGTGAAGCTGGGAGCTTCTAGGTTTCTACCCAGCTGCCAATGGAATAGCTAATTGGAGGGATCAAGGCCCAAGAACATAGAGGGCCTCCCCCACTGGAAATGCAGTACTCCAGTAGCAATTGGGGCAGGGCTCTCCACTGTAGCTGGGTCTTCCAGTGAAGCTGGGAGCTACTAGGTTTCTACCCGGCTGCCAATGGAGGAGCCAATTGTAGGGATCAAGGCCCAAGAACATAGAGGGCCTCCGCCACTGGAACTGCAGTACTCCGGTAGCAATTGGGGCAGGGCTCTCCACAGTAACTGGGTCTTCCAGAGAAGCTGGGAGCTACTAGGTTTCTACGCGGCTGTCTGCGGCTGTGCAGTAATAAAATAAAGTGTTGCACCTGCATAGCAGCATGCCACAAAGCTTACCAATGCTTTACCAGGACTTGTATTGAACAACCGCACACAGCTGGGTAGAAACCTGGTAGCTCCCAGCTTCTCTTGCTACTGGAGTACTGCAGTTCCACTGGGGAGCCCCCCTGTGTCCTTGGGCCTTAAATACCTCCAGCTGTTCACCTGTGTTACCAGAGATATACTGGATTTTATTGAGTGGGGTGCTATTTATGTGGCTAGGCCCAGGTAACTTTTTGGTCTTCAGGTGATTCACAGCCTCAGTTTCCTTAGAAGACTGTTTAGAGGGGGTGGGTGTCCCTTCCCTCCACTCAGATCTCAGATTACACTCAGATCCCTGCTCTATGTTGTGCAGTGTGTGACATCAGATCCCTGTCCCCTGCCTTCTGGAGCTCAGATATCCTGTGTAAATGCTGTACTTTGAAGGGTGGTAAAGAGGAGAAGACTGCAAATAAACCTATATAGGAGGATTTATTTAATCCCTGTTTATCACCTATGGCTAGTCACTTCAGTGGGCATTTGTAAAAGATTACAAGCACTTTAATAGAAAGCTGGTCCGGAACATGTTTGTCAACAGGAACTGGCAGGCAGAGGATGGAGGCGATCAGTAGCACTGAGATCGAAAACAACATGAAAAAAAAAAAAAAAAACGGTGAAAACAGAATTTCTTGGCAAAAAAATTAGAATTTTATGAAGAGTACTTTAGCAAATTAAATGACATCTAGTTAGGGTTTAACCACTTACCGCAAACTGACGTATATATACGTCGGGTAACTTTGCGGGGTTATACCGGGATGATGCCTCCAGCTAGAGGCATCATCCCGGTACCGTGGTTTAGTGCCAACAGTCGGCTTTCCGTCGAAAATGACCGATGCGGCTCGGGAGCCGCTCAATCGTTACCCGGGTGAGCGGGAGGGGACGTCCCCCCCCCCCCGCCGCCTTCCGTGACTTTTAACGGGGCTCCCGTACCACCGGGAGCCCCGAGCACCCAGCCGGCACGTCCGCCGGCTGGATGGAGTCCCGATCAAAGCTGGAAGCGGCTTCGATCGGGTCTCCGATGACGTAACCCGGAGGCGGCGTCCATGACGTCACTTCCGGGTTACTGTGCTGCAAAAGACGGCAAATTAAAAAAACGGCTGTATGCAAAAACGCAGTTTTCAGCGTTTTGCATACATGGAAGTGTAGTGAAGGGGTTTGGGGTCTTTTAGACCCTCGATCCCTCCATAAAGAGTACCTGTCACTGCATATTGGTGTCACAAGGGATGTTTACATTGCTTGTGACAGCAATAAAAGTGATCAGATTTTATTTTTATTTTTTTAAAACTGTAATAAAGTTAAAAAAAATAATAAAATAAATAGGAAAAAAAAAAAAACGTTAAAAAAATTTAAAGCGTCGCCTATTGAGGTTTCTATTGACCGTAGTTTGTCGCCATTCCACAGGTGCGCGCAATTTTAAACCGTAACATGTTGGGTATCTATTTACTCGGCGTGACATCATCTTTCACAATATACAAATAAAATGGGATAACTTTACTGTTTAGTATTTTTTAAATGCAGTGAAATGTGATTTTTCAAAAATTTTCCAAAAAAATGGCGTTTTAAAGACCGCTGTGCAAATACCGCGTGACAAAAAATATTGCAATGACCACCATTTGATTCTCCAGAGTCTTTGCTAAAATAATATATATAATGTTTGGGGGTTCTAAGTAGTTTTCTAGGAAAAAATACTGATTGTCCGAAATAGGGCTGGGGCTTAAGTGGTTTAAATCTACCTAAAACCTGCTTTCATCTATATCATTTCAAAATAAAACATAAAGTTGGGGGGAAAAGTAAAATTATAAAATAAAAAAATAAAAATTGAAAAAATAAATAAAATTGAAATATAAAAAATAAAATTGAAAAAAAACTGTGTATATACTTGCTAGCAGCATTGCTTTTAAAGAACCTTTTTAGTTTGTCGCTAGCTGTAAACATTTATTTACCTCCGGGAAGTACAGAGACCATTTTCTGCTGCATTCTGTGCATCAAAACCTTTGCAAAGTGTCTCTACTTTCAATGACCACATTACCTTTTTTATTTTTTTTTTTGTATTTTATTGAACTGCGCAAGCCACGGCTGGCTGAATTTTTCACCTTATTACCAATACCCAACTACCCTTTGAATCTTGTATGAACATTTTATTACCTTCTCAAAACTTGATCGTTCTCTGCGGATCCCTCACACCGCCACATTCAGACCGTCTGCGCCCGGACAAGAGAATTAACTTTATAAAGTTTATTACTTCCAAATCCAACTATTTATAAAGCATTATCTCCCCGCCAGGATTAACTCGGAAACATCTTTCACGTTGCAAGGCGAGGATGGTAGCTTTGATGTTGCTCAGTTTTATCCCCGCAGATGTGAAGAATCGGCGTTCGTTCCATCTATGCGCATGGATATTAACTGATCTCTTATGACAGAGGAAACATGAAATATGGCAGCGCTGTGGTCCTGATGGTAGTCCCATTGCCTAAAACGGCTATTATTGCGGCTAATGTCTGTTTTGTTAGTGTGTTAACCTTCGCTGTCGGAGCCCCAGGCCATATAATGACCGCATATTAGTTCCGCATGGTAGCAGCATGCTGTACTGGATTATCGCTTGTATGACTTTCAGAGCGGAGGAAATGAAAAGATACAAAGTGCAATGCATCATGTAAATCTCTGGTGTTAAATGTTGGGATGTTGTGCGAGCGGCTGCTCGTACTTCAGAACTTAATGTATATTTATATATTTATATTATGAGTCCAGAAGGCTATGAATTATAACTCCAGCCAATGCACTTTATTTGCTGTCTGACCGACTCGTGTTATTTTTAACTATTTCATCCCGGTCGAGCCCCCCCATGTTGCATCAGTTACTTTTGTGACTCACACTTTGCCGGAAAAAAAATCAACTGGACTTGTTACAATTAGGGGTCTAGTTATAAAAAAAAATGTTCAGACATATTTATTTAATGTATTTATTACAGGTACTTATATAGCACCGGCACTTACGCAGCACTTTACATATACGTATCTGTATATAATATATACTGTATATGCCGGCGTATAAGACGATCCCCTCATTTTCCAGTTAACCTCTTCCAGACCGCCTGCCGCAGATATACTACGTCAGGCAGCCCCTGGTAGGCTCTGGTGGACACTGGTAGGTGGCACTGGTGGGCACAGATTATCTTCTCCTCTTCGGGACCGATGTCCCTCTAACAGCAGCCGGCGATCAGCTTTTTTTTCTCTTCAGACTGACAGCGTGAGGAGGACAAAAAAAATGATCTCCGGCTGCTGTTTACATCACGTGATCAGCTGTCATTGGCTCACAACTGATCACGTGGTAAGGGGCCGGGACCCGTCCCCTTACTCAGATCTGTGATCCGCCGAGTCTCATGGACTCGCCGATCACAGAGCGGGCTACTCACGCTGCGCAGGGAGCGCGCAGGCAGCTCATGCATGGGAGGACGTACATGGACACCCTCCCGGCAATTTTAGGTCCGTGCTGTAGCCAACTTTCGGTTATAGTGCGGACGGGAAGTAGTTAAATTAAAAGCCAGCTCAGATTGGCTGAGTCAGAGGTTGTAACATCAATAGTCCGCCTCTCTGACTCGGCCAGTCCAAGCAGGCTTTGCATTCAATAATTGAACACATCGCTCACTGTGATTGGCTCAGCCTGGTATACTGTATTTAGCTGAAGCTACGGTACATACAGTATTACAGCACATCCAGCGGGGTTGAGAAATTAGGGACATTAGTTTTGGGTCAGATTGGACCAAACTAACTATGTATGTAAAGCAGTCCTCACATTTTATACTCCGCGTATAAGACGAGCCCCCAATTTTTGGGGGATGTTTTTAAGATTAAAAAGTCTTCATATACAGTATATTACATTCACGTCAGTCCCTGCCCTCAAAAGGTTAACAGTATAAAAGTCCCTAAGGCTGGGTTCACACTAGTATGAATTGAATGCGGGTTTCCCCACTTCCAATTCGCATGACAGGAGAGCGTGCCTGTCCCTCAATGGAGCCGGTTCACACATCTCTGTGGTGTCTGCGGAGAGGATTGCGCAGGAGTCCTTTCAGGTTCGAATTCAGGCCTGATTCATCCCTGAAACGGAGAACAGGGATGCACCGGACCCTGCTGTGAGCCACATCTGTATTAAGTGTGAACCCAGCCTGACTCCCTAACTCACATTCATACATACTTACATACATACATACACATTCAAACATATTGTCAAAAGTATTGGGACACCTTCCTTTACATGCGCATGAACTTTAATGGCATCCCAGTCTTAGTCCGTAAGGTTCAATATTGAGTTGGCCCACCCTTTCCAGCTATAACAGCTTCAACTCTTCTGGGAAGGCTGTCCACAAGGTTGAGGAATGTGTCTACGGGAATGTTTGTTTTTGCTCTAATTCATCCCAAAGGTGTTCAATCGGGTTGAGGTCAGGACTCTGTGCAGGGCAGTCAAGTTCCTCCACCCCAAACTCGCTTATTCATGTCTTTATGGACCTTGCTTTGTGCACTGGTGTGCAGTCATGTTGGAACAGGAAGAGGCCATCCCCAAACTGTTTCCACAAAGTTGGGAGCATGAAATTGTCCAAAATGTCTTGGTATGCTGATGCCTTAAGAGTTCCCTTTACTGAAACTAAGGGACCAAGCCCAACCCCTGAAAAACAACCCCACATCATAATCCCCCCTCCGCCAAATGATTTGGGCCGGAGCACAAAGGCAAGGTCCGTGGATGAGCAAGTTTGGGGTGGAGGAACTTGACTGGCCTGCACAGAGTCCTGCCCTTGACCTGATAGAACAACTTTGGTATGAATTAGAGCAAAAACTGCGAGCCAGGCCTTCTCATCCAACATCAGTGCCTGACCTCACAAATGTGCTTCTGGAAAAATGGTCAAACATTCCCATAGACACACCCCTAAACCTTGTGGACAGCCTTCCCAGAAGAGTTGAAGCTGTTTTAGCTGCAAAGAGTGGGCCAACTCAATATTGAACCCTACAGACTAAGACTGGGATGCCATTAAAGTTCATGTGTGTGTAAAGGCAGGTGTCCCAATACTTTTGACAATATAGTGCATACTAGGGCCATTTTAGACAGGAGCTAATTAACCTACCAGAATGTCTTTGGAGAGTGGGATGAAACCAAATTACCCAGAGGAAACTCACATAGGCACAGAGGGGAAGTACCAACCACTTAGCCACTGCTAAGAATAATGTGCAGGCATGTAATGAGGACAGCTCTCTTTGAAACCGGTGGAGCCAACAGAGGTCACTGTAGTAGTGAGTAGTGAAGCAAAAAATGATCAAGAAATAAGAGCATAAACTATGGCGTCCAATTTTTAAAAAAAAAATGTCCAAGTATTCACACAGCCATCATGAATATTTTCTGAATTGTGTCTAATATAATTATGTCTTATAATCATCAGCGTCATCTAGTGGTCATAATGTGGTATTTTTCTGATTGTGGAATTTAAAGGAAAATACTGCATTATGGCCACTAGATGGAGCTGACGATCATTGGGAATACACATGTTGGACACATTTAGGGGATTATTCGTGATGACTGTCCAGAAGTCCAGAAGGTCATAAATTATAACTCCAGCCAAAACATGGTATTTCTAAAGTGATTCCAAAGCCTAAACGCTTTTTTTTTTTTTACCTTAATGCATTTTATGTATTAAGGTAAAAAACTTTTTGTACCACAGGATTCCCTACTCATTCCCCTTTACCTACCTGAGCCCATTCTCGATCCAGCAATGTGCATGAAAGCAGCAGCTTTCTCCGTTCTCTCCCTCCTCACAGGGCAGATTGACAGTAGCAGGGGCCATCGGCCATTGGCTCCTGCTGCTGTCAATCAAATTCTGTGATGAGGTAGCGGGAGAGGGGCTGAGCCACACTGACTGTGTCAATAGACTGGGCAGCTCTGGCGCAAGCCGTCAGGAGTTTCCCCATAGACAGCGGCTTTCTATGGGGGCACTCCCTGAAGAGGAGACGTCAGGAACACAGGTGGGGGGGACCCCAGAGGAGGAGGATCAGGGCTTCTCTAAGCAAAATAATTGCACAGAGCAGGTAAGTATGACATGTTTATTATTTAATTTAAAAAGTAAACCTATTACATCCCGGTCGAGCCCCCATGGTACATTGGCTACTCCAGTTATGTGGTCCAAAATGTCTACTCCTGTGACTGCTGCTGTGGCAAACAGGAGTCTATTTAAAAAAAAAAAATTGCTCAAACATTCTGCAAAAATAATTTGTAGGCATGTAGTAAGGGCAGCTCTCTATAACAGAGGCAAACCCAGCAGAAGTCACTGTAGTAGTGATGCAAAAAAATGGTCAACAAGTGAGAGTAGCAACGATGGGGTCCATGAGTATTGGCACAGCCATCATGAATAATCCCTGTATTGTGTCTACTATGTAGGGCTCCATCTAGTGGCCATAGTGCGGTATTTTCCTGATTGATGTATGCCCTCACTACTTGCCAGAAAATTATTCTTTGGAGGATACCTGACCAAAATATTTTTTAAATAGGGTCCTAGGTATAATAGGTCCAGTTAGTTTTCATTTTCCAAATTGAGACAGCTGAGCGAATACTTAGACATTTTGGACCACATAACTGGCACTCTCACTTTTTATATTATTTTATATACATGTCTATTATTTCTATATTTATTGACAATCTTTGATCATTTTTATTTTGCTATTATTTCTGTATTTTTATATTTTCAGACGAAAAAAAAAACTTTTTTTTTGCTTTCTGACCAGCGCCATGAATGAGACTTCCCACACACATTATTTTTTAACTATTTCATCCCAGTTCAGTGTGCTACCTAGTCTTTTATTCTGAATCTACAAGCCCTGATGTAGGAGGATTGGTCAGCCTCTAAAACATGTTGGCTACTCCTGCGCCTCTCACATTGGGGAAACTAAAAATTTGAATGGACCTATTACACTTAGGGATCTATTAGAAATAAACAAATAAATAAATAATAATAATAATAAATAAATAAATAAATGAATAAATAAATAAATAAATAAATAATAATAAAAAAATAAAAAAAATGATATATATATATATATATATATATATATATACATATTAACTACATTATGGGGATTATTTGTGAATGCTGAAGAAAATTTCTTATTATATTATATTTGTTATATTATATTATATTATATTATATTATATTATATTATATTATATAGACTCCTACACTGCAAACTGTCTGCTTCAATTGATGGTTGACATGGTCAGCCATCATCATGGGCAATACAAATAATGTATTGCGGGGATCAACCGATTTTACCGTTATTTAAACAAAATAAATTGTTATATGTAAAAATCAATTCATACGAGTGACTGCATGGTCTGTCACTGGGACTGATGTAAAATTTGAGGTTCTGCCAGGCAGAGCAGAAAGACAATCAGTTTCAGGTGAAGAGTAAATAACAATTTACAAGAAATATGGAACCGCAGTGGTTAAATGGCTATTTAATGCAATAACAAATATAATAATTTCACATCTATGTGATATTCCTAAATGCGAAATGAATATTTTTATGAGGCAATTATAATTTGATAAAATAACTCCCGCCGCTCAGTAAATTGACCCTTATGAATTTGTATTAATGAACTATGTGTTATTATTTCTTTAATTGGATATTAATTGTTTCTTTTCTTGTTATGGAATTACTACAGCATTCACGTGGCTTGATCCCCTGCCCACAATCGTGATACACTTTAATATAGAAAAATGTAGGTGTGTATGTTTTGCCGCATCAGATGTCCAATTGTCTCCATCCCTTAGAGGATATAGAACAAAGAAGGAGGTATGGGACTTTATGCGAGGTCAATTGGACATAAAAATTTATTGATTACATATAATATACATAATACTATGAAAACATTGTTATTAACCACACACAGAATTAGGACAATCAGACGATTAAACAATACATATTGCATCAATATAAACATCAACGTTTAATGGATCACAATGGATCACTCAATACATTTCTATGGATACAATAAAATAACCAAATCTGTGTGTGTCAACATTCTTGCATTGTATCATAATTCATAATAAAATTGGAGTAAATTTGTAGGCTTGACGCGTTTCATGGACCTCCGTCCATTCATCAGGAGCTTGAATAAATATTATGAATCTAAAAATAAAAATATAAATTGTAATATTGTATATTGAAAGGGGATATTGATTAAGGGTAAAAAATAAAAACATAGTGGAATAAACACTACCTTGTGCAGTGTCATAAATCCACGAGCGATCCAATACTGGAAGGGGAGACCAGAGCTGATCCCGAAATATCCCACCCGGGGCTGAGGCATGAAGCCATTCAACACACAGGGGCAACAGAGAGGAAAGGGCCAAGGATCAAAGTGATATGGTATTTTGAAGGCATCAATCCAAGAAATATTATTGTTATTCATCTGTTACCTTTATTTGAACCCGGTACTTTGGAACTCTGTTTTTTACCTTCCTATTCACTTATTATGCACCTCCATTTATTTTTACTTTCCTTGCACTAGTCTTGGCTATGCTATGGTCACTATTTTCTTGCCTATTCACCACTCCAGGGTTCCCATCTGCTATCCCCTATAGCATTTATGGGGGTTTTTCTTCTCCCGCTTACCCATCACAGTTTTCCCATGCAGTCTCCAACTGAACATTTTTTTTACTCTCCCTTTGGATAACCCATCCTGGTGTTTCTCCTTTGGTGTTTCCTTTGGGTTTATTTGTTCGCATTTATTCCTTATAACATCAGTTTTTATCATTTACTAAATGTTTTTATAGCATATTCATGCAAATTTATATATTTTTTTCAGAAACCTTTTTGGCCCCAATGTGTGCCCTTTAACAATAATATTTCTTGGATTGATGCCTTCAAAATACCATATCACTTTGATCCTTGGCCCTTTCCTCTCTGTTGCCCCTGTGTGTTGAATGGTTTCATGCCTCAGCCCCGGGTAGGATATTTCGGGATCAGCTCTGGTCTCCCCTTCCAGTATTGGATCGCTCGTGGATTTATGACACTGCTCAAGGTAGTGTTTATTCCACTATGTTTTTATTTTTTACCCTTAATCAATATCCCCTTTCAATATACAATATTACAATTTATATTTTTATTTTTAGATTCATAATATTTATTCAAGCTCCTGATGAATGGACGGAGGTCCATGAAACGCGTCGAGCCTACAAATTTACTCCAATTTTATTATGAATTATGATACAATGCAAGATTGTTGACACACACAGATTTGGTTATTTTATTGTATTCATAGAAATGTATTGAGTGATCCGTTGTGATCCATTAAACGTTGATGTTTATATTGATGCAATATGTATTGTTTAATCGTCTGATTGTCCTAATTCTGTGTGTGGTAAATAACAATGTTTTCATAGTATTATGTATATTATATGTAATCAATAAATTTTTATGTCCAATTGACCTCGCATAAAGTCCCATACCTCCTTCTTTGTTCTATACACTTTAATATACTTTAATATATTTGTACACTGTAATATACTGTAACATTCAGACATATTTATTTATATCCTTTAATGTTGCAAAACAAAATACAAAGTGCCGGTTCACACTGCCGCGACCACTAAAGTCGCGTCACTTCCAGCGCGACTTTGGCACGACTTTGGCGCGACTTTGGCACGACTTAGCGCGACTTTGGCGCGACTTAGCGTGACTTTGGCGCGACTTCAGCGCGAGGCGACTTTTTATTTGGCCAATCACAATATGATGTTTTGAAAGAAAAAAAAAAAAAGAAAAAGACAGCTGGAAAGACACTGCATTAGTTTTCTACTAAAAATTATAAGAAAAATGGGGTTCTGGACATGCTACAGAGCTGCAACTTGACAGGTACACTTTTTAGACCCCCCAGACACTAAATACAAAAAATGACATGCCTGCCTAAAAAAATGCCAATAAATGCCTGCAAGAAAAAAAGCCAGCCGCAGAGAAGCCGCATTACTGAAAATATAAGATAAATGCTGTTTTTTAGGGGTTCTGGACATGCTACAGAGCTGAAACTTGACAGGTACACTTTTTAGACCCCCCAGACACTAAATACAAAAAATGACATGCCTGCCTAAAAAAACGCCGATAAATGCCTGCAAGAAAAAAAGCCAGCCGCAGAGAAGCCGCATTACTGAAAATATAAGATAAATGCTGTTTTTTAGGGGTTCTGGACATGCTACAGAGCTGAAACTTGACAGGTACACTTTTTAGACCCCCCAGACACTAAATACAAAAAAAGACATGCCTGCCTAAAAAAATGCCCGATAAATGCCTGCAAGAAAAACGGCCAGGTTGACAGAAGACATATTCATGTTTTAATAAAAATTATGCTCTTTTCTTGTTCAATACCATTTTTTTGCAAAGTCGGATGACAAGTCAGATCACAAGTCGCTTCAATTAAGATAATGAGGCGACTCCCATTGAAGTATATGGGACAAGTCGGATCACTGGTCGCCTCAAAGTAGTACGACTTCAGTAGTGGCAATTAAGACGGCACTGATTGAATTACATTGCTTTGGTTATGTCAAGCGACCTGGGGCGACACAAGTCGCCTCGTGAGTCGCCCTAGTGTGAATGGGCACAAAATATTATTATTTACACTTTAGTATCAAGTATTCTTTACAATAAGAGCCGGTTCACACTGAGGCGATCCGACTTTGGGGGGCGACCTGTGAAGTCACGTGCACCAAGTCACATAATGGAAGTCTATGCAAGTCGCTCCCAGGTCGCCCCAAAGTAGTACAGGACCCTTTTTCTAAGTCGGAGCGACTTGTGTCGCTCCTATTAGAACGGGTCCTGTACTACTCAATGGACCGCGACCGACCTGTCGCGAGTCTGAATGGACTCTTAGCGCCGGTTCACACTACGGCGATCCGACTTAGGGGGCGACCTGTGAAGTCGCGTGCACCGCGACTTCCGCACGACTTGCACGGACTTCATAAAATGAATGTCTATGCAAGTCGCTCCAGGTCGCCCCGAAGTAGTACAGGACCCTTTTTCTAAGTTGGAGTGACTTGTGTCGCTCCTATTAGAACCGGTCCTGTACCGCACAATGGGAGCGTGACAGACCGTGACTTGTCAGGCTGACAAGTCGCGGTCCAAGTCAGATCAGTGTGAATGGAGTCTAAGTGTCCTGTAAAGTGGAACTAAACTAAACGTGAAGTGAAGATTTGCTATACTATCAGTAAAATCCAGAAATGGTAATATTGCCTACGCAGTACCCTAAAAATCTACCTTTTGTCTGGGATTATACCTGAAATATAGCAGAGAACTTCCTAGTATGTAAGTGTGTGCCTAGGCACTACTGTGTCTATAGCCTCATAGTTATATATCTGCAGTGTGAACTCTAAGGCACTGCTGCTTCTGACTGCTAGTCTCGGAGATGAGCTTTGGGTTTAAGTCAACTACGGAATTTTCCCAATCTCAAGCTGTTCAAGGTTTGCTGAATGACTGAAAAATAGCAGAAAACCTCTAGGTATGTGAGTGTTTGCCTTGGCACTCCTGTGTCTATGGCTTCATAGTTATATATCTGCAGTGTGAGATCTAAGGCCCTGCTGCTTCTGGCTGCTGGTCTCGGGGAGTAGGGATGAGCTTTGGGTTTGAGCCAACCATAAATTTGTCCCGAACTTGGGATGCTGCTTCTGACTGCTAGTCTCGGAGATGAGCTTTGGGTTTAAGTCAACTACGGAGTTTTCCCAAGCTCAAGCTGTTCAAGGTTTGCTGAATGACTGAAAAATAGCAGAAAACTTCCAGGTATGTTAGTGTGCCTAGGCACTCCTGTGTTAATAGCTTCATAGTTATATATCTGCAGTGTGAGATCTAAGGCCCTGCTGCTTCTGGCTGCTGGTCTTGAGGAGTAGGCATGAGCTTTGGGTTTGAGCCAACCATAAATCTGTCCTGACCTTGAGATGTTCACAGTTCACTAAATGTCTGAAAAATGGTGTAGAACTTCCTGGTATGTGAGTGTGCCTAGGCACTCCTTTGTCTATGGCCTCATAGTTATATATCTACAGTGTGAGATCTAAGGCACTGCTGCTTCTGACTGCCAGTCTCAAAGATGAGCTTTGAGTTTATGTGAACTACGGAATTTTCCCAATCTCAAGCTGTTCAAAGTTTGCTGAATGACTGAAAAACGTCCTGGTATGTGAGTGTGCCTAGGCACTCCTGTGTCTATGTCCTCAAACTTGTATAGCTGCAATGTGAGATCTAAGGCACTATTGTTTCTGACTGCTACTCTTGTGGATGAGCTTTGGGTTTGGATCAACTATGACATTTTCGTGATCTCAAGCTGTTCACAGTTTGCTGAATGACTGAAAAAATATCAGAGAACTTCCTGGTATGTGAGTGTGCCTAGGCACTCCTGTGTCTATAGCCTTATAGTTATATATATATGCAGTGTGAGATCTAAGGCCCTGCTGCTTCTAAATGCTAGTTTTGGGGAGTGGGCATAAGCTTTGGGTTTGAGCCAACCATAAATCTGTCCTGACTTTGAGATGTTCACAGTTCACTAAATGTCTGAACGTCCTGGTATGTGAGTGTGCCTAGGCACTCCTGTGTCTATGGCCTCATAGTTATATATCTGCAGTGTGAGATCTAACACACTGCTGCTTTTGAATGCTAGTCACGGTAACAAGAGGTGAGCTTTGAGTTTGGGCTCACCATGAATTCGACCCAAACCCAAGCTGTTCACAGTTCGCTGAATGTACAATTTAAATTTGGGTGGTTCACCAGCTGCTGAAATTAAAAGTTATTCATTACTTGCCAGTGGACATCCCAGTTAGGGCATCCTGGTTGAGCAGGGGCCCCATGCAATTAAAAATTAATGGGGCCACTGTCAAAAGCCATACCAAACGCTTATCACCCTCATCCTACATAGAGGTTTGGTATGTATTTTTTTTTAAAAAAAATGGAATGACTTTCCCCCCCAAAATTCCTACCAGACCCTTATCCTAGATAGAGGTTTGATATGGATTAGGAAGAAGGAACCCCATGAAAAAAAAATGGAATGGGGTCCCCCTCCAAAATCCATACCAGACAATTACTCTAAATCGGGATCTGGTATGGATTAGTGGTTGAACCCCATGAAAAACAAAAATCAAATAGGGTCTCTTTCCAAAATCTATACCAGACCCTTATCCTAGATAGAGGTTTGATAAAGATTAGGAAGAGGGAACCTCATGAAAAAAAAATGAAATAGATTCCCCCTCCATTTAGCTTATGCTAAAATCTTTAAACCTTTATGCTAGATGGGATCTGGTATGGATTAGTAGGGGGAACACCAAAAATATGGAATAGGGTCTCCCCCCAAAAGCCATGCCAGCCCTTATGTTAGGCAGAGGTTTTATATTTATAGCTGTCTCGTATGGATTTAGAGGGGGAACCCCGGGCAAAAAAAGGGTCTAAGGAGATACAGTATTAGTTACATAGTTACATAGTTACATAGTTAGTGAGGTTGAAACAAGACATCAGTCCATCCAGTTCAACCTATGATCTGCGCGTTTGTTTGATGTTAACCGTACATTATATAACCCTGTATGTTGTGGTCTCTAAGGTGCCCATCTAATAGTTTTTTGAAACTATCAATGCTTCCTGCTGATACGACTGCTGGTGGAAGAGAATTCCACATCCTTACCGCTCTTACAGTGAAGAACCCCTTACGCATTTTAAGGTTAAACCGCCTTTCCTCTAGTTTTAGTGAGTGGCCACGTGTCTTATTGTATTCCCTTACTCTGAATAGTTTGTTCCTTATGCTAGGGTCGCCAGTACAGTATTTGTACATTGATATCATATCCCCCCTCAATCGTCTCTTCTCCAGAGAGAATAAGTTCAGTGCTTGTAGTCTTTCCTCATAGCTGATGTCCTCCATTCCCCTAATTATTTTTGTTGCCCTTCTCTGGACTCTTTCCAATTCCAGCACATCCTTCCTGAGGACCGGTGCCCAGAACTGGACAGCATACTCCAGATGTGGCCGGACCAGAGTCTTGTAGAGAGGGAGAATAATCTCTTTATTTCTGGAGTGAATCCCCTTTTTTTATACATCCCAGTATTCTGTTGGCTTTGCTTGCAGCGGCTTGGCATTGCATGCCACTGCCAAGCTTGTTGTCTACCAGTACCCCCAGGTCCTTTTCCATCCTAGACTCCCCCAGAGGTTCCCCCCTAGTGAGTAGCTTGCTTTCTGGTTTCTGGCCCCCAAGTGCATTACTTTACAGTTTTCAACATTAAACCTCATCTGCCATGTAGTTGCCCACCCCGTTATTTTGTTCAGGTCTGCTTGTAAGGTTTCCACATCCTGCCCAGAAGATATTGGCATGCTTAGTTTAGTATCATCCGCAAATACTGAGATTGTGCTAGATATCCCCTCCTCTAGATCATTTATGAATAAATTAAACAGGATTGGTCCCAGGACCGAACCCTGGGGGATCCCACTTTCCACACCCGCCCAATCTGAGTACTCCCCATTAATCATCACCCTCTGGACTCTCCCCTGGAGCCAGTTCTCTATCCAGGTACTCACCTTATGGTCCATACCTACCTTCCTTAGTTTGTACAGTAATCGTTTGTGGGGAACGGTGTCAAAAGCCTTTGCAAAGTCCAGATACACCACATCCACAGGCTTACCTTTATCCAGATGGCAGCTCACTTCATCATAGAAGGTTAATAGATTGGTTTGGCAAGAACGATTTTTCATGAATCCATGCTGATTAAAATCTTGTATGTGGTCCCTTAACATCCCCTCCAAAATCTTGCAGACTACAGATGTTAGGCTGACCGGCCTATAGTTACCCGGGATACACCTCGGCCCCTTTTTAAATATTGGTACCACGTTGGCTTTTTTCCAATCAGCTGGCACCATACCCGTCTGTAAACTATCCTTAAAGATCAAGAATAATGGTCTGGCAATCACCTGGCTGAGCTCTTTAAGAACCCTCGGGTGCAAGCCATCCGGTCCCGGTGATTTATTTATGTTAAGTTTCTCTAGTTTAGCTCTAAGTCTATCCTCTGTTAGCCATGGCGGCACTTCCTGAGGTGTGTTGTTTAGTTCGGCCTTACAAGCTGGGTTAGTGTAGCCCCCCGATTCTTTTGTGAAGACTGAAGAGAAGAAATTATTTAACACTTCCGCCTTTTCTCTGTCCTCAGTGGCCATATTTCCTTTATCATCTTTTATGGGGCCAATGTGTTCTGGCCTCACTTTCTTACTGTTTATATACTTAAAGAACTTTTTGGGGTTCTTTTTACTCTCCTCCGCTATATGTCTCTCGTGTTCTATTTTAGCTGCCCTGATTTCGTTTTTACATTTCTTATTACACTCTTTGTAATGCTTAAATGCTGCCAGTGACCCCTCAGTCTTGTATTTTTTGAAGGCCTTTTCTTTAGCACTAATATGCATTTTTATGTTGGAGTTTAGCCACCCAGGGTTTAGTTTTGCTCTTTTAAATTTATTTCCCTTTGGAATGCACTGGTCAATCCCCTTGTTAAGTATGCTCTTGAAGCACTCCCATTTTTCCTCCGTGTACTTTGTTCGCAGGGTTCTATCCCAATTGATATTTTCTAGCAGCCAGCGCAGTTTTGGGAAATTGGCTCTTTTGAAATTCAGCGTCCTTATATTACCCCTCTGCTTCCTATAACTGTAATTAATAATGAAACTAATTGACCTATGGTCACTGTTTCCTAAGTTGTCCCGTATTTCTATATCCGTGAGCAGGTCTGTATTTCAATGCATAAAGTGGCATTTAAAAAGGACAACAAGACTACAATAACCTTCTCCCTCTGTCTTCCCCTTCTATTTAGTGCTAGAACCTCCCTGTTTCTTCCATGTTCCCTCTGTCAGTGTTGATTGTTTGCAGTCATGGGACTTGATTGGGAAGTTGTCATTGTAAACTATATATTTTTTTAAATACATTTTTACACCTGATAATGCTGCTGTGGTTTTGAAACTGGTATTTTATCAGGCCCACTTTAGTTGTAATCCCTTTAATATTATCCACAGTTTGTAGATCCTACTTTGTCCTCTTTAGTGCCACCCCGGACAGACCTAAGCTCAATGGTCAGTCTCTTCCCTTGACTCCTCTAAAGCAGCTATTTTCATCCAGAAGTTGCTAGGGAATCCTTGAACTTGATCCTTGAAGGTTGATTGACCTTCCATCTGTTGGTGCATGCATAGTTCCTGGGCCAACACCACTTGACAAAGCCAAAGGCATGACACCAATTCATCTTTTTAGCTGTCTGTAATGGTGGCATTCCACAGTTTGTAAATGCTACTTTATCCTCTTTAGTGCCACTAGGACACATTCAAACATAGCAATCAGTCTCTTCCCTTGAATCCTCTGTTACAGCCATTCTCAACCAGGGTTCTGTGGAACTTTAAGGTTCTTTCAGAGGTTGCTAGGGGTTCCTTTAGCTTGGTCCTTGAGGGGTGATTGACCTCCCATTTGCTGGTGCCTGCCTACATAATTGCTGGGCCAACACCACTTTACAAAGCTAACAGTATGGTACCACGGTGTCTTTTTAGCTGTATGTGATGGTGTCATTCCACAGTTGCTAGATTCTACTTTGTCCCTTAGTGCCACTTGGACACATCTAAATATAGCAGTCAGTCCCTCCCCTTGAATCCTCTATGAAAGCCATTCCCCACCAGGGTCCCTGTGGAATCTTAAAATGGATGAGCGAGTTTGGGGTGGAGGAACTTGACCGGCCTGCACAGGGTTCTGACCTAAACCCAATAGACCTATGTGACGGTATTAAACGTCACTGGGAGTGGAAGACAGATACTTAATGGTTTGGATTGCGTCAAATGGGGCCTGTATTTACTCTTATGCTAATGTATTAAATATGCTACTGTATTGAACTTCAATGTCAGACAGGATCTCCCTATTGTTTGTGTAATGAGGTTGGATGTGTATTCTGTCCAGACAATTAGTTCAGGTTAATTCTGTTTCTGTATACAATTTCATCTGCATATGATAATGTAATTAGACAGGGGGGAGGGGGGGGGGGTGTACACTGTATGGGAGTGACTGAGTGTAAACCTCTGTTTCTATTGGACTGTGAATGTTGTGTCCTGTTCCCCACAAGGTCCACCTGGGCAGTAACCTTGTGGGGGGAAAACTGTATAAAAGAGCAGCTGTACCATTAAACCTAGAGTTCTCCTTAACCCTCAATCTAGATTCCTGTCTCTTATTGGGGGAATCTGCTACAAGGGATTGCTATGCTCTTCATACTCCCTTGAATAATCACTAAGCTTTTGTAAGAGCTTATTCCTATTCCTTTTCCTGCTGCACTCTCTGGGGAAAGAGAGGTTCACCCACTGGAACCTGTAGCCTTGTCGTAGGTCCAGGGTGGGTAGGAGATGGCGAAACCCCAACCAAGCTGCGGCGGTTCATGGGGTCTCCGGTGGTTATGGTATCTGGTGGAGTGCTTGGAGCCCTCGGGAAGCACTAGGAGCATTCATCAACGGAGGTACTTATTTGGGGTTCCAGTTCATCCGTTACATTGTTGGCAGTGGTGGGATTCCATTACAACCACCTTTGGGATGAATTAGAGCAGAGATTGCGAGCCAGGAATTCTTGTTCAACATCAGTGCCTGACCTCACAAATGCGCTTCTGGAAGAATGGTCAAACATTCCGAAAGACAAACTCCTAAACCTTGTAGACAGCCTTCCTAGAAGAATTGAAGCTGTTATAGCTGCAAAGGGTGGGCTAACTCAACACTGAACCCTACAAAATAAGACTGGGATGCCATTAAGGTTCATGTGGGTGTAAAGGCAGGCACCCCAATACTTTTGGAAATATAGTGTGATTCTGCATAGGAGAGCCGCCCTGTAGCAGTATATCTGCTATAGGGCGGTCGGGAATTGGTTATTATAGGGGTTCCTCTGGGGTAAAAAGGCTGAGAAAGGCTGCTCTACAGAAATAAATGTATCTGTTGAACAAAAACCAAGTTGCATATTTTGCAAAAGAAAAAAAAAATACAAGATACGACATGCCACCGAATATTTACTTGACATTTCACATTATCCTCCCGTGTTCCAAATGATAAGCAAAAAAATCCATCACGGCACCAAACTAGCAAAAACACACCAGCTGTAATGACCATCATTACAGCAGAGGTGACCCGTCCCATCGCCTCCGTATTAGATGTTCTTATTTTCTGCTAAAACATGGTTAACCAATCCCAAACCCGGCATTCATAAAAGGAAATTGGCAGATGAGAGCTGGACCAAACAGCGCGGCACATTTCTCTGAAATGAAAGTTAAAAGACTGTAATTGTGTGTTGTTTTGACTCTTCCCCATAGTGCTGCTTCTAGAGTATAAAAAAAAAAAAAAGCCGAGGCGACCTTTGACTCGTGTAGAATCCTGCGGATAATTCAGCGCTGTATGTATACCGCTAAAAGTAAGAGCATTCATATTACCACTGCAGAAAAAAAAAATTAAAATGTAGTTTAGAGACTGATACATTGGAGAAAAAAAAATCCTTTAGCATTTATATTTATCATTTGCAGCAAGCAGGGGGCAGCACCTGAAATCTTTTACAAGCTTGTAAAGCAGCGGAAATTCCAAATAAAGAAGGGGGGAGTACACACATCTACTTTATTATTATTATTATACAGGATTTATATAGCACCAACGGTTTGCGCAGTGCTTTACAACATGAGGGCAGACAATACAGTTACAATACAATTCAATACAGGAGGAATCAGAGGGCCCTGCTCATTAGAGCTTACAATCTATAAGGGAGGGCCAAGTGAATCAAAAGGTAATAACTGTGGGGGAGGAGCTAATGGAGAAAATTAAAATACAGTTTTTAGGTGTTTGTACGATAGGCTTCTCTGAAGATGATGGTTTTTAGGGATCATATAAAAGCTAATAGAGTACGAGATATTTGGGCAGATTGGGGTAAGGAGTTCCATAGGATTGGAGAGGCTCTAGAAAAGTCCTGGAGGTCAGCATTGGAGAAGGTAACAAGGGAGTTAGAGAGCAGGAGGTCTTGAGAGGAACAAAGAGAACGATTAGGTTGGTATTTCTAGACTAGGCTAGTGATGTAACTGGGGCTAAATTGTGGATGGTTTTGTAAGTTGTTGTTAGTATTTTGAATATAATTTGTTGGGTGAGCGGAAGCCAGTGGAGGGATTGACAGAGAGGAGTAGCAGACTGAGCGATTGGTGAGGTGGATGGGTTTGGCAGCAGCCTTCATGACGGATTGAAGGGGGGATAGCCTATGTAGAGGTAAGCCAATGAGAAGGGAGTTGCAGTAGTTGAGGTGAGAGATAACCAGGGAGAGAACTAGGAGCTTTGCTGTGTCCTTGGTTGGAAAGGGGCATATTTTGGAGATGTTGAGGCGGAAAGATTTGGACAGTGATTGGACGTGGGGCTTGAAGGAGAGTTCAGAGTCCAGGACTACACCTAGGACTTTGGCATGCGGGGATGGGCTGATAGTTGTGATATCGATGTTGACAGAGAGATCAGGGGATGGGGCACATAGTGGAGGAAAAATTATACGTTCAGTTTTGGATAAATTGAGTTTGAGGAAGTGGTGTGACATCCAGACTTGTATATCTGCTAGTAAATCAGTGATACGTGAGGAGACTGAGGGAGTGAGCTGAGGGGTAGAGAAATAGATTTGGGTGTCATCAGCGTAGAGACTGTATTGGAAGCCATGGGAGGCCATCAGCTGACCCAGAGAGGAGGTAGAGATTGAAAATAGGAGAGGTCCAAGAACATAACCTTGGGGGACCCCAACAGAGAAAGGAAGAGAAGAGAAGGAAGTAGAATTGTAAGTAACGCTAAAGGTGCGGTTGGATAAGTAGGAAGAGAACCAGCGAAGAGTACAGTCATGGAGACCAAAGGCATGGAGTTTTTTCAGAAGGAGAGGGTGGTCAACCATATCAAAGGCATCAGAATGGTCCAGGAGTAGGAGTACAGATCAGAATAGTGTCCATTGGTTTTGGCCATTAGTAGATAGTTTGTAAGTTTAGGGAGAGCAGTTTCTGTGGAGTGTTGAGGAGGAAATCCAGACTGAAGGGGATTAAGAAGGCTATTCTCGGCAAAGTAGTCGCTAAAGGTGCGGTTGGATAAGTAGGAAGAGAACCAGCGTAGAGTACAGTCACAGAGACCAAAGGCGTGGAGTTTTTTGAGAAGGAGGGGGTGGTCAACCATATCAAAGGCAGCAGAAAGGTCCAGGAGTTGGTGTACAGAATAGTGTCCATTGGTTTTGGCCGTTAGTAGATCGTTTGTTAATTTAAGGAGAGCAGTTTCTGTGGAGCGTTGAGGAGGAAATCCACACTGAAGTGGATTAAGAAGGCTATTCTCGGCAAGGTGGTCGCTTAGTCGGGTAGACCAGACATTCAAAAAGTTTGGATAAAAAGGTGAGCAAGGAAATGGGGTATAGTTTCTTAAGATACGTTGGGTCCAGTGAGGGCTTTTTAAGTATGGAGCTGACTAGTGCATATTTTAGAGAGTTGGGGGAGACATTGAAGACATGGGTTAGAGAGCATTTGAGAGGGAACAGGATCCAGAGGGCAGGTGGTTAGCTGGATGTTAGCAAGTAGTTTAGCAACCTTATCTATAGTGGTGGAGTGAATGAGGGAAGTAGTGATTGTATTGTGGGCATGAAGTGTGAAGCATGGAAGGTATCTGAACAGCCAATATCTCCTCACGAATTGTATCAATCTTCTGTTTGAAGTCATTGGCGATCTCCTGGGCAGTGAGTGAGTTAGTGGGTGGTGGAGGCAGTGGAGGACGACGTAGAGAGTTGAAGGTAGAGAAGAGTTGACGGGGACAGGATGATAAGTTGGTAATGAGAATATTAAAATAGGTCTGCTTGGCAGTGCGGAGGCTGGAAATGTATTTTTGGAGGGCAGATTTCTGGGACCTAGTCTTACGCCACAGGCGCTCAAGAGCACGGCTTTGCCTTTTCAGACTTCTAGTGTTATCTGTTTGCCAAGGTTGAAGGGGTCGGGGCCTGATTCGGTGTGTAGTGAGGGGGGCCAGTGTGTCCAGGGAGGCTAAAAGTTAATGGTTGTAGGCAGAAGTGGCTAGGTTGGTGCAGGACAGGGGTGAGATTTTGTCATAGAGGTGGTCGGTAGCAGAGTAGAGAAGAGAAGGGTTAAGATAGCGAAGGTTTCTACAGGTAACAGTTAGGGAGTTGGAGGGAGAGGAGGTGGAGGAGAGGGAGAGAGAGAAACTAATAAGGTAGGGATCAGAGAGAGGGAAAGGATTGTTGGAGAGGTTGAACGGAGTGCATAGGTGGGAGAAAACCAGGTCAAGGAATTGACTTTAGAGTGAGTAGAAGCATGTATCCATTGCTTCAGGTCAAAGGAGGAGGTTAGACTGAGAAGTTTGGAAGTGGTAGGAGTGTTAGAATTAATAGGGATGTTGAAGTCACTGAGAATGATTGTGGGGATTTCAGAAGAGAGAGAGGAAGTAGGGTAGCTGGGCAGAGAAGTCGTCAAGAAAGGTTGATAATGGTCCAGTAGGGGGGCAGTAGATCACGGCTATCCTTGGAGAAACTGGAGAGAAAAGACAAATGCAGTGTACCTCAAATGAGGAGAGAGAGAGGGAGGTGGGTGAAGTACCTGATAGATACTATGTGGGGCTAGAAGGATTCCGACACCCCCTCCCTTGCGTTAACTTGGTCTGGGGGAGTGAGACTAGAGAAGACCACCATGGGATAGGGCAGCAGAAAATGCAGTGTTGGATTCATGAAGCCAGGTTTCGGTAATGGCGAGTAAATTATATGAGCGATAACGAGGTCATGGAGAGAGGCGAGTTTGTTACAGACAGAGCGGGCGTTCCAAGGGGCGCAAGAGAAAGGGAGTCTGGTTTTGGGAAGAAAAGAAATGGGAACTATTTTCGAATTTGGAAAATTCCAATTGTATCGAATCCGAATTCCATTCAAATTGCATTCAAATTTTAAATCAAATTCTATTCGAATTGCATTTAAAATCAAATTTAGTCTATTCAGAATTCTAATTTTGGAAGATGGTTATATTCTTTCCATTCCATTCTATTCTATTGTTTTTTTTTTTGTTTTTTTGTTTTCTGTTCTCTTCTATTCTTTTATTTTCTGTTCTATTCTTTTCTTTTTGATTAAATTCTATTATTTTATTTTCTATTCAAATGTCGTTATATTGTTATGTTATTTTGATTCTATTTTTTTCTTTTGTCTATTCTATTATATTCTATTCTTTAGTATTATATTATTTTATTTTCTATTCTATTTTTTATACTCTATTTAAATTTGAATTTATTCTATTCGAAATTCAAATTTCAGAAAATAGTTATATTCTTTTTATTTTATTCTATTTTATTGTTTTTGTCTGTTCCATTCTATTCTTTTATTTTCTGTTCTATTCTTTTCTTTTCTATGCCTATTCTATTCTAGTCTATTCTATTTTTTAGTATTCTTTTATTTTATTTTCTGTTCTATTAATTTCTTTTCAACTAAATTATATTATTTTCTATTCTATTCAGATGTTGTTATATTGTTATGTTATTTTGATTCTATTCTTTTCTGTTGTCTATTCTATTCTTTTTTTTTCTATTCTATTATTTTCTACTGAATTTATTCTATTCTAAAAATTTGAATTTCAGAAAATTGTTATATTCTTTTTATTTTATTCTATTCTATTCTTTTTTCCCCAATTCTATTCTTTTCTATCGTAATCAAATTCAAACTTATTCTATTTGAAACTCAAATTTTAGAAGAAGGTTATAATCTTTCTATTTTATTGTATTCTTTTTTTTCTATTCTATTCTTTTCTATTGTATTCAAATCCAAACTTATGCTATTTGAACATATATATTTCAGAAGATGGTTATACTCTTTCTTTTTTATTCTGTTTTAATTATATTTTATTCTATTCTGTTCCTTTATCTTCTATTCTATTTTACTCTGTTCTTTTATTTTCTATTCTATTTTGTTCTGTTTTACTATTCCATCCCTTCATTTTCTATTCTATTTTTTCTACTCTTTTATTTTCTATTCTGTTGTGTTTTACTCTATTATATTCTATTATTTTATTTTATTTTGTATTCTATTTTATTCTATTCTCCTCCCTTATTTTCTATTCTATTTCATTATTTGGAAATTTGAATATAATTTAAATTAGAAAATGGTTTGAACTTTAAAAAAAATTAGAATTTTAAAACTATTCGAATTTGAAAACTTTTCAGATTCAAATTTCATCTGAAATTTTGTTTCATTATTTCTGTTCCCTTTACATTCGTTACTATTGAAATTCATAAATTCGGGCACATCAGAATTTCCGAATAACGAAAAAGTGAGAGCAATAATTCTAGCACTGGACCTCCTCCGTAACACTAAACTGGTGACCAAAACGGGGCTTTGGAAGCGTCACCTAAAGAAAATATAGATTTGTCGCCATTTCACGCTGTTTACTCGGCGCAACCTCGTCTTTTATATTTTACTAAGAATTTGGGTAATTTATTGCATTTGTGTGCATTTGTGACTCCCTTTAGTGTGTTATTTTACTGAAATGTTGCACTTCCTAGACCTTTGGTACAAATTGGCTGTGATTGGCACTGTCTGTACCATGTGATCACTGTGACCAATCACAGCTAGCAAAACAATCCATTGTTTGATCACAGTGATCACATGACACTGGCAGCAGGTAGCGGCAATATAGTGACCAGTCATCTGCTGTGTCCAGTGGACTCAGGGGGTGACATATTGCGTCGGAGTGGAGCATTCTCCGTGGGGGGGAGGCCTATCAAAATCCTCCCAGAACAATAGGATTCCCACCTCTCCGTCATTTTATAATGACATGGGTAGAAAGCAGTCAAGTAAATGGGGTCGCTCTGCAAGCACCCTGCGCACCCCCAGTGGATGCAGTGGGTGACATATTGTGTTGGAGTGGGCGTTCTCGGGGGGGGGGGGGGGAGTCCTTTGAAGTCCTTCCAGAACAATAGGATTCCCACCCGTCCGTCATTTTGCAATGATGCGGGCAGAAAGTAGTTAAGTAAATGGGGTCGCTCTGCAAGCATCCCGCGACCACCTGCAATGCGCCCCCTTGCACTGCCCTAGTGGGAGCTCCAAGGGGTTGATGCAGTGATGTTCCTAGGAGAGCACCGCCAATGTGAACAAGCCCTAACATAAAGGGAAGGGATTCTGTAGTCCTCAGTGATAGCTGGAAACAGTGAACCTGATAACAGTGCACCACAGGCAGAGAACATAGGAGAGCACACAGGGTGTGCCAGGTGTGCCTAGGCACACCTTAATCAACCCATGTGTGGCACAGATTCCCCCTGTATAGACCCCTGATATTTCACCAAAGCCCCTACTCCTAAACAATTGTAACAATTGTAAAAAAAAAATGTAAATAATTGTAAAATTGTAAAAAATAAATAAAATAAATAAACATTAATAAAATATAATACATATAAAAAATATAATATATATAAATATAATATAATAATATAAAATAAAATAAGATAAAATATTAAAAAATATTTTTTTTTTCAATTATTGAACAGATATAGCAAAATTCTGGCATGTTTACCAAGGGTGCAAAAAAGTGAAATTCATTGTTTGGTTTACATAGACCTTTAAGCAAGCCTTCAGGGAATACAGAATGTGACGTAGCTCGTCGCCACCTTGTCCCTCTTTCTGTCCCTTCGTCTTCTCCCTTGTTTTGAGCAACACTCATCCTTATCTTTTGTTCCATTCCCCCCCCCTTTTTTTTTTTTTTTTGAATTCCATTAGCGAAAGTAGATAATAACTTGTGAAATCAAGTGGAACTTCATTTCTGAAACCGCATACGCGCTCTGGAACCCATTAAGCTTGATAGTGAGGAATGAAAGAAATCATAATTATCGGGCCACTAAAATACATGAAACATAAAATTTGTCAGGGAAGGTAATTGAAATTATTGGAGCAGTTGGGCCCGGTGCAGAGCGGGCGCCGGGCTGATAATGAAAAGGTTACGGAGGATGTTTAGCAATGCTGATGAACGGCAAGGTGACTCCGAGTCACCAGAGTCAGCAACTTTATCCCCCGGGATTCATCCATTTGTTATTGGAAGGCTTCGGCTGTGGAAAAGGCACACAGGGCTCAGCCTAGGGAAGCGGTGATTGGGGGGGTGTACCGGGGCAAGAAGAGTACATGTAATCCCAACCGCTACAATCTCACATGAGCTTTAATTTTAATGATTTTTGGAACTCTCATGAAAATAATATCTGGTAATCCTGCAATGCTCAGGGTACCAAAAGGGTGACAACGTTATGCCCTGTCTCCAAATTGTGTTTCTGTGTTGTCGCAACGACTTCCAGTGGGGACTACAAGTGGCTGATTTCAACATACATGAGCCACTGATGTTACCACCAGGAAACACGCTCTGAGAAATACCATGCAACTTTTGCTGGAGTACCTGCAGATGGAAAATGGCTGCAAATATAATGTAGGGGATCAGCAGCACTGAGATGCAGCAAAGAATGAAGAGGAGCTGAAAATATTAGACTTTTTTTGTTTATTAATTTGTTTATTTTTCTGGCAGTTGCTTTAGCAATATACATTGCTTTAGCAAATTAATTGTGAATCACCATCTAAATTAAAGTAAATTATGCTTTTTAATTTTTGTTATTATTATTATAAATACTATTATTATTACCATTTTTTATTTACACCAGACATACAATGAAAAGTGAACCATATCATTATTATTATTATTATTATTATTATTATTATTATTATTATTATTATTATTATTATTATTATTATTATTATTATTATTATTATTATTTCTACCGTTTATTTATACCAGTCATACAATGTAAAGTGAATTATATTATTATTATTATTTATTTTATTTACATTTTTTACACCAGAAATATACAATGTAGAGTAGATGATATTATAATTATTATTATCACCAGTCATACAATGTAAAGTGAATATTATTAATATTATTATCTTTTATTTACACCAGGTATACAATGTAAAGTTGGTGATATTATTACTATTATTATTATTATTATTCCTTCCTTTTTTTTCTTTATTTATTAACACCATACAATGTAGAGTAGATGATATTATTATTATTATTATTATTATTATTATTATTATTATTATTATTATTATTATAATAATAATAATAATAATAATAATAATAATAATAATAATAATATTATAATATGTTATTTACACTAGGCATACAATGGAAAGTGGATGATATTAAATATTATTTTTTACTTCTACTACTACCACTACTACTACTAACACTACTGCTACTATTTTATTATTATTGTAATCATCTTTTATTTACACCAATCATACAGGGTAAAGTGAGTAATATTATTATATTATTATTATTGTTATTATTATTAGCACTAATTATTATCCGATTTTATTTACAGTACACAAACAATGTACAATTTATTATTATTATTATTATTATTATTATTATTATTATTATTATTATTATTATTATTTTTATTATTATTACTATTATATTTACATTAGCCATACAATGTAAAGTGGATGATATAATTGGCAATGTTATTATTATTATTATTATTATTAGTAGTAGTAGTAGTAGTAGTAGTAGTAGTATATTTTATTTACAGCAGACATAAAAGTTAGAGTATATGATATTATTATTATTCATATTATTATTATTATTATTATTATTATTATTATTATTATTATTATTAATAATATTATTTACATTCCATTTTTGCTAGAAAATTACTTAAAAGCACACATACAATATCTGACAAAAGTGAGTACACCCCTCGCATTTTTGTAAATATTTTATACTATCTTTCCATATGACAACACTGAAGAAATGACACTTTGCTACAATGTAAAGTAGTGAGTGTACAGCTTGTATAACAGTGTAAATTTGCTGTCCCCTCAAAATAACTCAACACACAGCCATTAATGTCTAAACCGCTGGCAACAAAAGTGAGTACACCCCAAGTGAAAAATTCCAAATTGGGCCTAATCCCCTCCCTGAAGGGAGGGGGATCATGCTCTGCTTCAGTATGTCACAGTACATGTTGGCATTCATGGTTCCCTCAATGAATTGTAGCTCCCCAGTGCCGGCAGCACTCATGCAGCCCCAGACCATGACACTCCCACCACCAGGCTTGACTGTAGGCAACACACACTTGTCTTTGTACTCCTCACCTGGTTGCCGCCACACATGTTGACAGCATCTAACACAATTTAGTTTATCTTGGTCTCATCAGACCACAGGACATGGTTCCAGTAATCCATGTCCTTAGTCTACTTGTCTTCAGAAAACTGTTTTTCAGGCTTTCTTGTGCCACATTATTAGAAGAGGCTTCCTTCTGGGACGACAGCCATGCAGACCAATTTGATGCAGTGTGCGGCGTATGGTCTGAGCACTGACAGGCTGACCCCCCACCCCTTTAACCTCTGCAGCAATGCTGGCAGCACTCATACGTCTATTTCCCAAAGACAACCTCTGGATATGACGCTGAGCACGTACACTCATCTTCTTTGGCGAGGCCTGTTCTGAGTGGAACCTGTCCTGTTAAACCGATGTATGGTCTTGGCTACCGTGCTGCAGTTCAGTTTCGGGGTCTTGGCAATCTCCTTATAGCCTAGGCCATCTTTATGTAGAGCAACAATTCTTTTTTCAGATCCTCAGAGAGTTCTTTGCCATGAGGTGCCATGTTGAACTTTCAGTGACCAGTATGAGAGAGTGAGAGCGATAACACCAAAATTAACACACCCGCTCCCTATTCACACCTGAGACCTTGTAACACTAACGAGTCAAATGAGACTGGGGAGGGGAAATGGCTAATTGGGCCCAATTTGGGCATTTTCACTTAGGGGTGTACTCACTTTTGTTGCCAGCAGTTTAGACATTAATGGCTGTGTGAGTTATTTTGAGGGGACAGCAAATTTACACTGTTATACAAGCTTTACACTCACTACTTATAATACCCAATTTTTACTAAAACATAAAAGATGATGTTATGCCGAGTAAATAAATACCAAATATGTCACGCTTTAGAACTGCGTATGCCTGTGGAATGGCGACAAACTACAGTACCTAAAGATCTCCCTAGGCAACACATTAAAAGCCTTTACAGGTTACCAAAGTAAGAGTTGCACAGGAGGTCTGGAGCTAGAATTATTGCTCTCACTCTGACGTTCGCGGCTATACCTCACATGTGTAGTGCTATCAGGCGCCCCCCCCCCCCCCCCCATCCCTGCAATAAATCATTGCGCCCAGGGCATCCGTTTCTCCTGCCCACCCCTTGTCCCAGGCCTGAGAGCTATTGCCATTTACATTGCGTGTGGGACTGATGCATGCATTTGCATTTGTGCATGAGCAAGTGGGGGATGGGGTGCTTTAAAAAAAAATGTATTATCGTTTTAAATTATTATTTATTTTAATTTTCTTATGTTTACTTTTATTGCTATCACAAGGGATAAACAATATCATGGACTGTGACAGGTCCTCTTTATGGAGAGATCTGGGGTCTATTAGACCCCAGATCTCTCCTCTGCCCTCCAATGCAGCTGATCAAATCAAGATCAGTTTAATTTGTTGCTTGTACAAGCCAGTAATGAAACTGTAACAGGGAGTGATGTAAACCTCATCGCTTCCGGTTTCTGACCTCACACAGTGGGAGGAATGACATCTGTTCCTCTCACTGTGTCTCAGGAACCGGATCCCGCTGGTTGCTCCATGATCGTTTTTAGACAGCGTGGTAAAGGCGGCAGGGTGGGGGGGGGGACACCCCCTTCCACTGCCTGTAAAAGTAATCCAGTGACTCTTTAGCTGCTCAGATTACTTTTACCAGTTTCAGATTCACCGGCTGAAACAAATGATATCTCGGCCATCGTTGCACCCTTACAATCCAGGAACATACGGGTACACCGCTGGTCAACAAGTGGTGTTAAAAAGGTCCATTAAACTTCATACTACTGCTTTATACAAGGATGTGCTAAGACCATACTACTACTTTATACGTGGATATGGTATGGCCATACTACAGCTATATACATGGATGTGGTAAGGCCATATTACTGCTTTATACATGGATGTGGTAAGGCCATATTACTGCTTTATACATGGATGTGGTAAGGCCATATTACTGCTTTATACATGGATGTGGTAAGGCCAAACTACTGCTTTATACATAGACGTGGTAAGGCCACACTTCTGCTTTATACATGGATGTGGTAAGGCCACACTTCTGCTTTATACATGGATGTGGTAAGGCCACACTACTGCTTTATATATGGATGTGGTAAGGCCACACTACTGCTTTATATATGGATGTGGTAAGGCCACACTTCTGCTTTATACATGGATGTGGTAAGGCCATACTACTGCTTTATACATGGATGTGGTAAGGCCCTACTACTTCTTTATACATGGATGTGGTAAGGCCACACTACTGCTTTATATATGGATGTGGTAAGGCCACACTTCTGCTTTATACATAAATGTGGTAAGGCCATACTACTGTTTAATACATTAATGTACTAAGGCCACACTACTGCTTTATACATGGATGTGGTAAAACCATACTACTGCTTTATAAGTGGATGTACTAAGGCCCTACTACTGCTTTATACATGGATGTGGTAATACCATGCTACTGCTTTATACATGGATGTGATAAGGCCGTACAACTGCTTTATACATGGATGTGCTAAGACAATACTACTAATTTATACATGAAAATAATATGGCCATACTACAGTTATATACATGGATATTCTAAGGCCAGACTATTGCTTTAGATATAGATGTACTAGGGCCATACTACTGCTTTATACATGGATGTGGTAAGGCCATACTTCTGCTTTATACATGGCTGTGGCAAAGCCATACTACTGCTTTATAAATGGATGTGGTAAGGCCATACTACTGCTTTATACATGAATATGATATGGCCATACTACAGCTATATACATGAATGTGCTATAGCCATACAACTGCTTTAGATATGGATGTGGTAAGGCCATACTACTGCTTTATACATGGATGTGGTAAGGCCATACTACTGCTTTATACATGGATGTGGTAAGGCCATACTACTGCTTTATACATGGATGTACTAGGGCCATACTACTGCTTTATTCATGGATGTGGTAACACCATGCTACTGCTTTATACATGGATGTGATAAGGCTATACTATTGCTTTATACATGGATGTACTAGGGCCATACTACTGCTTTATACATGGATGTGGTAAGGCCATACTACTGCTTTATACATGGATGTGGTAAGGACATACTACTGCTTTATACATGGATGTGGTAAGGCCATACTACTTCTTTATACATTGATGTGCTAAGACAATACTACTACTTTATACATGAATATGATATGGCCATACTACATCTATATACATGGATATTCTAAGGCCAGACTACTGCTTTAGATATGGGTGTACTAAGGCCATATTACTGCTTTATACATGGCTATGGTAAGGCCATACTACTACTTTACACATGGTGGATGTGCTAAGACCATACTACTCCTTTATACATGAATATGATATGGCCATACTACAGCTATATACATGGATGTGGTAAGGCGTTGCTACTGCTTTATACATGAACATGCTAAGACCATACTACTGCTTTATATATGGATGTTGTAACACCATACTACTGCTTTAAACTTGGATGTGGTAAGGCCAAACTATTACTTTATTCAAGGATTCAATAAGACCATACTACTATTTTATACGTGGATATTGTATACTGCAGCTATATACATGTATACAGTATGCTAAGGCCAAACTACTGCTTTATACATGGAGCTGGTAAGGCCAGACTATTGCTTTATACATAAAGCTGGTAAGGCCATACTACTGCTTTATACATAGATGTAGTGTAGCAAGGCCATACTACTGCTTTATACATGAATGTGGTAAAGCCAGTTTTAGATTTGGATCACAAAGTCTCTAAATGGTATCTGTGAGCAACAAGAAGTCAACTAATTGCACATTTTTGACACGTTTCATACAGTAATTTCATACAACGTTTCCTTCGTTATGGAGTATTGTGATTTCTTTCTCGTATTTTACCAATTTCTGAACTTCCTTTTAATAACTACAGTAAATATTTGTCAAATCATCAGGCGAGGAAATGAAACCTTTCAGTATTATCTCCTAGTAACGGCGGTAGAGAGGACTGCTGTGAAGTTCCGCTGGCACACTGCTGACAGGACCCGTAGACGGCTCTTGAATGTCATCCATGAGCGCAGCTGATGTGACAGATCAGAGGGTTAATGAGAAACGGCGCCCGGGCAGCTAGGACACCGCCAGGCCGCTGTGTAAAAACAATGGGAGAAATGTCAAGTGGTGCCCTGCGGTGGCCCCGATCTCCTCCTGGAGGAACTGACGTCGCCCTGTCTGGTGAATTATGACTATAAGTAAACAGTTTGGAGTGTTATTGAAACAGCCAGTAAAGGAAGGTGGTGGAACTAAGAAGGGATGTCAGCGATCAAACCTGCCCAACTCTGCTGACAACTTGAGGCTGACCGCCAAGGCATTGAGAGGAAATTTTTCACACAGCCCCGGATTTATCTGTATCATACATAAAATGAAATGTTGAGGTACTGTGAGATATTGTAAAGTGCTGAACTATTGGTGCTATATATAAACATTTTTTAATAATAATGTATATGTAGCACCCCTCTGACCCCCCAAAGGCAGGATAGCACCTCTAGAGGCAGGGCCAGGCTAGCATTTCACCCCAGGGCCATGAAAGGATATTGGACCACTTTATGTCTTTTTAAAGTTTTATAGCAAAATGGTTAAGGAGGTGAGGGGTCCAAAATACTGTAGTAGATCAGTTACAGACTCTCCAGATGCAGAATGAGGTCCAGCTTCACAGTGTCAGAACCTTCAAGCCAACCTAGCAACACTGCAAGCACGTTCACAAATTGCAGTGTGTCATCCAAGTGAGTCACTAGGCCCTTCTGAGAGATCAGCTTTCATCCTGGCACTCTCCAGCATGCCCCCTCCCCCTGGGTCTCCTCCTTGGCACAGCTTTCTCCAGACCAGGCAGGACAGCTTCAGGACCACTTCAGCACACGTTAGGCCACAAACAGGCTATTGGGCCTAACTGCAAAGCTCCATTCAATAGCACCTTCCTAGGCCTTAGTCTAGGGTGACCACGTGTCCCGGATTGGCACCTTTATTTCAGGACCATACAGTGTCCCGGAATTAAAATGACACAGCCTAACCCCCCCCCCCCCTGGCCGATCTGATGCCCCCAAAAAGGCTGCCACATTGCGGCTTTACTCAGTACTTGTCCTGGCCAAAAATGTCTGGAGAGGCACAATCCCTACCCCCTGCTTGTGATTGAAGAAATCATAAATCCCGCCTCTTGTGTCCAATCACTGCAGGAGAGTGTAGAGCCAGCGTTAGAACAAGGAAAAATGGGTCTCAGCCGGCCAGGACAACTACTGTCAGTGAGTAAAGTGGCAATGCCGTGGCCTTTTTTGGGGGTGTGATCGTTGCTTTTGGGTAGAGGGTGCACCCTCCGCCCCAGCTGTGCTGTTATTCGTTACAGCACAAGCTGTTTTTTGGGAAGAGGGGTGTTCCTGAATGGCAGTTTGGAAATGTGCTCACCCTACCTCAGCCCAGGGGAAGAGAGAAAGTACATGGCCTGTCCCACATATTTATATCCTCCTCCAGCATGCACCAGTGGCATAAACCTCCTCCGGGATTAGCTAAAGAAAAAAGTAAACATTCATAATTTAGTTTTGTTTGTGAAATCTCATATTATCACCAGTGACATCTACTGGCAACAGTGAGAAATCGCAAACCAACATAAGCTTAGGGCCCCCTTTTAGGACAAGGGGGCTACACCTGATTTTTCTCGGCTGCAGTTAGGTAACACTTACAGGTCTTGTCCCACCTCCAGTCTGTGATTGGACAGGGAAGGGAAAAGTAGGAGACCAATGAGGTCACACTTTTCTTGTGTTTAGGACAGGGGGTTACAAATAATAATAGGTCAAGAGTCTTAGAACAACAAAAGAACGAGAGGCATGGAAAGGACTGTGGGGAGGAAATGTAAGTCAGCCAACACAAAATGAACCATGGCAAAATTAAACACATCCAGACACCATTTTTTTTTTTTTATCAAATGGTCACAGCCCCAATAAATAACACAATATAATACCTACTCTATTTAAATCCCAACTAAACATTCAGTTAAAATTAGCTAAATCCATTTCAGGTGCGTCAAACCAAAAGCTGGGCAATGTCTTACAGTTAGTTAGTTAGAAACCAGTCAGAGCAAGGGTAGGGAAGCCTGTATCCTGACTGCAGGCTGCAAAGAACGAACCTTGAGTTCTGTGTGGAAGCAGTGGTCTCTCTGCGGAGGTCTGACACTTCCTCTGCTTTGTCAACCCTATCAGCAAAACTCATGCTCCTTGTTGATTGGAGAACATGTCAAGGTGACAGGAGGCACCACCTGTCAAACTTTGTCATTCAATGGGGTTTCCTCTGACCCACAAACCCTTGGTTTGCAATTGTAACACATTAGCTTCATTATAAATTGACATTTGTCCAAAAAAAAAAAAAAAGAAAGAAAGAAGACAGGTTTTCAGGTGGCAGCAGGAGAACTACCTATCCAAAATCCAAAAAACAAAAAAGGTTTTGGGTTGAGTTCCAGTATTTAGTAGAGGTGTGGTAGAACATCCCTAACTGCTGTGTCCTCCACTGTGGGGTTCTGTATTGGTCAAGGTCATTGGGCAAGATCCCTGTATCCCACTGATCTAACATACACCCAACTCTGAACCCTAAGACCACTTGGGTTTCTGTATTGGTCATGGTCATGGTGCAGGGCCCCTGTACTCTACCAGTCTAACACATAACAACCTCTGAACCTCAAGACCACTTGGAGTTCTGTATTGGTCAGGGTCATGGGGCAGGGTCGCTGTACCCTACCTGTCAAACACATACCCACCTCTAAACATCATGACCACTTGGGACTTTGTATTGGTCATGAAGCAGGGCCCTGTACCCTGTGTAGCACATATCCACCTCTGAACCTTAAGACCACTTGGAGTTTTGCATTGGTCTTGAGGCAGGGTCCCTGTACCCTAACCTATCTAACACACACCCACCTCTGAACCTCAAGACCACTTGGGGTCCTGTATTGGTCATGGGGCTGGGACCCTGTACCCTACCGGTCTAACACACACCTACTTCTCAACCTCAAGACCCCTTGGAGTTCTGCATTGGTCATGGTAATGGGGCAGGGTCCCTGTATCCTACCGGTTTAACACACACCCAAATCTGAACCTCAAGACCACTTGGGGTTCTGTATTGGTCATGGGGCAGGGACCCTGTACCCTACCGGTCTAACACACACACCTACCTCTCAACCTCAAGACCCCTTGGGGTTCTGCATTGGTGATGGTAATGGGGCAGGGTACCTGTATCCTACCGGTTTAACACACACCCAAATCTGAACCTCAAGACCACTTGGGGTTCTGTATTGGCCATGGGGCAGGGACCCTGTACCCTGCAAACAAAAACACAAAGAAAGGGAACACCAGCCTAGCGCATTATCCTCAATAAGGCCTTTATTATTCTTAAAATAAAAGATGTCTACTCACAAACGGGTGATGTAAACCAGCATAACAGATTCAAACATCAAAGTCCATGATTACAGAGTCCACAGTTTCAGTGTGTGTTGTTGGCTAACGCGTTTCAAGGCCTCGCCTCTTCCTCAGAGCCATGCGTTAGGCAACAACACACACTGAAACTAGGCTGGTGCGCCCTTTCTTTGTGTTTTTGTTTGCAGTGTTATGTTGACCACCCAGGTCGTAGAGGGCAGCAAGGTCTAGCCATTGGAGATGCCAAGTATAAGTCCCATGACAGGAGTAGTCTGGGAGCCCTGTTTCTGAGCGCAGGAGTAAGGTGCCAAGCACCACAAATTTCTTTTGGAGTAGACCCTGTACCCTACCTGTCTAACACATACCTACCTCTGAACCGTAAGACCCCTTGGGGTACTGTATTGGTCATTATGCAGAGTCCCTGTACCATACTGGTCCAACACATAGCCATCTCTGAACCTCAAGACTACTTGGGGTTTTGTATTGGTCATGGGGCAGGGACCCTGTACCCTACCCATCTAACACCCACCACTGAACCTCAAGATCACTTGCCCAGGGCAGGCAGGTTCTGACGTCTTCAATATTATACTGTATATATAACTATATTATATTAAATTATATTATATTACCAGTTATTTTGTAGAGTGTCTTTAAGCCTTTGATCTGTGTCTTGCACAAATGGCATTTTCCAAAAAGGGGACCACAATTGTTATGGTTGCAATTTTAGCTTTTAATAAACATTTCTTGAAAAATTACATCTATATCCAACAAAGGGCTGTGTCCGCTGGCTGCCTCTGTGTAAACCTGCATTCACAGGGTGTCCTACGTTACCCTGAGCAAGTGTACAGAAGGAATAGCAGCTGCAGGCATCCCCTCCAAGCAGCCCCTATCGATCGCTAGGCAGGGTGTTTAGAATTCTCTGTATCAATGCACAAAGATGAAAGTGCAGCCTTCAATAATACATCATCCGTATCTCCACGACAACCACAGACAAGAGGACTCTCTGATGGAAAAGCAGATTTCTCACTGGAGAGGGAAGGAAAGGCCATATCTTAGACTAAACCCTTAAAGAAAGAGTAAACAAGACGAACAGGACTGCTTTTACAGTTCAGACCATCTTAAGCACATGTGAACGACTTAACGTCTCTAGATCTTCTGCCTCCATAATGTTATACAAGTGTCATTTTTGTTCACTCGGGTCAACAGCAAACTCCATAAATTCACCCTTGTACACATTTGTGATCAAGGCAGGGGTTTCAGATAGCGTTGCCTGGTCCATGACCCCAGTTTTCTCTAATGCTCTTAGTCAAGACAGCTTGGTCAGTGACCTGCCTCATGCTTGCTGATTGAACAGTGAAGTAGTATCACCTTATTAATAAAGCCCGCACTCTGCTCCTTCCCGTCTCCTTTCCTTCTTTGAGTCTGAGACTTGATGTATACAGGATTGCAGGAAGCTAATATACTGTAAAGTAAGTAATAGGTAATTATTTTAGTTGCATTTAAATGCATGTCATGTTTTCATTTAAAGAAGAATTCCATGTATGGACATTTTATGCATAGTTACAATGGACCAGCTTGGATCAATGTACGGTAACTATGTGTCAGTACCTGGATTGCATGCTGGTGGCACTATGGTTCCCTGGGTAGAGGCTAAGCTTACAACGCTGCTCAAAGCCAGGGATTCTGTTTCCATGATCCACAAGAATGAAGGAGTGCAGGCATATCAATGTGTCTATCCAGGGCAGTACTGTATGTGTAGTAGATAGAGGGGATGCCGCTCTCCCCCGACCAGCCGCCATGACACATGAGTGAGGATCGACTTCTGCCTACATTTCTCAGCCAAGTAACCAAGCCCACTGGCGCCAAGGGGGCATGGGTACCTGGTGGAGACATGTAGGCTGAAGCTGATCTTCACTCCCATGCCATGGTGGCTGGTCCAGAGAGCTGAGCCTCCTCTATCCATTCCCTGGGTGGAGGGTTTTAGTCCACCAAGGGGGTCTTCCAATAGTTTCCAGTAATCAGTATCCACCTGATGCTGGTTGCTGGGAGGGTATTTAGGCTCATCACCCTGCCTCTCTACCTTGTCCAATCAAAAATTCAGAAAATGCAAAGTATTCTGTTAATGGTGCCCGTGTTGTGTTGCCAACCTGAAAGCAGCAGGCCAGCTGTTCTGTGCTGGACTCTGAAGCAAGTGGAGATTATGGGAATAGCAGGGTCTACTTTAGTGATTTTCAGCTTCCATTGACCAGGTATGGTATATGCATAGGTACATTTGTACCAGCTAAACTCGTGCCATGGTGGCTGGTCCAGAGAGCGGAGCCTCCTCTATCCACTCCCTGGGCGGAGGGTTTTAGATCCAGTGTCCACCAAGGGGGTCTTCCAGCAGTTTCCAGTAATCAGTATCTTCCTGATGCTGGTTGCTGGGAAGGTATTTAGGCCATCACCCTGCCTCTCTACCTTGTCCAATGAGAAATTCAGAAAATGCTAAGTATTCTGTTAATGGTGCCCGTGTTGTGTGGCCAACCTGAAAGCAGCAGGCCAGCTGTTCTGTGCTGGACTCTTAAGCAAGTGGAGATTATGGGAATAGCAGGGTCTACTTTAGTGATTTTCAGCTTCCATTGACCAGGTATGGTATATGCATAGGTACATTTGTACCAGCTAAACCAATGTAAGTATGTATAAAATATTGATACCTAGAATTATTCTTTAATACATTAGTGAATACAAGAAAAGCAGCTAAACGCTAATCAGTGTAGATGTGTCCTTTACATTGATAGTCAGTGTAGAAGTGCCTCTTACATTGGCGGTCAGTGATAAAGTGTTCCTTACATTACTGATTGTTGGTGAAGTGTCCCCTTATGTTGGCAGTCAGTTGAGGTAAGGTTCGGATCGAAGTAGAATTCTGAATGTTCAACAAACGGGAAAGTGAAGGAAGTGAAATATTTTTGCAGTCAGCTGCCTAGCAACCAGTGAGGCATTCCAGTCCAACCATTCAGCTCTCAGCCAGGAATTTCCGGATGACAATTGAATGTAAACAATGGGGTGGGGATGTTGGCTGACATCATTGACCAAATATGGTCATGTCCCTATTTGGTCAGTGACATCAGCCAACATCCCCACCTCTTTGTACACAAATCAGGTGTCAGCTGGGAATCTCTCATTTGGTAGTAGTCATGGGAGCTGGCGTGTGGGTGGGTCAGATTGTTTATCAGCAGGTGTTTACTCATACATTTTTTTTTAATGAATGATTAGGAATACTGTGTATCCCCTACTCAGTCACGTAGGCATTTCAGCCAGCATCCCCTTATTTTTAAAGGCAGCTTCATGATTTTGAAAGTTGCCCCCTGCCCACAGATCCTAACAACCACCGAGCCAGGGTTGTGGGGAGGATGCCTTTGTCCTCATCAAGATGGGGATAAGGTACTTTGCCAGGGAGGGCACCCTGGCAAGTTACCCTCATCATTATGAGGCATATGGTCTGGTATGGTTGGGGGTGGGGGTTCACGCTCACCTGCCCTTTCCTGTCTAGCCAGGCTACATGCCCAGGTGACAGTTTTGAATTTTGGGGGGCTTCATGCCATTTTTATTTTTGTTGTTTTGCATGGGGTTCCCCCTTAAAAAAAAATAACAGACCCTCATCAAGGATAAGGGTTCTACAATGAATTTTCCTGAGGAAACTGACAGTTTTTTTTTTTTTTTAATTGTCCCTCTTGCTGTAAAAAGTACTACAGAAAAAGTTATATTTTGCAGAAAACATAAACTGGTAATTTACATTTCTCTGTGGCATTTTTTGGGGAAAAGTATGCATAATGACCTCCCCAAAGGTCCCTCATAATACATAACAGATATGTATTTTTGGGAGTCCCCATGGCAGAAAAATGTAATTTACTGGCAGTTTGAAAGGCGTTGTATTGTAGTGCATTGTATTTATTGTACAGATAGGCCACTTTGCTGCCAGGTTCAGGGCGTCCCCCAGCATGATATTTAAAGGATATTTAAAGGAATTGAGCATTTTTGAGGTTTTACTTTAGGCATTATGAAAATTGCTGCCCTCCACCAAATGGTATTAAAAAAAATGGCATTGGCGCATGTTCCCAAGGCCAGTGCCCAGTCTCCTTGTCATTCAATTGTCATGTCAATCTCTTGCCTATTAGCCTAGACCAGGGTTCCTCTATTAGGGTTCCTCCAGAAGTTGCTAGGGGTTCTTTGAGCAATGAGCAATTTTTGCCTCTCAGATAAGTCCCCACTGACACCATTGTGCTTTTTAGCTATCTGTAAGGGGGTTCATGTTTCTCAGGCCAGTGCCCAGCCCCCATGTCATCTCTTTGACAATATCTAGCCTAAAAGCCTAGACCATGGTTTCTCAACCAGGGTTCCTCCAAAGGTTTCTAGGAGTTCCTTGAGCAAAGTGCAAGCTCTGCCACTCAAATAAGTCCCCATTGACACCATTGTACTTTTTAGCTATCTGTAAGGGGGTACATGTTCCTCAGATCAGTGCCCAGCCCCCGTGTAATCTCTTTGACAATATCTAGCCTAATACCCTAGACCAGGGTTTCTCAACCAGGGCTCCTCCAAAGGTTGCTAGGGGTTCCTTGAGCAATGAGCAAGCTCTGCCTCTCAAATAGGTCCCCACTGACACCATTGTGCTTTTTAGCTATCTGTAAGGGGGTACATGTTCCTCAGGCCAGTGCCCAGCCCTCATGTCCTCTCTTTGAAAATATCTAGCCTAATAGCCTAGACCAGGGTTTCTCAGTCAGGGTTCAATGGAACGCTAGGGTTCCTCCAGACGTTGCTAGGTGTTCCTTTAGCAACAACTAATTTCTGCCTCTCTGGTAAGTCCCCACTAACACACTCAGTCAGGGTTCCATGGATAAGTTCCCACTGATACCATTGATCTATTTAGCTATCTGTAAGGGGGTAATTATTCCCAATGACCACAAGAGTAAAGAGTATTCTTCCTACTGACCATCACACTAATGTATCATGAGTTGTAAGTCATAAAGTCATAGCAGGGGTTCCCTGAGACCAGAAAGTTATTTTAAGTGTTCCTCTGTATTGAAAAAAGTTGAGAAGGAGTTCTGAATTCATTGGCTGGATGCTTGTTCCAGGTCAGCAATGACCATGCAACTATTATTGTCAAAGGATGACCCCAATGGCAGCCTATGTACATGTGATGATTCTGACTTTTTTTTTTGTGCTGCGTAGCATTCATTGACCTTCAGCTTCCCCGCTGTGCTAACACTCCATTTAGTCAATGTCGTCTGGCTTTCCTGCTGGGAGTACCTCCCATGTATTGACGGCCTTCTTTCTTGGTAGGACCGCGGTTTGTTCTTCTCACGCATGTTGTCAGGGATTGTTGCGTCTGCGGCTCGGCTCGGCAGGCAGCTGTGTGCTCTATGATAATGGGACATGAAACACAAGCGGCTCGCAGTGAAGAGCTTTGGGGGGATTTGGAGCTGAGGTTGAACAATCTTCCAGTCCAGACGTTTTCGCCTTCTTAAAGCCGGGAGGATTTATACCGCTATTACTTGTTTTGAGTATGTGTTTTTTTTTCTCCTCTATTTACTTAATGTCTCCTCAACTGCTGTTTGCGTCTCTCAGTCAATTTTCTTTTTCCTTTTGCATAACGCTCAATTGACGTTGCAGCTTTAGTGGATGAAAGTTAGAGGAATTTCTTCCGCACATTAAAAGAGTTTTAGATTTGGTATTAAAGAAAAGCTGAAGCCCAAACTCAATGATTAACTCCAGGAAAACAGCTAAATACACAGTTTCAATACATGTGCATTAACTGTTTTACCTGCCAAAGAGTTTGTAATTGGGTTTAGCCAGTCGTGTGACCCTGGCACTCCTGCCAAGCAGCACAGCCGGGTCAGTGACCTCACTTTTTTCTGCTGCAGTTAAGCAATAGATCTTGGTCACCAAACTGACCCCAGCACACCGATGAGGTCATCACCTTCTTCTCTCTTTACCACTTCCCATCCATCCCTTAACAGTTTTACTGCTACGGGGCGGTTCGCCTGTGCAGATTCACATATATATATATATATGTATATATATATATATATATATATATATATATGTACTGTATATATATAAATATATTCAGTATCTCACAAAAGTATGTACACTGCTCACATTTTTGTAAATATTTTGCTATATCTTTTCATGTAACAACACAAAGAAATTACACTTTGCTACAATGTAAAATAGTGAGTGTACAGCATTATTAACAGTGTAAATTTGCTGTCCCCTCAAATTAACTCAACACGCAGCCATTAATGTCTAAACCACTGGCAACAAAAGTGAGTACACCCCTAAGTGAAAATGTCCAAATTGGGCCCAAAGTGTTAATATTTTGTGTGGCCACCACACAAAAATGTCCAAATTAGGCCCAATTAGCCATTTTCCCTCCCCCGTGTCATGTGACTCGTTAGTGTTACAAGGTCTCAGGTGTGAATGGGGAGCAGGTGTGTTAAATCTGGTGTTATCGCTCTCACTCTCTCATACTGGTCACTGGAAGTTCAACATGGCACCTCATGGCAAAGAACTCTCTGGGGATCTAAAAAAAAAAAAAAAGAAATGCTGCTGTATATAAAGATGGTCCTGGCTATAAGACGATTACCAAGACCCTAAAACTGAGCTGCAGCACGGTGGCCAAGACCATACAGTGGTTTAACAGGACAGGATCCACTCAGAACAGGCCTCGCCATGGTCAACCAAAGAAGTTGAGTGCACGTGCTCAGCGTCATATCCATAGGTTGTACTTGGGAAATAGATGTATGAGTGCTGCCAGCATTGCTGCAGAGGTTGAAGGGGTGGGGGGGTCAGCCTGTCAGTGCTCAGACCATACGCCGGACACTGCATCAAATTGGTCTGCATGGCTGTTGTCCCAGAAGGAAGCCTCTTCTCAAAGATGATGCACAAGAAAGCAGACAAGCAGACTAAGGCCATGGATTCCTGGAACCGTGCTTCCTGATGAGACCAAGATAAACTTATTTGGTTCAGATGGTGCCAAGCGTGTGTGGCGGCAAATAGGCGAGGAGTACAAAGACAAGTGTGTATTGCTTACAGTCAAGCATGGTGGTGGGAGTGCCATGGCCTGGGGCTGGATGAGTGCTGCCAGCACTAGGGAGCTACAGTTCATTGAGGGAACCATGAAGGGCAACATGTACTGTGACATACTGAAGCACAGCATGATCCCCTCCCTTCGGAGACTGGGCTGCAGAGCAATATGCCAACATGATAACGACCCCAAACACACCTCCAAGATGACTACTGCCTTGCTAAAGAAGCTGAGGGTAAAGGTGATGGACTGGCCAAGCATGTCTCCAGACCTAAACCCTAATGAGCAAATGTGGGGCATCCTCAAATGGAAGGTGGAGAAGCACAAGGTCTCTAACATCCACCAGCTCCGTGATGTCGTCATGGAGGAGGGGAAGAGGACTCCAGTGGCAACCATTGAAGCTCTGGTGAACTCCATGCCCAAAAGCGTTAAGGCAGTGCTGGAAAATAATGGTGGCCACACAAAATATTGACACTTTGGGCCCAGTTTGGACATTTTCACTTAGGGGTGTACTCACTTTTGTTGCCAGCGGTTTAGACATTAATGGCTGTGTGTTGAGTTATTTTGAGGGGACAGCAAATTTACACTGTTATACAAGCTGTACACTCACTACTTTACATTGTAGCAAAGTGTCATTTCAGTGTTGTCACATTAAAAGATATAATAAAATATTTACAAACATATGAGGGGTGTACTCACTATTGTGAGATACTGTGTGTGTGTGTATATATATACAGTATATATATATATATATATATATATATATATATATATATATATATATATATATATGTGATTCTTCACTTCTGCCTGCAGGAGGCACACACTGCCAGCGGGCTACTTCTGCTGTGAATATTCACAGCAGAAGCCAATCTGCGGGTGCCCCACACTCAACACTTAATACACATAGAACGGAGCTCTGCCTATTGTAAATAAGGCATATCTCAGTTCTGACATGGAGGACCATGTGTTCCAGCAAAGAAGGGACTAGAATCCATCTCTTCCCCTAGTGAAAGCAGCACACAGTACACACAAAAACACTAGCTAGGCACACAATTAACCCTTTGATCATCCCTGATGTTTAACCCCTTCCCAGCCAGTGTCAATAGCACAGTGACAGTGCATATTTTAGCACTGATCACTGTATTAGTGTCACTGGTTCCCACAAGGTGTCGAAAAGTGTCTGCAACAATATAGCAGTCCTGTCATATGTTGCTGATCACCGCCATTACTAGTATAAAAAAAAAAAAAAAGTTCCATACATTTTTTCCATAGGTTGTAGACGCTATAATGTTTGTGCAAAACAATCAATATACGCTTATTGGGATTTGTTACCAAAAATATGTAGCAGAATACATATTGGCCTAAATTTATGAAGACATTTGATTTTTTACATTTTTTTATTGGACATGTTTATAGCAGAAAGTAAAAAAAATATATACAGTATATATATATATATATATATATATATATATATATATATATATATATTTTATTTTATTATTATAGCGCAAAAAATAAAAAACGCAGTGGCGATCAAACGCAAGCAAAAGAAATCTCTATTTGGGGGAAAGAAATTACATAAATTTTATTTTGGTACAGTATTGCACATCCGCGCGATTGTCATTTAAAGTAACGCAGTGCCGTGTTGCAACGAATGGCCTAGTCATGAAGGGGGGAAATCTACTGGAGGTCAAGTGGTTTTAATGTAATTCAGTTATAATTGTTGTAAGGGTTTGCTGCCTGTGTCCCTCCTGGGCAGGTTTTCATTTATTTCTTGTCCAATGTTCTGACAGAGGTTCTAAGACTTTCTCATTATGTCTTTATCGCCTACCTCTGAAGGAGCCACTGTTTTCTTGGGTTCCCTGTTCCCAACGCCCACGACTCTGTATGCAGCACCGCGCTCTCTGGCACACCCGGCCTGCAAAGTAAAAATTTATTGCAACATTATATATAAAATACTACAATAAACAAAGAAAGGGAAATGGCAACAACCCATCAAATAATTAAGCTAAACAGTTGCAAAATAGAGATCACAGTTGGTAAACAAGTGTATATATATATATATATATATATATATATATATATATATATATATGTATAGTAAACAGTAGCAAATAGGATATACCATTGATAAGCCAATGGTCCAGAGGATGAGCCCTAAACCGGGGATGGTCTTGTCTAGGGGCCAATGTTAGCATGACAGTCTGTCAGTCTGTATTAAACCATTTTCCCACTGGCCAGCACATTGGGGCCCAGATCCAGCATTGGAGGGCTCAGGATAAGTTCCTCCTAATCTGTGTATAGGTGCCTGCACTTGTTCCCAAGCTAGCAATACTATTTTTCTTTAATAGGGGTATTGGGGTTTGGTCAGCAGCCTCTCACCAACTCCCGGGGTGACAGCTGATCTCCTTGTGTTTTCCTTTAGCGGCTCAGTGAAGTCAGTGAAAGTGGCATTCTCCCCAATGACCAGCTAGCAGCACCAGTCAGTGACCGTGGCATTCCCATGTAAGAGGTGCTGTCCACTCTTTCACCTGTTTCCCTGATGCAGTGACAAAAAGGTCTGCTAACAGTCTGCAGCATGGTCTGTCTCCCACAATGTCCTCACCACATCTGCTTCCACCCCAGGAACAGACCTGCCTTTTCCTCTCCACAGAGCTCTAGTAATGCTGGGATATGTATTCCCAGAGCCTGTAATACATAATGAATTCACTGGGAACTACATTCCCTACAAGTCTCAGTTTCTCCCAGCAGAGTCGTGTTGTCCCAGGATGCATAGCAGTCCAAACCCCCTTCCTCTGTGTTCACCTTCATTGTATATTGTAACTATATACAATATATGCAAATAGGGAACTTAGGAAAACAAGGTAAAACTGGAGGTGCGGGGAACATATAGGAAGGGAAACCAAAACTGAGATCAGGAACAAGGGGAAGTAGGAACAAGGCAGCAGTGTTAAGAGTATGGGTACAAGGCAATGAGCATAGACAAGAGCAGGAACAAATGGCTAGGAGTATCTGGCAGCAAAACAAAACACTGGAGCAAGGTGTATGAATAAGAGTTTTCAGTTTCAGTGCTATCCAGGCCATTGCATTCCAGATGTCTATCCCCTGCTAGATATTGTGACAGGCATATACAGTATCTCACAAAAGTGAGTACACCCCTCACATTTTTGTAAATATTTGATTCTATCTTTTCATGTGACAACACAGAAGAAATGACACTTTGCTACAATGTAAAGTAGTGAGTGTACAGCTTGTATAACAGTGTAAATTTGCTGTCCCCTCAAAATAACTCAACACACAGCCATTAATGTCTAAGCCGCTGGCAACAAAAGTGAGTACACCCCTAGGTGGAAATGTCCAAATTGGGCCCAAAGTGTCAATATTTTGTGTGGCCACCATTATTTTCCAGCACTGCCTTAGCCCTCTTGCATGGAGTTCACCAGAGCTTCACAGGTTACCACTGGAGTCCTCTTCCACTCCTCCATGATGACATCACAGAGCTGGTGGATGTTAGAGATCTTGCGCTCCTCCACCTTCCATTTGAAGATGCCCCACAGATGCTCAATAAAGTTTAGGTCTGGAGACATGCTTGGCCAGTCCATCACCTTTACCTTCAGCAAGGCAGTGATGCTTTTTGCACCTTTTTGTATATTTTTTATTTACATGTGTGGATGACACTAAGTTTCCACAGTCTAGGATATGTTTTAGCGTTGCACTTTTATAATACATTTTTGTACAATGTTCTGTCAATTTTAGTGGGAGCAGCTTCACTCTTTGCACTAATTTAACACAGTATTTTCACTATATAACTTTATATATTATTTTTTATTTTAATTTATTATTATTTTTGATTTTGTCTGATTTAGCGCCAATTTATTTTTACTAACTATATGCATAGTCAGTGCCGGGATAAGGCCATCCAGCGCCCAGGGCAAAGATGTCAATCTGGTACCCCCCCCCCCCTTCCCTTAGGGTCAGGGCGCCCACATCCCTGCAATAAATCATTGCGCACGGGGCAGCCTCCCCTCCTGCCCACCCCTTTTCCCAGCCCTGTGTATAGTTAAGTGTCAAATATCAAAGGGTCTTACAGCACTTGGACAGAGGGAAGGTAGGCGACATGGACATCTTGGTGGGGTAAGTATATCGCTTCTATTACAGGGAGCATTTGTCTAGACTTCTATAAACTCCAGGGTAGTTTTCTTAGTATAACTCCATCTTCTACCTGAGAACTTTGGTTTTATCATCTGAATGCCAATGCATTGTTAGAAAAACTTCCTACCTATGAATATTAGGTCTTTATATTTCTACAAGCGGCGGGAAGTCTCTCTCTCTGTGCGCCGTGATAATTTCAGGGATAATAACACGCATCTGCGGAGTGGAACTTTGACTTTGGCGAATCCTCTTATCAGGCCCTCCTAGGAAACATGTTCTCATATGCAAACTAAGCCAAAAGAAAAAAAAAAAAAAATATCTGCAAGAAATGTGCAGCCACTTAGCAAATTGTGCCGAGCCGAACATTCTTCCCCTTGAAAGAGCGGCGTGAGATGATGTGAAGGAAGAAAAGAGCGACACAAGGCCGAAAGAGATAACATTGAAGGGATGGAGGGAGCGCTGTGACAATGGCAGCCTCGCGGATTATATAACCCTTTGCTTGCTGGACCGCGCTCTTTTTAAAGTTTTAAGAGGGGATAATTAGAAGGAGTTTAAAGACACATTGACTCAGCACTTCTTAGGATGGGTGATGAATGCAACAATGTATCTGCAGACCATGAAAAATAGTTTGGGAATTAAAGCCAACCTGTCAGCCATTCTATGGTTTTAAAATGTAACCACTTGACCCCCGAAAGATTAAAACACCCCCCTCCTGTTCATGACCAGGCCTTTTTTGCTATACGGCACGGCGTTACTTTAACTGACAATTGCGTCTTCATGCAATGCTGTACATAAATGGCATTGTTTTCCACAGTTTTTTTTTCTGGTGGTATTTTATTACCACAGTTTTTTATTTTTGATTTTTATAAACAAAGAAAAAAAAAATATATATATATATGTGTGTGTGTGTGTGTGTGTGTGTTTATATATATATATATATGTGTGTGTATGTGTATATATATATATATATATATATATATATATATATATATATATATATATTGCACTATAAACAAAGAAAAAAAGTTTTGCAGAAAAAAATAAAAATAAAAATATATATATATACTGTGTGTATATATATATATATATATATATATATATATATATATATATATATATATATTGTATGTATGTATGTATATATATATATTATTTTGATTTATTTATTTTACTTTCTGCTATACAAACACATCCAGTAAAAAAAAAAAAAAAAAAAAAAGTGTTCTTTAAATATTTAGGGCAATACTGTATATAGTTACATAGTTAGTCAGGTTGAAAAAAGACACAAGTCCATCCGGTTCAACCAAAAAAAAAAAAAACAGTATTGAAAACCCAACCATACAATCCCATATACACAATCCTATACCCGCAGTTGATCCAGAGGAAGGTGAAAAAAACCCCAGCAAAGCATGATCCAATTTTCTACAGCAGGGGAAAAAAATTCCTTCCTGATCCCCCGAGAGACAATCGTATATTCCCTGGATCAACTTTACCTAAAAAAAAATGTAGTACCCATTTATATTATGTACACCTAGGAAAGAATCCAGGCCTTTTTTTTAAGCAATCTACTGAACTGGCCAGAACCACCTCTGGAGGGAGTCTATTTCACATTTTCACAGCTCTTACGGTGAAGAAACCTTTCCGTATTTGGAGACTAAATCTGTTTTCCTCTATATGTCCTCTGTGTTGAACAACTCAACACCAAGTTCACTATATGGACCCCTTATGTATTCATACATGTTGATCATTTCCCCCTGTATATATTCTGCTACATAATTATGGTAAAAAAAAAAAATCCAAATAAGCGGATATTTATTGGTCTGCATAAAAGTTATAGAGTCTACAAACTATGGTATTATTGACTGCTTCCATACAGGGCCAATTCCGGCATTCTTCTCCTACATGTGAAAATCATCGAATCAACCGAATTCAGCCAAAAATTCGGACTGAAAATGGAGCTGAAATGGTGAACAGGGAAGCACCGTCCAATGCTGTGAGCCGCTCTGTGCAGCAGTGTGAACCCAGCCTAAAAGTCAATTTTCCCTTACTTTAGAGACATTTCAATTCTTTCTGTATGTAGAGAGCAAAACGTGAAGGGAAAGACACTATAATGTCAAATAATGTCAAAAGTATTGGGACGCCTGCCTTTACACACACATGGCCTTTAATGGCATCCCAGTCTTAGTCCGTAGGGTTTAATATTGAGTTGGCCCACCCTTTGCAGCTATAACAGCTTCAACTCATCTGGGAAGGCTGTCCACAAGGTTTAGGAGTGTGTCTATGGGAATGTTTGACCATTCTTCCAGAAGCGCATTTGTGAGGTCAGGTACTGATGTTGGAGAGAAGGTCTGGCTCGCAGTCTACACTCTAATTCATACCAAAGGTATTCCATCAGGTTGAGGTCATGTCTCTGTGCAGGCCAGTCAAGTTCCTCTACCCAAACCTTGCTCATCCATGTCTTTATGGATCTTGCTTTGTGCCCTGGTCCAAATCATTTGGTGAAGGGGGTAATTATTATGGTGTGGGGTTGTTTTTTAGGGGTTGGGCTTGGTCCCTTAGTTCCAGTGAAGGGAACTCTTAAGGTGTCAGCATACCAAGACCTTTTGAACAAGTTCATGCTCCCAACTTTGTGGGAACAGTTTGGGGATGGCCCCTTCCTGTTCCAACATGACTGCGCACCAGTCCACAAAGCAAGATCCAGAAAGACATGGATGAGCGAGTTTGGGGTGTAGGAACTTGACTGGTCTGTACAGAGTCCTGACCTCAACCCAATAGAACACCTTTGGTATAAATTAGAGCAAAAACTGTGAGCCAGGCCTTCTCATCCATTATCAGTGCCTGGCCTTACAAATGTGCTTCTGGAAGAATGGTCAAACATTCCTATAGACACACTCCTAAACCTTGTGGACAGCCTTCCCAGAAGAGTTGAAGCTGTTATAACTGCAAAGGGTGGGCCAACTCAATATTGAACCCTACAGACTAAGACTGGGATGCAACATCAGTGCCTGACCTAACAAATGCGCTTTTGGAAGAATGGTCAAACATTCCCATAGACACACTCCTAAACCTTGTGGACAGCCTTCCCAGAAGAGTTTAAGCTGTTATAACTGCAATGGGTGGGCCAACTCAATATTGAACCCTACGGACTAAGACTGGGATGCCATTAAAGTTCATGTGCGTGTAAAGGCAGGTGTCCCAATACTTTTGGTAATATAGTGTAGCTCTTTCCCTGGCCTTCAGCTATAAACGTGGCTCAACTTTTAAGAAGAACCTAAGTTTGGACGGAGTTATGATCCTTCTGTTCTGGTAAGCTCATCTCTAAAAATAACAAGGCTGTACCATTGCGATCTAGCTTCCTCTACCTGGGTGACAGAATCGCTGTGTTCCTGTCTCTTCTTTGTCTGGATGACATGATTTGTTTGTTCAGACTTCTCCCCGCCACAAAGAAGCGGGTTTGCCTGACACCAGCTGACAAGGCACCAAGTAATTGCCATAATTTTGGAGAATAAAAGTTAAATTTTAGTCTTTCCTCATTACCAGTCATGCCACATGTGTCTACATTGATGATCTAAATAGAGTTGCTTAATCTATGAAAAACAATAAAAACAAAAAATAAAAAATGAAATAAAAAAATATTAATAAAATGGTTATAGGTAGAATATTTTTTTTAGAATAGCCCAATAATGGATAATAATTTTTTTTTTTTAACGGTTTTATGGCTTTTTTCCCATTTGCACATCTGCAAGGATTTAGAGGGCAATTAGTATTCTGACAATATAAGCTACTATGATTTGACATTTGGGAAAACATTTTTCTATTATAGTTTTCCTAGATGAAAATAACCCATTATAATAATCCCCACCTTCTTGTACAGGAAGAAAAGCAAACAAGCAAACCTAAAGTATAACTAAAGGCAAAAGTTTTTGTTTAGTTTTGGACAGAGTAGAGAAGGATTGGACCCCGTGTTCTTTTTTTATTCCTGTCTGTGCCCCCTTTAAGGAGATTCAACCTCTCTATTTGTCCTGTTTACCGTTATCATTGAAAGTGAAGGTAAGAGAAAATCCCAAATTTTAGGTTGTGCCCAGAAAAGTAATAGAGGGGAATACTTCCAATGGGGACACTAGTTCTGGTCCCCAAGGAATTCTCTTAATGTGCAGGGATTTTTTGTCAATCCCTGGCTGACAGGGGTTATGACTCCCCCCCCCCCCCTTTCTGTATCCAAAATGAAAAAAGGAGTCTTGCCTATAGTTCTACTTTTGTACTTTTTTTTTCCATGGCTAACACAGGACTATGGACTCCTATGTGCCATGGGGCTGGGTGGTTGGGCGATCAATCACAAAGCTCCTGCAGAGCTCATGGGTCCTCCAGCAGCTCTCTACATTACTATTGGACACAACAGTGATGTGGGGTCACAGCAGCCTTTCTCAATATTTTCAATACACAGGGACCCTTGAAATAACTTCATGGTCTTAGGGAACCCCTGCTAAAAATTACTATATCCACAACTCATTAAACATTAGTGTGATGGTTAGTGGGAAGAATGCTCCTTCCCACTAACCATCTATTCAGAGATGGTATTCTGCAATCCTTGGGTGTACCGAGTGGTTATTTGAGTTAATGTTGCCTTTCTGTCATCTCAAACCAGTCTGCCCCTTCTCCTCTGACCCCAACAAGGCATTTCCATCCACACAACCAGTGGTGGAGCTAGATTTTTAAAACAGGGGTTGCAAATGGGTGGCAAGGTATTATTTTGGGGGGTCAATATTCAACGTTCCCCCATCAATGCAGTGACCAGCGTGCCGTGCCCCCTTCAATGCAGTGACCAGCATGCCGTGCCCCCTTCAATGCAGTGACCAGCGTGCCGTGCCCCCATCAATGCAGTGACCAGCGTGCCCTGCCCCCGTCAATGCAGTGACCAGCGTGCCGTGCCCCCCATCAATGCAGAGACCAGCGTGCCGTGCCCCCTTCAATGCAGTGACCAGCGTGCCGTGTCCCCATCAATGCAGTGACCAGCGTGCCGAGCCCCCCATCAATGCAGTGACCAGCGTGCCATGCCCTCTTCAATGCAGTGACCAGCGTGCCGTGCCCCCATCAATGCAGTGACCAGCGTGCCCTGCCCCCGTCAATGCAGTGACCAGTGTGCCATGCCCTCTTCAATGCAGTGACCAGCGTGCCATGCCCCCATCAATGCAGTGACCAGTGTGCCATGCCCCCATCAATGCAGAGAGACTTACCTGCAGCCGCCGCTTTTCCTCAGTCCCCCGGCGTCTCTTCGAGTCCTCAATATTCAACGTTCCCCCATCAATGCAGTGACCAGTGTGCCGTGCCCCCTTCAATGCAGTGACCAGCGTGCCGTGCCCCCTTCAATGCAGTAACCAGCGTGCTGTGCCCCCATCAATGCAGTGACCAGCGTGCCCTGCCCCCGTCAATGCAGTGACCAGTGTGCCGTGCCCCCCATCAATGCAGTGACCAGCGTGCTGTGCCCCCTTCAATGCAGAGACCAGCGTGCCGTGCCCCCTTCAATGCAGTGACCAGCGTGCCGTGTCCCCATCAATGCAGTGACCAGCGTGCCGAGCCCCCCATCAATGCAGTGACCAGCGTGCCATGCCCTCTTCAATGCAGTGACCAGCGTGCCGTGCCCCCATCAATGCAGTGACCAGTGTGCCATGCCCCCATCAATGCAGAGAGACTTACCTGCAGCCGCCGCTTTTCCTCAGTCCCCCGGCGTCTCCTCGAGTCCTCCCGGCTCCTCATCGGCGGCTCGGCCAATGGCATGCATTCGCCTTTTGGCCAATCAGGAGCCGGTCTCAGACCAGCTTCCTGATTGGCCAGGAGGAGGATCCGTGTGACAATAGCGAATTTTCATTCGCTATTGTTACACAATGGGATGGCAGAGCAGTGCGCCCCGGGTCCACCCTCTTCTGAAGCCTATTAGAGCCTCTGGCTCTAATCAGGTGACAAAAAAAAATCCCATTGAACTCCATGCGTCCGGCGCCCCGCATGCAGATTAGGGGGGCACCCCAGCTAGCCCTTTGGCTCCGCTACTGCACACAACTGGGAATTTTCTCTTCTTTGAACCATTCTCTGTAAACTCGAGACACATGGTTGTGTGTGAAAATTCCAGTATATCAGCATTTTTTTAAATACTCAGACAAGCCCATCTGGCACCCACAACCATGTCATGTTCAAACAACCATGTCATGTTCAAAGTCAATTAAATCCCCTTTCTTCCCCATTCTGATGCTCGGTTTGAACTTCAACAAGTCAATTTCACCATGTCTAGATGCCTAAATGCATTGAGTTGCTGCCATGTGATTGGCTAATTAGCAGTTTGTGTTACCAAGCTATTGAACAGGTGTGCCTAATCAAGTAGATGGTGAGTGTAAATGTAAAGTGGTCTGGATAACCATCTGTCACCCCTGGCAGTGATGGCACCCTAGGCTTAGTCCATGAGCACACCATAACACACAGGTTTGGGCCATTGTAGTGCGCACTGCAAATGTTCCTTGCAGTGTTTTGTCAGTCCATTCAAAATATTAAATGGATTTATCGTTAGCTACCACACGCTATTTATAACACACCAACCTTAGTGAATTGGCCAGACAGACTTCTACCCAACAATGTAAAGAACTTTTGCTACAATGCTACGTCTTCTGATTTGCGTCATAAGAGTGTGAGCTCTTTGAACCTCTGACTCCGAGTCTTACGCATTTCTTTCACAGGTGAACTGAGATTACATCGGGCCTCTGTTCATTCCCAGCTCAGACGTCTCACATGCAACCCAAACCTCATTTATAGCTCCAGCTAAACTGGTGGTTGACCCGAGGTTCCTTGATCGATATAAAAGGGAAACAATCATTGCTGCTAACTGACAGTCTTGTTTCAGTGTCAGCGGCCCCATAGCTTAAGAACAAACGCGTCTCTCTGCTGTGATCCCAAAGTAAAAAAAAAAAAAAAACACTTACTTTTATGACAAAGTTGATAAAAGTTCATCTTTTTCCCTATTGGCCTTTCATTTTAGTTATTATTCTTTTGCTGTCCTGTATTTCATTTAAACCCAACACTAAAAAGCTTTAGTATATTCCCAGCAGATTTATTATATAGGAAAAGAGAGATCAGACAAACTTTTAATCATTTGAAATCCTTGCCTATGTACAGTATGTAAAAATCTGTTTTTTTTTATTTGTGCGAGAAAATTATTCTCGCACAAACATTATATATATCTATATATATATATATACTGTGTATATATATATAGATATATATATATACAGTATATATATATATATATATATATATATATATATATATATATATATATATATATATATATATATATATATATATATATATACATATATATATATATATATATATATATATATATATATATATATATATTGTGACAGGAAGTCAGGTAAATCTGTGGGTGTTGTCACAGGCGGGAGATACATTTCCGCCTTGTTTAGACAATTCACCAATTACTATAGGGTGTCGGCTGCGAGAGGTAGCCAGAAAGGTGTTAGGACGTTGAAAAGGCTTCAGCTATTCAGGATGAGGCAATTAAGGCCTCTATAAGTTATCCAGAGGATGACTACTGATTACTGCCTCCTGAAGCTGTGTGCATTAAGGAGAGCAGTGAGCTGAGAAAGACTTCTGAAGGTGAGGTGGTGGACTTTTTCTGTGTGAAAAGAAAACAAATGGACTATTGGTTTTTCTGCTGTATGACCAGCAGTGTCTGCCCAGCAGTAGGTTGGGACAGACACCATAGGTAGGTTGTGTTGTGAAGGTAGACGCCCCAAGTGGCCAGGGTTTATTTTATGTTTGTTTGATTTATGCTGTTTGGATGCTTGCACTTGTTTCCAGAAAATTGGAAGAATAAACCATAGACCGTTGTTTTCAACCACTTCTCGGCTGTCTCTCTGTGTAACTAACCACCCACACCCGCTACCGAGCTAACCCCTCACTATATATATATATATATATACATATATTTATTTATTTATTTATTTATTTTTAAGAGTAGCACCCTCCTAGGTAGGTGCTAGTGAGAGAGTAAAGTTTTGAGCTCTGTCTGCTTACCAGAGGGGCTGCAGGTAAATCTATATTGTTCTCTGCCTACCAGAGAGCAGGATCTGTTAGTGAGGTCTGCTCAGTGTGCTCAGTATGCGATTCATTCGGTCTGAAGAGTGTTTCAATATTTCCAATAGGGAGGCATGTTGGACAGTGGGAGGAAACCTGACGAATGGGTGCATAGGCTGATGATTGGCAGAGGGGCAGGTTGCCTCGGTGCATGCTGGGATACTGTATAAAAAGCCAGGAGCACATGTGCTTGGGGTCTTTCGTTGGGGAGCGGAGTCCCGGAAGGAGGGGGTGGCTGCCTCCTTCTCTGTAGAGGTGTCATGCGGTCTCAGGAGGTCATTCTGAGGACCGGAGGAGTGGTTGACAGGAGCTGAACCCAGAGGTCCAGGGAAGCTGACTGAGAGGGGAGACACTGGAGATCGGGTTTCTGCAGTATCGTGAGTACAGGAACTCATGTCAACGGGCCTGACCTGAGGGGGGCCACCCCTGCTCAAAGGATAGTCAGTGGACGGGTGTCAGCAGAAAGAAATTGCTAGGGAGAGTATCCTGAAGATAAGATAAGATATTGTTCACCAAGTCGTCTTGGTGAGAGAGGATAGAGAAAGCAAGAGACTTAATCTCATTCATCTAAAGTGGCAGGATAAATTAACAGTCTGGCTGTTCCATATCTACAAGCAGAGTTGTGAAGATAGAAGTCCTCAGATTGTGAATAGTTAAATTGGAGTATTCCATTATTCCCTTCTCCTATCCCCATTATAAAATAAACAACAAAAAAACACAATACCCCTGGGCTATTTATTGAAGTGAAGAGCCAAGAGGAATGTAGGAACTATATTTACTCATACCATGTGTTGGTAACCAGGGGAGCCCTCAGAGTTAATATTCAGCAGTCCCTATGGGGGAAGTGCTACAAAAGTAAAGGCCCTAGAGAAAAAAAGTGGGGATGTTGCAATATTTTTCTGCCATGCGGTATTTGCGCAAATTTTTGGGAAGACATACGCTTTAATAAACTTTAGTGCGCACAAACAAAATATCAAACCCAGTTTTTTGGTAAAATATAAAAGATGATGTTACACCTAGTAAAAAAGATACCGAACATGTCATGCTTTGAAATTGTGCCCACCCGTCGAACGCAACAAAATACTGTTAATTCATTATCTATAAGCGAGGTATTAAAAGCCATTAGATTTACACAGGTCTGCTACTATAATACCTAATATGTGTGGAACAATTGATGTTTACGCATGCATGTGGGACCGACGCATTTGATTGCCTTGCCTTTTGCGCGTGGGCTTTAAAAAAAATGCTTAACTTTATTATTTATTTTATTTTTACACTGTTTCTTAAATTTTGTTTTAATTACACTTAATTATTTGTTTTAATACACTTTATTGCTCTCACAAGGGATGAATAACATTGCAGTGAGAGGTACTCTTTACTGAGAGATCTGGAGTCTATTAGACCCCAGATCTCACCTCTGCCCTTAAAAGCATCTGATCAAGCCAAGATCGGTTTGATCCAATGCTTTCCCAAGCCAGTAATGGCTTGCTTAACTTCGGCGGAACCGGAAGTGACAACATACTCATCGCTTCCAGTTTCTTGGACCATAGAGATGATTGGGGACATTCCAGTCTTGGATTGTCTCTATGGCCAGCCAACTGAACCACCGGCTGCAGTCATGGGCTCCCCGGTGGGACATTATTATTAACCGTACAAACTCCAACAATGTACCAGTATATCGTGGGGGCTGAAGTGGTTAAGGTACTTAACAACATACACTGTATGTTTAAAAAGAAGCAATTTTTTTTATTTCCATTTGATAAAAGCCAAGTACATCATACATTTAAAAAAAGGTGAAAAAAGATTCAGCATTTATGCCTTTCTCCTCAAGTATGCACAATAAGACCTCTTTCAGAGACTATTGTCACACCCTCCATTTTAATGGTCATAAATAAAGGGGGAGCTAAATCTCAACACATTTCCCGGAAACAGGTTCTGCTTCCTCAGGCATATGAATGAGGTATATGTAGCACCCTCCTAGCATAGGATGCAAGGCACATTTAGTTTGTGGATCCTTCTGTAGTCAAGGGAGCACTGATTGCTTGTTCTGGTCTGTTCAGGGTTTCACAGGCTTTGATTGCTTCCCCCTGCCTCTAGAAGAAGCTTTCATAAAATAGGGAGAGATATTCAAATAACCAGACTGAATATTTATCATGTTCCAGCCTGTCCCTGGAGAGAAGCATCCAGAAGGGGACTAGAAAGGTGGT